>NW_027517765.1:0-329551 GCF_048772815.1 Callospermophilus lateralis
ATGTCTTCCTAAAATATCGTCTGTCAAGAAACTTTAGCTTTAAAGCCTGGAATTTAGCTTTAAAGCCATGAGGAACTGATGTTTACATAGATCTATGCCTGACAGTTGGCTGGGGGTAAGAGCCATAATTCAAGATAGGCCCAAAGAGGAGCAGATTCATATTTCTGAAATCTCCTCTCTCCTTGACAGAAAAATATTTAACTGTAGCTTGATATCATGTATAATGTCATTTCCATATACCTTTTGAAAAAGACACCACCAGGAAGCAACTAAACATTCTATAATACCATTTCTCTGTTTTTTTGCAACAAGGTGAATTCACCTTTCCATGACTTTCTCAAGATCATAAATAAAAAGCACTGCATGAGAATACACAAAGAAAGCAAAGTAAACTAAGGACAAGATGAATCTCCTGTCTATTTTCTTCATGGTGGTAATTTCTTAAAATATAATAATGGAATTATCTAGTTTCAATTTTAAGTATTGAAATTGATGCAAAGATTTTGACAACATATAAAAAATATGTAAGCTAGTATGTGACTAGAGATTGCCATGTAAACTAATGAAATGATTAAATGTAAAAATGAAAATGTATCAGGACTTTTACAGTTTTTGTGTTTTAACAAATTACAATTTTCATTTTGGGTATATGTGGATATTATTGTACGTGTTCCTTAAAAACACACTTATTTTCTGAGGGCAGACCATTAATTGGGTCCAATTCACCCTTAACATGAATTGTAAACTCTCTATTATTCAATCTGCCCTCAGCCTGATATCTGTAAACCCCAGGTTATCATTTGTATGACTAAGATGCACTGTGCAGTGCTCATTCATCAATTTGCTGCTTTGGTGCTTTAGTTCCTGTGATTCTTGATGCCTGAGGTAGTTTTTTTTCTTTTGCCCAGCTTGCATTCCACACTCTTATCAAAGTATTAGAGATGTATCTCAATGCCACCTAGAAAATATCTGTTTTCTTAGTAATGGACCCCAACAACACAGTGAGTAACACGTTCAATTTATAAAACCCTTCAAAGCCTTTAATAAGTCTTTTTAACAAGAACAGGAGATTTGTGCACTCACAGAAATGCAATAATGTATTATTGATTTTTGTTAATGATATGCTCATATTAATTAAAAATTTTATAGTGTTATAATTGAATATGACATGTAGTAACATGACTGTTACATACAAAATGACAAGTAAATCAGTATTAAGTATAACTATGTCTAATTTACATGGCAAGTTTGAGGCTAATTTTATTTGAATTTCCATTTGTCTATCCAATAGATAACCAAATTATTTTTTCAAGCTTTGTGTATATGTTTTTGTGTGTGTATATATATATATATATATATGTGTGTGTGTGTGTGTGTGTGTGTGTGTTATTCAAAATATTTCTATATTCTTTCACACTCTAAATAATATTACATAATATTATTGTGATAATATTTGCTTACTAATGAATAATTCACAACACACATGATTTATATCAGAATATATTTTTGATAATGTTCTGTAAAATATTTTAGCTGGATAATTTAAGTGTATAAACAAAGCTAAAATTTAAAATTTAAATTCCAGGTAAAATAATGATACAGTAATTTAAAAAAATATATACTATTTTAATAAAAAATTATAAAATGGCCAAGGAATTCTTAATGATTTGTGTGCAGACCTTTCTAGTTAACTTCAGAAACACAAATCTGAGCTAGTTGTTTTTAAATAGTAGATGATTATTAACCAACTTAAAAGTCTAATGGAAATTTGTTCATACTTGTCTATTATTTCAAAGCAATGCTTTTTACAGTTTGAATCTGGTGCTACCAGAATTATTACACTAGGGAAAATACTAACAAGAATAAGCTTATTCTAACCTATAGATATTTTATGACATGTTGCTAGTATAAACATGGCCATTACTTATTGCATGAAGATTAGAAAAAATTGGCAAGCACTTTACATTAACTCTTATTATTATTATTTGCAAAAAGTCAAATACATATGTCAATACACACACATATATTCTGTGATAAAATTTCTTTGATCTTACATTTATTTTTCTCTTATTTATAATGACATTTATTTTCACATCTTCTATAAATCGGGAAACTGTAAGAACCACTTACACCCTCGCAAGTATGAAAAAACTTGCCTGTTAATTGCTAAATACCTCGCACTTAGAATGTACATCATTCATTTATTGAGCTCAAAAATAACCTTTGCAAGAAATAACTGGTGGGTCTGGGGTCTTCAGTGATAGGGTTTCAATCCTCAGCACCACATTAAAATAAATAAATAAATATAAGGTATTGTGCACATCTCTAACTAAAAATATTTTTTTAAATAACTGATGATTATATTATAACACTACTTTTCAATTTTATTCTGTTCAACAACCTGAGTTAGCATGCCCTTATCAAGCTTCCTGCCGATATCAGTATAGTGTTTCACAGATAAACTTCAACTTATCACATGAAGATCCCTTTCAGAAGGAAAATGCATCCTATTCCCACGTTTCTACACTCATTGACTTTTTTTTTCCTTCACTAAATCTAAAATTACTGCCAATATAAGTTTTAGAAAGCCACATGAACCCTGAGAACTGAAATTGTAGCAGCCCTGAACTCAGACAGCATGAAAACCAAAGAAGGTACTGACCTCCTTGTGGACTCTCCAGAAGCACTCAGTCAGGAAAAATGAGCTCTGCTTGACATCACTGCTCATTCAATGTTCCTAGATAAGTTCTTGAAACCTTCTATTCAATGCCTTTTCCTTCAGTTCTAAAGCAAACATTCAAAACTTGAATAAACTAAAATTTACCTCAGCAAAATGATTCAATAACTTCCATGATATAAAATGTTTTCTTGTTTAACTAAAGTGATCAATATCAGAAAACGGGAGGGAGAGTATAGTGTGCATGACAGAATGAAGACAAATAGAATGAATATGTTCTATCTATATTATATTTGACAGATCTAAGATTTTTTTTCAAAAAATGGTTTTATCATGACAGATCTGTCCTGAAGCTATACAAGCTCACTTTGCACTAAGATAGCCGTAGTCCACAGAGAAGGAAAACTGTCTAATAATTTAAGGTGCATGTCAGAGATGGGGTATAAATTACTCCATCATTTTCACTTTAAATTCAGGACAAAAGTAATATTTATTTTCTCTGTGTCCCATAGATGCAATACTCTTGCAATTATTAAGTTCCTTAGCTGATTATATAATTCCTCAGAGTCTCATTCCTACATGGGAAGACTAATTATTGCATAAATGTTAAATATTTGAGAATTAAATTATAAGACTTGTGCAAGATTGGAGAAAATAACAATTGAGAATTTTTTAGGTTTTATTTCTGATTGATATAATAGAATGTTTAAACATTTGTATACATTGTATAATCATAGATTCAGGGTAATCAACAAATCCTTCTTAAATATTTATCATTTCTTAAAGTTAGAACCTTCAGAATTCTCCCTTCAATTCTTTATACATTATTGCTAAGTCACTCTACTTTACAATAATACTCCAGAAATTATTTCTTCTAACTATATAACTATTCCCATTGACAACTTCCCTATCCCTTCTAAACCTTGCCTAACTAGTATTCTACTCTCAACTTTTATGGGATCAACAGGTTTAGAGTTTATTGTTTTTCACTGAGTCTTTTTACTGAAAGTAATGCTTTTACAATTCATTTGAAATAGAGAAAATAGATAATAAATCATGAGGGCTTCTGAATTAGATCATTTAATTAAATAACTAATGTTAAAAACCTAAAAACTGGGCAACAAACAAATTATCTTAGAGAAGATATTACTGTAGATGTGGATACCAATGTGCATGTCCAAGTGTGGACACATGTTCATATACAGAGTAAAAAAAAAAAAAGAATTGCAGGGGCTGGGGTTGTGGCCAGTGGTAGTATGCTTGCCTATCACATATGAGGCACTGGGTACAAACCTCAGCACCACACAAAAATAAATAAAACAAAGGCATTTTGTCCAACTACAACTAAAAATATATTTAAAATAAATACATGAATAAATACATAAATAAATAAAGAGAATTGCAATTCAATACAAAGAAGATGATTTTTTTCAATGAACAAATCTGCTTCATTTGAAAATCAAATTGGATCTTTATAACATACCATAATTAATCACAGATGGATTCAACTTTTTTGGGGGGTCACCCCACCATCTGTGATTACAAGTGTGTGTCACTACATCTGGCAGGCTCAACACTTAGATGAGAAAATTAGAATCAAAGAAGTGAAATCAAAGAAAAAGATGTGGATGACTAACTTTAGAATAACTAATTTTGCAACTGAGAAGAAGGTTGTAAGACTAGGAGTAGAGGAGAAATTCACAAGTTTATTATATTTGGCAATATAAATAATAAAACATTGAAATCACTGAACATATTCATTTGTAATAAAAGAAATAAAAATTATAGATAATGACATATATATATATATATATATATATATATATATATGAAACATTATCTATAACTTTTTCATATATATATATATAAACCCTATAAATAAATAAATATTTTATATGAATAAATAGATACAAGTATGTATGTGTGTGTGTGTGTGTGTGTGTGTGTGTGTGTATTATATATGTCTTGCAGAGTTGCTTAGGGCCTTACTAAGTCGCTGAGCCTGGCTTTGAACTTGTGATCATTCTGCCTCAGCCTCCTGAGCCACTGAGTAAAACAAGATTTTGATGCCATTTTCAGCTATCAACTTTCTGTTCTTTATATATGCATATAAATATATGTTTATATGCATACCTATTTAACCATCATTAAAGAAAATGAAAATAAAGTTAAACTGACATAAGAATTTTCACTTATTAAACTTTCTGAAAAAAAAATTTGCCAAAATTTTGGAGTATGTTTGTATTTTTATTAAAGTGTATACTTTTGATCTAATAATTCCAATTTCAATCATTCTTGATATTTGGGTTAAATATTTATATAAAAATGTGTTCTATAATTTAAGTTGTATGAATTATAAATAATAATGTATTAGTTAATGTCTTATTCCGTATTACTATGATAGTATACGGCAAAATAGTTTCAAATTATTTTTGAAGATTATTGATCTGGAGAGACATTAGTTTACAAATGCTCAAGTTTAAAAAGTATAAAATATGTTCATTGGGTGTTTGGTCATATATAGACACATAAACATATAAGTTTAAATTTACACTATTTTGCATTAAAAAAGAAGTCTTCATAAACACACCTTACTTACAGATTATGATAAAACACTAAAATAAAAAGCAGTGTTATACTTAATATACAGGTGAATTTATTATCATATTTATGGTTTTTGTTTTTCAAAATGCTATTTGAAGGATATTTAAAAACTTCTCCATTTTTTAATAAAATTATTGTTGGAAGACTTATGACAGAGGTTAGCTAAGTAATTCTTTCATGATGAATTGAACACATGGGAGGCTATATATGAAAATGGGTTGTCTCTCTGAACTCAGGAAGGAATTTAATCACAAAAATCTTATGTCAATCGTATTAGAAAAGGTAGAAATTAATTGAACTATGGTGTTTAGAGGTAGGGCCCTTGAAAATGATTAGGTTTGATTACTTCATTAGGATGGAGCCCCTTTGATGGAGTCCTGGGGGTTTTATAAGGAGAAGGAGATAGGATTTAGATTTGAGAGATACACAACATGGCGCCTGCCATGTTGTGAAGCATCCGACAGGTACTCCTCTCAGAGCCTTAAACCTGTAAAGATCTGAAATATCTCAAAGATGGGATAAATGGCCATGACAAGTATGCTAATAGAAATACGGACAATAAGGACCATGCTGATGAGGACTCAGATGTAAATGAAGACTATTTTACTGAAAATTGGAATCAACAATTGTCACACCTCTGTTGTGAATGTGGCTGAACTGTGTCCATGCTCTGAAGCTTATGGAGGGCCAAATCTAGAAGTGATGGACTATAATATCTAATGGATAAAATATGTAGTCAAAACAGCATTCAAACTCATTCCTGGTTATTTTCAATTGTATTCTATTGAACTAGGAACCGATGGGATATTCTAAAACTGAAATGTATAATTTAAAAGCAAAATATGGAGAATTCACAGCCTGGTTAGAGAAAGAGTGAGAAAAAGCACACTTAGGACAGAAGGGTAGAGTGGAAAAACCACTTTCTAAATAACATGTGCTAATTAGTAAGGTAATTGGGAAAAAGCCTAATTTCATAAATCTTTGTGGCTACCACTACCATCACAGGCTCAGAATTCTGAAAGAGCAGACATGTTTCACAGAAACTGAGGTGCTCTCAGCAGGTTCCTATTTAGGGATTTGTTTCCCTGAATTTGGTCAGCAAAGCACTCAAGAGCTGCAGCCACTGTTTAAGTGGACTCAAATATACCACATGAAGGTAGCACACCTTTGTGACATACATATGAGGTTGGTTTTGCAGGGACATAGAATGCAAAACGAGGGGGTCATGGAAATTTCATAGAGACTTCACAAGAAGCCTTGGAAGAGCAGGCAGAAGTGCAGTTCAGGGCTGAGATTCTTGCATGGAGCCTTTGATGTCAGCAATGCCTTGTGGAACTGTCGGAAAGAAACTACAGAGGAGACCCCAGAGAGGAGGCTGAAACAGCACTGGGATACACCCCCCAAGGAGGGCTGCAGGCAGCATGCAGAACAAGCCCCAAAGAGTGGCCATGTGGCTTGTAACAAGCAAAGCCAGCAGGGCCAGAATTCCACCCTCTAAGGACTGCTGGGTTTCAGTCTTATTTTGGCTCAATTACTCTTTTCTAATTACTCATTCCTTCCTTTTAAAACAGAAATGTATACCCAACACCTGTCCTACCACTGGGTTTTTTTTTTTCTATTAGAGCATTACATTTATACATAGTATTTGTGTTCCTTTCGACAGAAGTATACATATAAGAAATTTGATTTCAATACCCTCCTGCTCCCCTACTCTACTGATCTTCCTTCCATTCCTTTATTTAATCTTAATTGGTACCTTCTATATATACATCAAGGAGATAGATCATCAAAGTTTGTAACTTGTGTTTGGTTTTAGAAGGACTTATAGCTAAAAGTCTATGGTCTCACATAAGAATATGCCCTTTTGGATTAGTGCTGAGATGAATTAAGCATCTAGGACTTATTGAGCATGGAATAATCCTATGTTGTATAAGAAGACATGAATTTCAGGGCCTAAATGAAAAACAAAATCTTGAATATGGTTTGTTTTCCAGAACTCAGGAAGCATTTTAATCACTAAAGTCTTGTTAATGGTATGAAGAGGTAGAAAACTTTAATTTGACTAAGGAATTTAGAGGTGGAGCCTTCAGTAAGTAATTGAATTCAATTAGATCATTAGATGAAGATTCACTTAGATTATTAGAGTATTGCACTAATTCAATCCACAATTGAATTACTGATGGCTTTTTAAGGAGAGGTAGATATACCAGGGAACCCAGAAAGATACATCTTTGATGTGGTGAAGCCAAGGGCGGGGACAGAAATTAAGCCATACTCTTTGGACTTGCCTCAAAAACGATTAGCTAAATAAATACTTTTCTTTGTCAATTAATCTGCCTTATTTATTATCTATAGTTGTAAAAAGCTGACTAACACAAAGGATATAAGAAGGAATTTTGTGGCTTAGGGGAAGATATGACCTAAAAACTGCACAGTCTGTAAGAAATTTCACATAAACTTGCTCTGAGGAACAAGATGAGACATTTCAAGCAAATGTAGCGTAGGGAAATGAAATTGCATCAGTCCCCACAGATACAATCCAAAGCATAGTGATGGAGTAGGATAATGAACCCACATGGAGGTTACTCTAACTACAGTCCCTTTTGGCCAGAAATCTTTGCATATGCATATATCCACTGGCCTGGCACACTCATACTTAAGCACAGGCACAGGCAACTGTCAAAAGTAATTAAGAATATGGAAAATAGGTATGAAAGTAGACTAGCATTAAATAATACAAAATAGGAGTAGCCTAGACTGGTATTAAAATCTTGACAGGTGAAGTATTATACAGATAACAGTCACTATGTGATCTGTCCTTAGGGGAAGACAGAAAATAAGAAATAGGACACACATAAATTAAATATTTAAGTCTATAAAAATGTAGATGGTAAAGAACTTGTTAAATATTAAAATTATCAGTAACAAACATTTGAAAATAAAAATTTCAAAACATAATATTTAATAATCTAAAACCTCTTTATACACTCTACTCATTTTTCTTAGTGTTGACTGGGTGTTGCATAAGCAAAATTTTAAGTACTAGAATAACTGGCTTCAATTAATGTGTTCTAACTTATAAACCTGTAACAAGTAAGCCAGTCTGCTTTCTTGAATTCATTTAAAGCATATTAGATTGTAGTACCCTTATGTAGAAAATGAAGAGAAAACAGTTGTTAAGTTTACAGAAAAAAATTAATTAGAATAAAAATTGGTTACTTTTCCAATATTTCCTTTTATATTACTATGCAAAACAAGAAAGAGATTCTTCCATAGGAAAAATATATTTGCTTCTTTCTAAGCTATCCTTACTAAATCCTATGCTTCCATAAAAAAAATACCAACATTCTAATACTATTACTGATACCAAAGAATGCTACTTCAAGCAGTTGAATCCTGTAAGTTAATAATGCATGACATAAAATATTAAACATTCCCCAGAAACTATAGGAAGACCCATAGTATCTAAAAATTAGTGTTGAGGTCTGAGAGAGATTTTTATTTCATCTGCCTAAAGGGGTAAATTACAATTTTGTATGTACAAAGCTATTAGTACTTTTAGATATCTCAAGGTAATTCTGATTCCAGGATGGCTGAAATCCACTAGGCTATGAAATCTGTAGGCATTTTCTAGTACCTTAGGCTAGTTCTTAACCTCTCTCAGATGTTTTCCGATATGAAATAGGGATTTATTAGAAACTGATAAAATTATTATTTGGGAGAAATGAAATCCTGTTTGTGAAGAAATTATCCAGGATCTGGTATAGAAAGCAAGTTTTCTCTATTGGGTATGTGTTTATATGCCTTATGAAACACAACTACATAGTAATATAGAACTACCTAGTGTCTAAACTTATTACTTCTATGCAAAAATCTTTTCTGGTAAGATCCAATAGTTTGCCAGTTCTTGTTTCAACCAGATTTGATTGTTTCTCTTTTAATTTTTTTCTTCTGGTTACTCTGATGGCCTTTTCTATGATATTTAATAGTGAGCTTCATTTAAAAGCAGTAGTTTATGTGAAAAGTGGATACTAAGGGAAATAACTATCTGGAACAAATTCATAGTACTCAAAATGTTTCTCTTGATTATATACAGTTTTCTCCCACCATTCTGGGATTGCAATTTATAGAGCTTTCAATGACTTCCATTCCTCAACATATTTCACTATGAGCACATGCAAAAATAATTTTCAACAAATTTATATTAAATAAGTAGCAATTTAGAGAAAACCAGGTATAATTTACACCTGTGAAATTTAAACAATATATGTGGAAGTTTGCCAAAGAATACTTGGCATATTCAAAGAATAAAATGAAGAAGTTTACCAGAATTGTTGCTTTCCTTTATGTGATAGGGCACAGTATATTGTCATGTTGTTTCAAATAGATATTAACATTTTCCTTATGAAAAAATAGTTGTTATTCTTTAACATAAATTTTACTTGATTTTTTTTTTATTTATACCCTTTTATCTTGCACACTGAGAAGGTATTTGCTGGGGTCAGTGAGATACTGATCAATCAATTGTATTTTCAACTAATGATGTAAAATGCATCTCTGACACATTTGCTTGTTTCATTTTATATAATAGCATCATGAACAATCAGCATGAGAAGAGTTTGCTCATTAATTTTGGTATCAATAGTGGGTTAGGTACATTGAAAAAATGTTGACAAAATTACATCTATAATGGTGGAATCTCCCAATTCTTTGTTTTTATCTTTCCTATGGTGCTTCTGCTCTTGATATTAGTATGTCAACTTTAATTTGCATTGTCCATACAGTTTCTTAAGACATAAGACACTTTGAATTGAGGAAATCACATATAGTAAGTTGATTTCATAAACTAATATAAAACTCAATAAAAGCCATTATTAATGAACACTTTATCAAAATTCCATTATATCACAATGGTACATATAATATTAAAATATTATATAGCTAAAGGTTTTTTAACAATGAATGATAGGCACCCTAAGCAAGTATGTAGTTCCAATTATTCATTTACTGAGCTTCATTCATTCATAATATAATAATTGACAAAAATCACACATCAGAGTGTCTGTTTTTTAAAAAAAATTGTTTGGTGAATTACTAACAATGCAGCATGCAATTTTTATTTATTATTGGTTAGTCATACCCACATCTTACTCACATAGTAAGATTGTTATAATATTCAATAATTTGTAGCTAAAATCATGAAATACCACATACCTTTTGTACAGATTATATAAGTGCTCTTATTATTTCTTCATCCTTTTCACAAATATTTATCAGGCACTTACTATATGCTAATTAGAAATAAGTTCATTATAATTATTTCAGATTTTTTTTTTAAAAACTGCAAGACCTCATTTGAAAAGAGCAATATAGATTTCAGAAGTAACTACTATTTCTCTAGTGAATAATGTATAGAAATCTGCTAAGTTCTTGGGGTATGCAAATATATTTGAGATGCACCAGAGAGTACATATGAAAAAAACAGTACTATTTATTATGTTATTTAAATAAAATGAAGTATCATACCAAAGGTTAAAAAAATTACTTTTGAGAAAAAAAATGCAAAAGGGTACACTAGTATTTGAAATAAGGTAATAATATTTTTTACTATAATTAGTTGTTTCTGAGTCTCATTTAACTCTTTACATTAATTATCTATCCATTGTGTTAAGAATCCCTATAGGTGTTAAACTCTATAATATACATATATTGTGGTGTGAGGTGTTATTGGAAAATATTGGCATTCAGTGAATAATCCCATTAATTTTATGTTTTGCAATGTAAAATAACTATTTCAGATTTATTGCAATGGATAGTTTTGTTTAAAGGTAACAGTAGTTTTTCAATGTAGAAATTACTAAGAAAAATTTAGGTGTTCTTAAAAAGTCTTTAACAACCATATTTGTTGAACTTTGTATCATAATGTATAAGAAAAGTTGCTTCCCTAACCCAAACCAGACATCACTGGTATAACCTTGTGTAGTATCAGCACATACAAGTTTAGTTGAGGACTTTTGCATCTTTTCTCCTTTTACTTCCCATCTACAACATGGCTTATTTTTCATAAGCAAATTTCTATGCTTGTTCAACCTCTCACACATCTCAGAATTCACTATGAGGTATCCCTGACAATCTAGAAACATAAATATCTGAGATAGTGTATATATTAATGTGTGAAGAAGTTCAAGAAAATATTGATCTGGCCATGAGATGGTGTGGTAACTATATAGAAAGCTAAAAATTAAAATTAAAAGCAATATAATACTCCTGAGAATTACTATGAACCATGTAGTCCTTGGAAGCAGATATTTTAAGTAGGATAGGAAGCTCTTGAGACTGATGTCCACTGCATCTTTTATATGAATATTTGCTCTGGTTTTGAGGGCCACCAGATTATAGCCAGTAAACTTTTGGCTTGATATAGCATAATCAGAAAGTCCAGCATTCTCTTTTTATACCTAGGCATGGTTTACTAAACATTCATTGAGTTTTTGCACAGACTTTTCCCTGATTTTAATATACATAGCCCATTAGTCTTGTCACATTCAAATTCATTCATTCTTCAAAAAGTAATTTAATTAAATTCCCTATTGTCTTTAAAATAAAATATCAACCTAAAATAATTTCTATACTCTAAAACATTTTATTGTATTACCTAGAATCTTTATAACTACTAAGAAATGACATTCTATGTTTCATTTTTACAATTTTCTCTCTCGTATTACTTTCATTATGATTTGAGTATGTCCCGCCAAATGCTCATGTGTTTGGAACTTCGTTTCAAAGGGAGAGAGTTGGAAAATAGTGGAATGTTTAAGAAGTGAGATCTGGTAAATTGCGGTTAGATCATTGAGGGAGATGCTCTTGGAAAAGGCTAATGTAACTTTCATGGGGCACAATATAGTTCTTATTAAAGCTGGTTGTTACAAAAGAGCAAGTCTTTTTTTCTGAATTTCTCTGACTTCCTGTATGATTATGTTGTCTCTACCTCTCCATGAACCCTCACCATAATGCCACCTCATGTGTAATGCAGGTGAAGGAGCTGTCACAGGAGCTGAGAAGATTCTGGTACTTTCCACTTAAATCTTAAGAACTAAGTACTCAAAAATATTTTTATTTATTTATAAGTTGTAGTTGGACACAATACCTTTATTTTATTTAATTATTCATTTTTATGTGGTGTTGAGTATTGAACCCAGCTTCTTTCATGTGACAGGTGATCACTCTATTACTGATCTACAACCCCTGTCTCTCAGAAAATATTTTTATGCATTTATATCTCTTTTTATACAGTGGCCTGTTTCTGGTATTTTTCTATAACATTATAAAACAGACTAAAACAACCTCTGTGTCTTATTTCTAAAAAAGACAGGTGAGACTTTGCAATATATTATCAAAAAATTCTGTAAAAGCTTTAGAATAAAAACTATTATGCATTCACTGAGTGACCTTTAGTGAGTGATTAAATATCTTTGAGTCTAAGGCATCTTACTATGAGAGTGAGTAGAACATCTAAGTTTACATTTTAAAAGCTCTGGTACATTTTAGATGGTAATGGCTTAGCATTTCTGATTCTTATTTGTTTTTATATTTCAAAGGTGATATCTTGTATTTCTTATATTCCTCATGGTGCTTAGGTTAGTGTATTGCCATTTACTTTGGGACTCAAATATGTGGAATTTATTTTGTTTAGTAAAGCAAAAGCAAGTGTGGTTCCTTAGAATATAGCAAGACCCTATAGGAATGTTTTTATTTTTAATGGGAAGAATTGTCTTATTGCTAATGATTATAGAGGGAATTTACATCTTGATGACACCCATTTATCAGAAATGGTCTGAACTGACTAGATCAAAACCATTAGAAAATCATGACTAAAAAAGCAGATTTAAAAAAAAGTTTTTTCTAACACCATTTTGAGTCTCCTATTAAATTACAAATTATAGTATTTTTACCAATGAAAGGACTCAAACACACATTTTAAGCCTCCTGTAACCACACAAGTCACCGTCAATCGTAATACTATTGTAGGAAAAGAAATGTAGATCTTCACAGGCAGAAAAATCAAATACAAAAAGTGCAATTTGCCTTATGCAAAAAAAAATACCTAATTATTTATGTCATACTTATTTTAGTTCCCAGGTAACATATCTTTGAGCTCAAGATATTCAACCAGAAGAAAGTGGATTTGTTTTATGCTAGATGAGTTAAGAACTGATATAATTAGAATGTAGAGTAAACATATTTTGATTTGGGGTTCACTTGTTTCAAGTATGATGGATTGCCCAGGAAAACAATGCAGGAGATTTTGTCCTCCACTTCACCCAAATTGTATGGAAAAATCATTATTTTTTTAAATTAAAAGTGGAAGCCACAGGCAATCTACAGCAGGTATTGAAATTTCATGATGAGACATCAAACTGCAGTTGTTTTTCTCATATTTTTGTATCATTGATTGTTGTGGAATATTTGAAATAAAAACTATATTTAAAAATATACATTAATATTCTTTTGTATTTTAAGGTAATTTTAAGGTTCACAACCTAAGGTCATAATACACAGTATAATTACCTCATATTTTTCTAATGTAATCCCAAGACAAAGGAGTTGGGATATATTTTTCATGAAAAAAAAATATTTTTACTAAGTTATATTATGTTGTTCCATGTATCATACTTTTCTATGCAGTATATGTTTGGCATTAAAATTAATAGAAGTGAATGCCTTGATGGGGCTGCCAAAAGGTTTATATTACCTTGTCCTGGTGAATATTTTGGTAGAATATATGGAGGATGAACTAGAAGATTTCTGAAATTGTGTGTTTTTGTGGCTGAAAACTGTTGAAAGGTACATCATTGTTATTAATGAGAAAGACTGACTAAAAACAGCAATGTTCTTTAAGCGTACATACGTGAACAAATTCTTTGTTAAGCAAAAATGCCCTGTGAAGCCAGAGATGGCTGAAATACATTATACATAGACTCTGGTAATCTCAGTTCTTTTTTTTTAAACTCTAACTAGTAAATTTTTCTAGCTCAATAAATCTCTCTCTATTCCTTTTCTTGCTTTTAAAACCA
The DNA here is from genome assembly GCF_048772815.1 of Callospermophilus lateralis. NCBI lineage: Eukaryota > Metazoa > Chordata > Mammalia > Rodentia > Sciuridae > Callospermophilus > Callospermophilus lateralis. The sequence continues at coordinate 14,356 of NW_027517765.1, forward strand.
GAGGAGCAATACTTGTCTTTATTAACTTTCTGGATTGTTTCCCAATTTGACTGCATTAAAATATGCAGAAAACTTTTGGAAAATATTACAAAGCATAAAAATGGAAGTGAATAATCTTTGCTTACTTTGTGACTCTTTTTCTTTCAAATGCTGTTGTAGCTCCAAGTGAGTAACTTATCTTTCTTCAATTACCTTTAACTGATTATATGTCCATTTTTCCCCTAGCATTTGGAAACCACACTTCATTCACTATTGATCTATTGCTTAAGTCTTTACAAGTTTTAATTTCTATATTGTTGTGTGTTGATCCAATTGATTTTTCTTCTCATTTATTGTAGTTTCAGTTATAATTAAATTGGTATAAATATGTCTATATTGGAGAGTGTACAATGTCCCCAGACTTGTTCTTAGGCATATGTTGCTGTAAACTCAGTTCTTCATGAATTCTATGTAATGTTAATAAAATTGTGAATGATATTCAATATGATTTTTGTATGAATTCTGTGTATAAGAAGTTTTACTCTATTGTAGCTGAAAAGCCAACCTTTTATGACAAGAAACGTAATCTTTACATACAACCTTTTCAGTTTACCTCTTACTACTTGGTCCTCAGAAAATGGGACTATAAAACATAGCTCATTGATTTTTTTGTCATAAGTATAAGGCCTCACTCAACCTTGACTCCACATTTATTTCTCTAATTTCTGCCCTGAAGTAACACTACCTATAGAATAACAAGGATGTCAGAATTTACTAATATACATGAAAACACTGATCATTGACCTCATTCACAGAAAAACGAAATGTCTCCAATGAGGATGAAGTCTAGAAGGCCATTATGCACACAAGAAAGTTAAAGCTCTTCTCTCCTGAAGAGCTACCTTTAAGTTTGTGGAAATTCAGTCTATTAAAATCACTAGGAAATGTTAAAATGTTAAAATTTTAAAATTTATAAATCAAGATATGAAAATCTGGGGCTTATTTTCCTATATCTATATCGTTCTTGTAATTCTTAATTTCACCGTAAATACAACCAGAAAAAAATAATGATTTGACTATGCAAATTGTATTCCACATTAAGTTTGATTAAAATGTGTAAAAGTATTAACAGATGCTAAAGTATTATTTACTCAACAGTATGTTTTACTGTTACATAGAACATTTAATCAAGTAGAAGACTATTATGTCTGTCATTTAACAACAGGATGCAATACATGAGTGTTAACATATAAACAAATATTCAGTTATAAAGACATATTGCATACATAAGGTAAATATAGGTAAAAAAATGCACTGTAAACCTGGCATGATGGTCCATGCTTGTAATCCAAGCAAATTGGGAAGCTGAGTAGTTTCAGAAGTTTAAATTCATCCTCAGCAACTTAGTGTGGTTTCAAGCAACTTAACAAGACAGTCTCAAAATATGAAAAAGTGGAGACAGGGCTTAAGGATAACATAAACTGAAATACAAAAAAAATTAAAGTTTAAAATATTACACTTCAGTGTTAAACATCAAAAATAGATTTCATATAATTCTTTTCTCAGTATTCAAAAGTGAAAATAGTAATTTTTGATTTAGAAAAACAATTATATTCTTTCAAAGATGAGGTTTCTTCACTATGCATGTATGATTTTTATGACTGATATTTCTACAAAATAACTTGATAATGCTTAATAAATTTAAGCAAAAGTTAAAGACAACTACTTGTTTTTTAAACTTAAATGAGTTCTGTATTTTACTGATACTCATATACATCAAATTTTAATATATAGATAATAACTTTACTCTCACATTTATTATAAATGTTTCATTGTTATATAAGGCATTTATTTTGGACAAAATCCGTTCAATTTTTACTACTAGTATAAGTTTTCAGATGTTCAATGAATTTAAAATTTAAATACATTTTGGATATATTATTTAACTTTTTAGGGTTTCTGGGCACAATGAATTCTCCAAAAATAAGCAGTGTTTAAGAAACATGTAGCTACAATTTCTTTTTCCATTTGTATTTTCTCTAACCAGTATGTATCCACAGGTTCTGAGTATTGGTGAATAAATTTTGGAGGCATTGTCACATTGTCAATTTTCACATTTCAAAACTTTCTCTATACTATGCTATTGTGGTGAGGATTAAATGTTGTCCCTTTCTTAGAGTAATGGTACAATGGTCTCCTTTGTAGAGCTTCTCTCCAGTGTGTTTTCTCTGATTTCTAGTAATATATGATATATAATTTAAAATGTTTCTACATTCTCTACATTTATATGTCTTCTTTCCAGAATAAGTAGCCTAGTGGTGAAAATAATTAATTTCTTATTAAAAGCTTTGCTGCATTGTTTCAATTTTTACAGGTTCTTTTCTGTATAAATTTTGTTGTTAATAAGGTTTAGTCTTTCTTTTTTAATGTTTATTTTTTAGTTGTAGTTTGACACAATACCTTTATTTCACTTATTTATTTTTATGTGGTGCTGAGGATCAAACCCAGGGTCTTACATACATGAGGCTAGCACTCTACCACTGAACCACAGTCCCAGCCCCAAGGTTTAGTCTTTCTTTAAAAGTATTATAACTTTATTCACATTTCATATTCACCAGGAAGTCTTTTGCTGTGGTGAATAACATTTTATTTTTTATTAAAAGCTTTTCCACATTATTCACATTTGTAGGGCTATTCTCCAGTGTGAGTTCTATTGTGGCAAATAAGGCCTATTTTATTGCTAAAAGCTTTGGCACATTCCTTATATTTGTAAGGCTTCTCTCCAGTGTAAATTCTGCTGTGGCAAATATGGTGTAATATTTGAGTAAAAACTTTGTCACATACTTTGCATTTGTGAGGCTTCTCTCCAGTGTGACTTCTGTTGTGGCAAATAAGGTGTGATTTTTGACCGAATGCTTTCTACATTCTTTACATTTGTAAGGCTTCTCTCTAGTGTGAGTTTTCTGTGGCAAACAAAGCCTGTTTTTGAGTAAAAGCTTTGCCACATTCTTTACATTTGTAGGGCCTCTCTCCAGTGAGTTCTGCTGTGATGAATAAGGTCTATTTTTGGACCAAATCTTTGCCACAATCTTTACATTTTTAGGGCTTCTCTCCAAGGTGATTTCTTCTGTGGAAAATAAGTTTTGATTTGTCATAAAAAGCTTTGCCACATTCTGTACATTTGTAGGGCTTCTCTCAAGTTTGAGTTCTCCTGTGGCGAATAAGGTTTGATTTTTGACTAAAATCTTTGCCACATTCTGTACATTTGTAGGGCTTCTCTCCAGTGTGAGTTCTTCTGTGGTAAATAAGGTCTGATTTTTGACCAAAAGCTTTGCCACAATCTTTACATTTGTAGGGCTTCTCTCCAGTGTGAGTTATCCTGTGGCGAATAAGGTTTGATTTTAGACCAAAATCTTTGCCACAATCTTTACATTTGTAGGGCTTCTCTCCAGTGTGAGTTCTGTTGTGGAAAATAAGGTTTGATTTAAAACCAAAAGCTTTCCCACAATCTTTACATTTGTAGGGCTTCTCTCCAGTGTGAGTTGTGCTGTGGTGAATAAGGCTTGATTTTAGACCAAAATCTTTGCCACATTCTTTACATTTGTAGGGCTTCTCTCCAGTGTGAGTTCTGCTGTGGTAAATAAGGTCTGATTTTCGACCAAAAGCTTTGCCACAATCTTTACATTTGTAAGGCTTCTCTCCAGTGTGAGTTCTTCTGTGGCAAATAAGGTTTGATTTTCGACCAAAAGTTTTGCCACAATTGTTACGTTTGTAGGGCTTCTCTCCAGTGTGAGTTCTTCTGTGGCAAATAAGGTTTGATTTTGACCAAAAGCTTTTCCACATTCTTTACATTTGTAGGGCTTTTCTCCACTGTGGTTTCCTCTGTGGTAAATAAGACCTTTTTTTTTTTTTTTTTTTTTTTTTTTTTTTACTAAAAGCCTTGCAACATTCTTTATATTTGTAGGGCTTCTCGCCAGTATAAATTCTCTGGTGGTGAACAAGGCCTGATTTTTTATATAATTTCTGGTGTTCACTCTCACTTGAAGTTTTCCATATTTTCTTTTGTGGTGAACAGTCAAGATCACAACTTCTATATTTTGCACTTATCACTTCATGAAATATATGTTTTAGGCCCTTTTCTGGTGCATATTCTTGGGTATGATTAGGAATCATGGCTGAAATAAACAAACAAAAAATACCTATTAGACTGGGATAAATATATTTTGCATACATAACATGAAATTAAGGTAAAATAAGTACATCAGGAGTGTAGCAGATTAGTAAGTCCAAAGTCACCATAAATCCAAAAAAACATATTAGTTGAATTAAAATGTACAGAAAAAATTACCATAAGAATATTACCAAAATTCTTGTAAAGATCACAGTATCCAAGAGGAGTACATCATTAAGAAGAGTAATATAATAAAGTGTAGAAAAGTATCATTAACAGCCGTTTGTCCTTCATAAAATAGTATTGTGTATTTAGGAAATATCTACCAGGTGCCTTCACTGTCAGTAGAATAAGAGAAATGTAAAACATATACAAACATTTCTGGCTTTTTCAAAGAGTGTCCAAAAAATGTTTTTTGTCTACCATGACATAGAGACATGAAAATAACTAGTAGATTTTGAGTGATAACACCATAAATATTCAACAAGTTTAAAGAGGCAATGAACTCTTGAAAAGAAATATGAACAAAAATATTTACTAAGTAATATACACATATATGTCTATAAAATTTATCATAAAAAACATTTTTTAAAAGACCATAAAAACCTTGCATAGCCTATGGCCAAAATACTTGGATGAATTCAACACATGACAGTCAAGTATAATAAATTGATTTTTATATTTTTACATTCATGTCATATGAGAATTTCCTTTATTTTCAAATACAATTTTGTTTATTTATAAATATATCATGGTATTTTATACTATATATACAAGGTAAAAGGACTAAATAGAATGAATTAACACGATCTTTATTTCATATAATTATCAATTTTGTACTTACACAGTATTGTATTCCTTCTACTAGTATTTGTGAAGAACATAATACACTCACTATGTGGTAAAATAAAACTCTAGACCCTATTATGCTCAATAAAATAAAAATATGGAGACTTTTACTATAATATCAATCCTACACAAAACACAGTGCCTGGTGAGCAAAATTTTGCTCACTAAATTTCTGACTTCCACATGTGAATCAAATGCTCCTACAACTTAATATCTGCCTGCCACCATTCACTTAATTCAAAGTCCTGCATATATTTCCAATAACACTTTAAGAGACAAAATATTTTGTAACTAAATAATAATAGTATATAAGTACATATTTTTACACATTTGACATTGATGGGCACACACTTTGAGTCCCTAGCTTTAATACTGAGAAAAATGTTTGCACTAAACACAAAAGCATAAATATCTCTTCAATTTTCTGATTTAATTGTTCATGGATACATATTTAGTACTGGCAATTCTGAATCTTTAGGTCATCCAACTTTTAATGTTTCATGTGTAATGCTTGAGATTACCTCAAAAATTCTATATCAAGAACTACAACACAAGTCTTTTTAAAATTGTTTGAGTCATGTTGTTTCTAAATTTCTGTGAATTCTCTCTAATGAAGTACTTTTCCATGGCCTCCCAATTAGCAAATATTACATGGATGCAGCACTGTTCTTTCCTATTTTTATTTATTTAAAGTTTTTATACTTTTTTTCCTGAAAATTGACTATATAATCTACTGATGGCTCCTTTAATGAACCAATAAAAAATAGTACAGAAAATGTAAACAAAGATAAGCATGGCTAAATCCAAGTGACAAAAAAAGAAACAAAAAACATTAAGAAATTAACATAAGGATACTGAGAGATATGAATTACTCAAAGAACACTAAATAAGTATTTTTTAAAAAGTTTAGAGAGTGAAATTGAAAAATATTAACATCAATGAGCACAATGTTTATGTGAATGATTCTTTAAGAAAAAATGAGAGGGACATTCCTCGTGTGCAAATCTGAAATTCTACCAATATGGGAGAGGCTTATCAAGCAGTACCAAGTTTAAGACAAGTCTAAGCAACTTGTAAAATACTGTAAAAATTAAAAATCTATAGGATATATAAAGAGAAGTGGGATACACACACACACACACACACACACACACACACACACACACACTCTGTTTTGTGTAGGGTTGATATTATAGTCAAAGACTCCATATATATTTTCACATTTCCTATATATATAGGAAATGTGAAAATAATCCAAGCATACCACAATAAAAAACAATGATCCAGAAATTAAATCACTAATCAAAATTTTTAACAATTAAAAAATATAAAAAAATTACAAAGTAGAAGTATAATGATTTATTCACTTCAAAATATTTATGATTACTAATGCATTATTGCAAAGCACAAAACAAAAGAAAAATATTTACTAACAGAATTGAATCTATAAAAAGAAAATGTCAAGTAAGTTCCAGCAGAGAGCATGGAAAGAAACCAAGCATGATCTGCTCCTAGAGGCCCTATTTGTTTAATGATGGATAATGCTCCTGCCTTTACATCTCATCCTTTTGCACAATTTTTAATCAATGAGATATAGTTTTAAACCATGAAATTTCTCATAATTCTTTTGGACAAACTTTTGTTGAGTGAGCAAATTGTATCCTAATACATTCCTTTTAAAACTTTTTATACGGAGATAAGTAATATTATTTATTCAAAAGACCTTTAAAAAGAGGGGAGGTATTAGGTATTCTGACCTTGGAATAGACAGGAAAGTGTGGGAGTGATTGTAAATGGCACCCCGAGTCCCAAAATTGTAATGCCCAGCAGTTTCTCCCTGAAGCTATTAAGACAACTCTACAGGTGCACTATCTAGTTTCTGTCATAATGTCCTTAGGGAAAAGGGGCTCTATATTTGTATTAACTGTACCTAATCTTGGTTAGCTAGCACTTGGTGTTAAAGAAACTCTGGGTTAGAATGTAGTCATGGTATCAGAAGGTATGTAATTTTGGAGTATTATATGTGTAGCTGTTAATAGGGGTGGCCAATTATTTTGTTGTTGTTGTTGTTTTCTTTTCACTCTGTGTGTCTCTCTCTCTTCTATTTGCTTCTTTAAAGGTTTTCTCACAAGAATATTTGAAACAGATGATGCTGGTCCTCACAACAAAAGGTAAGTTTTGATGGTTAATCTGAATAAACTGAGACATCACTAAAGAAGAAAACAGAGAACAACAAGGAATTTGAAAATGTGATAAATCTAGGGCAATATGTTTTCAATAATTACAATCAAAATAAATAAACCTAAGCTTCTGAAATTTTCTTCTGCTGGATAACTACTCTTTCAACATTTTTCAGTTTGGTTTTCTCCTTGACATTTGAATTACTCAACCATGTCCCCTGCTATGTGTAGTCTACAATAGTTTACATCACTAAATTATACTAGGAACTACTTATCTAAAGTGAAGGATGTGTACCACAAAGCAAGAGACAGATTAAAGAGTATATATATATATATATATATATATATATATATATATATATATATATATATAGAGAGAGAGAGAGAGAGAGAGAGAGAGAGAGAGAGAGAAATATCTGTACTAAAAATGCCCTTTTTCTTTGAAACACAAATCTGAAACTCATTCTTATAGAGAAGTTTCCAGAAGATACTCTGCAACAAAAGTAAATTAAATAATAATTAGTACCTAATAATTTTAAAGGGAAATTAAACTTACCGAGAAAGGCAAAGTTTCTATAATTATCTAGCATCACATCTCTATATAAATTTTTCTGAGCAGGTTGAAGGCATTCCCACTCCTCTTCAGTAAAATCAATGGCGATATCCATAAATGTTAACAGTTCCTAAAATAAGAATAGGTAAATAAATAACACATTGACCACATGAACATTTGCATAGTCTGTAATGTAATTAAAGTTGAAATGAGAGTTAGTAGACTATCATGTAGGTAGTGTTTTGGAACACAATGATACTATTATCTACTTCTGCAGAAAAAGTGATTGAAGTTCAAAAAAGTATACATGCTCCACATTTATGAAACACAATATAAAACTCAGGCATTATCACAAAAAATATATTTTGTAATTTTGTATATCTTGATCTAAATTATACATATCTTTCAGATGAGAAAATTATGGTAATTAAGAAAGGGAATCCTCAAATTTTAATTGTACAATCACTAATCAGAGATTTACTAATGTGTAGAATCTTATTTGTTATTTCTCTGATAGAGCTGGCTCTTCTGAATGTGTAGTGAGATCTCTAGTAATTCCAACATCAGTGGTATAAGAGGAATATTGAAATGTAACAAGGTAGACAGACCACTTAAAGGAGATATTTAACAGTTTATTTAAGTTCAAACATTTTATGGTTTTTATGTATGTTATTAATATAAAAAATAGGAACAACAATCCTGTTTTAATTTTCCTTTTTATAATTTTAACATTTTTAATTATATATATATATATATATATATATATATATATATATATATATATATACAAACTTTGATTGATGTTTTTATTGTATGATATTTATAATAGAATATACATATAGCTCTTCAAACAAATATAATTTTTTTTTTTAAATTTTGTTGGTTCTTTCTAGTTCTACCTGATAGTAAAATTGATTTTTATGGTATTATTCAAGCATGGGATATATTTTATCCTAATTAAAATTCTGTTCTTTTTGGTGGCTATGATGGTAGGATTCACTTACAGATATATATCTTTTATATTTCTATCCTTGTCCCTTTTCCTTATTTATTTATTCATTTATTTATTTTTTGTTTACCATTGTGTAATCTATTGAAATTCTTTTCTTACCCTTCCCCACTTTACGAGCTTTAGATTTTACATATCAGCAATAACTTTCAACTTTTGGTTTTAAAGAAATTGTTTGTTTTACTTAGCATAAAATCTCCAGATTCATCCATTTCCTGGCAAATGTCATAAAGTCATTCTTCTTTATGGCCGATTTATAGTTTATTGTGTACATAAGCAACAGTTTTTTATCCTGTCATCATTGAATGGACCCATTCATCATTGAATGGTTGGTTTTATAGCTTAGCTATTGTGAATTGTGCTGCTATAAACATAAATGTGGCTGTGTCAATGTAGTATGCTGATTTTATGTCGTTTGGGCATATACAGTGCAGTCAAAAAACTGGGTAAAATTGTGGTTCCATTTCTTTAACAATATCCATACAGGTTACTATGTTTCACTTAGACCTCCATATAGCTGGAAAAATTGGAATTCATCTATACCTGGGGTGGAAATAAAACATACAAAAAAATTAGTAAGCCATAAAATGACTTGAATTTGTTATCAAATTATACATCCCAATAAAAAGCAATATTTAAAAACTAAAAGTAAAGAAAGTCTTAAGCAAAAGAGCAAAATTAGAAGCTATTAAAGATAAACATAACACAGAGTTACCAGTATCAATGTTGGTGCTTTTAAAAAGCAAATGAGCCCATTCTAGCGATGGACAACTATGGTTCCAGTGACTGAGGAGAATTAGAAAAAAGGATCATAAATTCTAAGACAATATTATATATAATATTGTCTTATATATTGTATTGAGCAACTTAGTGAGGCATGTAGCAACCTAGCAATACACTGTCTCTAAATAAAATACAAAAAAAGGACTGAAGATGTGGCTTTATTGTTAAGCACCCCTGGGTTCAATCTTCAGTACAAATAAAAAAAGCAGATACAATTGAAAAAGCACTAGCAAATTTGAAAATTCAACAAATAAAAATTATATCAATTATACAGTATGTAACAGCAAATATAGGCATATATAATGATTTCTCACTTTATGGAAATACACTCTGGAAAATTTATCCTAAAAATCTTCTGCAATTTTCTAATTCTCTGAGTGCAATGACAGAATCTAGATGGTTTAGTCTAGTACATGGCTAAGATATTTGCTAGATCCACGGTTGTATATAAATTCTACTGCAGACCAAAATACCATGATGCCACATGATTGATGCTATGAAGTAAAATCAATCAGGGTAAACCTCATAATAAAATAAATGGTGGAACTACAGAAAACACCCACAACAAAACTCTTAAAACATGCTAGGATATTGGGAAAAGAGTGTGATAATAAAATGCTATTTTATTCCTTCACTCATAAAACATAACAACATATTTTGACACATTAAATGCTGAATATAAGTTATTAATAAATAATACTGAAATATATAAGAAAGTAGAAAGCTCAAAAGTTTACATACGAAAGATAGGGTTCATATGGTGGTGCACACCTGAAATATCTACTATTCTGGAGTCTAAGGCATGAAGTTCAAAATTTAAGGCCAACTAAAAAATGGGCAAACTCCATCTGGAAATAAAATTTAAAACAGAGCTGAGAACAAGCTCAGCATCAAGACACTTTGGTTGAATTCCTAATATCACAAAAGAAAAAAAAATAGTGTTTTTTTTTTGTTTTGTTTTCAAAATTACACAATATAGCAGACTTAAACTTATGAATTACAAAATATTAATACAAAAAAATCTATTCATCAAATGATTACATTAAAAGCTAAAAAACTGACAAGGTAAAAAAAAACCCTAATTTCCTCACATATAATCAAATGCTTATAAGAAGAATAAATACAACAGATTACAAAAGAAAAACAAAAAAATTCTTGAACAGTCACTTTAAAAAGGATATATCTAAGTGTTCAATAATCATAAAACTAAAAATCATTAGAAATTAGGTACCATTGGAAAAATCACATAATATAGATGAATTAAATAGTATTGATGAATATATGAAATAAATGCATTTACAAAAAAAGGAAAATAATAATTTAAGCTGTTATTATCCATTTGTAGAAGCTGTTTTGTATCATATGTATATGATACACCCACACGGGAAAGAGGGACTAAAATTACAGCAACTGTACATGAGAATACAGCCACATTTTTCCAGAGTTGAAACCAAGGAGCATGGCTGAAGAGGAAGAAATAATTATTAAATTTTGTAAAATGTAAATTCTAGGAGTTAGAATTTTTTTTGATGTATTATATCCAGTTTGACAAATACTATAAAATACCATGTATGTTTTATGCTGATGTCACATGAATGTTGCATTTCATATGCAAGTATGTTTACAAAAAGAATATGCAATATTTGAGAAAATAAAAATACAGAAAAGAACACAAAAGACTCAAATATTCAACATATTTACAAAGAATAAAACTATTATAAAAATGATCATTTTCCCCAAGGTACTCTTTAATAATAACTGGTCATAATTTCATCATTCTTTACTTTTTGTTAAAGAATAAATCAAAGCAAAAACTACTAAAATTTTCCTGGAAAGTTGAAAGTATATAAAATTAGATAAGAACTCTCTCATATATAAGAGCAAATATACTAGTGATCATTACCTGACACTAATGCATGTTATAATATTACAACAGTGTAGTAATTTTAAGATAAAGAAATCACAATACAGAAAACTACATAGGACAATTCATATGTATGCAAATATCTTTTTATTGTTAATTATTATAAGTATATAAATCAAAATATATCAATAAAATATTTAATGTGAGTGAATGCTACAATCCAACCTCAAGGTAGATTTAGAATAAAAGGCATAGATTGTTAGAGTCTGTAAACAAGTCAGGATGGCACCTGGTATTTTGCCAGAGAAATGTTAGAGTCAGTAAACAAGTCTGGATGGCGCCTGGCCAAATGCCAGAGGCAGTGGTTTGTAAAGTAACAAAAGCAAGCCATTAAGCATGGTGATTCCTGATTGGTTGACTGTTGTATCTAGTTTATGCTAATTAAGATAAGCTGTGCAAAATGTATAAATACCTCTGTTATCCTACAATAAACGGCTCTCATTCCTGCTGCATCAACGTACACAAGTCATTCGTTACTCCCCCCCCCCCCGGTTATTCTGCTGCAGCCGTACTACGGCAATAGTTTACAAAAGTGACTGGTGTGCAGAATGTGTGTGACACTGGAATTATACACAAGCATCCACCAAACAGCAGATATAAAGAGAGATAATTTTAAAAAATAAAATAAAAATAAATAAAAGCAGAATATAAGCCTCCCTCCATTTATGGATACACCAAATAAATATGTCGTCCTGTTTTGAGTCCTTCCAAAAACTGTAAAGGAATTAGAGGCACACAAATTAGAAAACTGAAAAGTAAATATTGAGCAAGAGATAAGTAGAATGCACTTGAGGATTTTCCTGATTTGAGCAATATGCAAAATTACTGGAACAAAATGCCAAAATCCAGTGTTAATATAAATAAAGGAAGATTGATTTGGCTTTGAAATATATTATTTTACTCTAATTTGCCTGTAGTTCAAATGCTAATTTATCTTTACACACAGAGGAAGGAATAAGATATACATGAGTATTTACTCCAGGGGGGAAAATAAATGGTTTTCTATGGCCATGCAATATCCATGGGCTTTATTCCATTAGACCAGAGTGGAAGAGGTATTAAATCTTAAGGTAACCCCTTAATCCCTTAGAGGGATTTGCCAACATTCTCTAAAAAATGCAAATAGCTGTTGCTGACAGTTGAACTTTTATCTACACATTACCAAAAAATTAACAGGGAAATACAGACCACCACTGAAAGCCAAAGTGGCAATTTAGCATTTCCTGATCTCTCTCATCCAGCTCACTTTACTAATAACAACAGACCTAACCAATTCTTTCTATAAGTAATTTGTCCTGGTATTAACTTTTTCCATTCAATGGTCTACATCTGACACCTCAAAGAATTGAAATCACTGGTCACTGTGCATATGCAAATTTCCCTAGAACAAAAAGGAATGTTTTCACATTGGTGTGCAAACATTGTAATGAGCTAAAATCTCGAATATTAGTGAAGAAAAATGGTTACAATCACAAATCCCTCTTCATTTCTGAAATAGGTGCACATCATTTTTTTTTTCCAGTGAGCATAAGGCACCCTGGATTTTAAAAAGCTTGCATCAGAATTTTAGTGCACCATCCAACTATAAGATCTTCTGCATGAGCACAGCTGTTAGAATGACTATTCTCAAAAAGTGGAATAGTAAGTAGTACTCCAATTATATGAATATGGAAGAAGGAAACACTGTGCTTGACTATAAAATTAGTGAAGACATTTAAAAAAATGGAAGTTGAGAGTTCTCTCAGTTATTTCTTTGAGAAACTAAGCTCTCTACATTTATACTGCTCTTGAACAAGAAAAGCCCCAAGTACTGGTCTGGACTTATGAGAGGTGTTAGATGTGCCAGCCGTGGGATCCTCATATTACATAGTTTTGAAACACAGTTCCAGGAAAATACAAGAGTGGGGAATGAGAATGTGCTCATATACATTCCACAAAAGGAAATCTGAGCATAAAGACACTCTGACAGGTTGTCTGCCTTTGGAAACACAAAGGAAGTATAGAAACACATGATTTTTCCAAGGTCATGTGATTCTTCTTTACTTTTCAATCCTGTAAAATGCTCATAAACACCAACAACAAAAATTTTGCTTTTGATTTTTTCTATGGTATTGGGGATTTGAAACAGCAGCATATTAATTCTGGGCTACATACCCAGCCATGTTTTAAAATTTTGAGACAGGTTTTTCTAATTTACTACTTAGTCTACCTAAGTTCCTGATGTCTACCTTGAAATTGCATTCTTACTGACATAGCCACTTGAGTCTCTGGAATTAATATGCATGTATCATTGCACCCAGAGAGAAAAAAAAATACTTTAAAGTCTCATTCAGTTTTTGGTAAAACAATTGAAAATACCATGTTCATTTGAAATATAATATGGGTAAAGTAACTGATAATACTGCAAAAAAATGTAACTGATAGTACTGGGAAAGGGGGAAGTTGTCATTGAACAGGAAGCTAAAATTTTTAAATAAATACAACTCACAATACTGGGGCATATATTTAAAATCACACTCAGCAACTGTCTGAAGATAAAAGAAAAAAATTTAAAAAGTACCAGGTATGTAGCTAAGTGGAACAGTACCTCTGGCTCAATCCACAATACCAAAATCTACAAAAAGAAGGAAAATGAATTCAGGAGGAAAGAAAAACTGAGATTCCTATAGAGTATTTCACCCCCCCCTCCTGGAGGAAAAAATACATGGAGTTGTGATTATGATGATCTCGTCACTCCAGAATCCTCAACACAATCTGAGAAGATTCGGAAATATTGCCACAAATGTTCTCACATAGAATTTAAGGTAGGGGCTTAAGATGTTCTATAGGATACTATAGGACTTTCAGTGTTTACTGTTAATATATGGTCCAGTTGACTGGCCCATGGAAATTCATGGCTGACCATTCTCAGAAGAAGACACAGGACTGCAGAAACCAAAGATTACACCAGGGATTCTAGCCAACCATTGCTAGTTCCCACCATAGTTAGTGCAGCCAGTTTCAACCAGACTCACCATCCAATCTCAGGATTTCATTGCACACTCATCATTTACTCTATTTTTAGGAACCACGTGTCCTCTCTATAAATCAAAAAGTACTTATACAGGAGAAAAAAATCAGGTTCACTGAACATAAGTGAGGAAGCCTAGAAGTGGATACCCACTCGGGCAGACTTCACACCAGATGATCAAAACTTGCTTCTCTTTACTGAATATGTGTAGATTGGACAATGCTTATATGAGGGGTCCTGATTGGACACAACTTGTGTCTTCATATGCTCAATCTGAACCTCAGTGAGTTTTTTGAGAGTCAGGAAATAACCTCAATTCCAAAAATAAATGATGTCACAATTGTAGGGTCTTGTCTGTACATTTATTAATTTATTTATTTTCTTTTGAGGATCTTGGAATTGAAATCCAGATCCTCAGGCTGCAGCGAATTTAAGGCAAGGTATCCTTGGAGAAGTAAAATCCAGCCAACCCAGAAAACATTTGCATTTAAACTTGTATATGAGGCCTTTTGAATTTGTAGATTATATATGTTAATATATTATTTATGGATGGAAATAATACAGTGACAATCCTGTAAACTTTCAATTAACTTATCTTGTATGGAAACAGATTGAACATTAAAATTATATGAGGTGGAAAGATAATTATTTTTTTAGAATTTATATAAAAATAGTAAAACTGAATTTTATAGTATAAACCTTAATTTCCACTATGTGAAAATTACCATTATGTATTTAAAATATTACTAATAAAGTATATGTATTTTTGGAACAGCACCCTCAAAACTATGTCAAGACTCCAGAAAATCTAAGTTCACAGAACCATACTTGAGAGTTATGCTTGTCCTGAGTTCAGGAAGATGAAGGACATGATTACTTCTTTTTAAGCTACAGGTGAAAGAGACATTTACTTTTTTAACAATATTTCTCCTGACATATAAAAAACTAGAGGGAAACTGCCCTGAGTCAGGGCAAGGAGATTTAACCAGAAAGTGAATGGTGTGTGTGTGTGTGTGTGTGTGTGTGTGTGTGTGTGTGTGTGTGTGTATGCTTTTCCCCAGATCCAAAGATATGTGTCTATTATTTAAATTGATTAATGGTATATTCCTTATTTTATGACATGGCCTTAGACCCAATGACCTGTCAATAACATTTTTTTTGCTTCCTAGGATGAAAGCCCCTTAAGAAAGTGGGCTTGAAATAAAGATGAATTGTGGTGCTATCATAATCTCATACACCTGTAATCCCTACCTATCTGTAAATCTGGCTTCATTACCAAGGATATGGCTAAGTAGTACAGTATCCCTGAGTTTACCTAACTTTAACAAAATAATAATAATTTAGAAAGTAAAAATAAAAGAATGTCAAAATAAAAATTAGCTAGCTCAAAAGAAAATTAGATACCAAAATGACAAAATGACAGCTCCTCTCCTGCAGGAAAATGGACCTTGGAGATTTGATTTTGATAATTATCCCACTTGTTAATCTCCAGCCTCTGGTTAAGACACTGGGCTGCAGGAACACACCTGCCACATAGTATTTTATGCAGATTCTGAGGATGCCCTTTGAGCTTAAGGAAGGCAGCAAAGAGTCTCAGCCACTGACATGTCCCCCACCTGGTTGGCCACTTAGGACATAGTGGCCCAGTGGAGGACTTAAGCCTGCAGACTCCAGAGACTGCCCAGAGTCCCAATCTGCTAGCTCCCATTTTCAACACAGCCAGTCTTGTTGTTCCAATAGTCTTCCTCCCCGAGCCTCCTTGCTAGGCCAATGCACACTCACCATTGCCTGGTTCTCAGGAGTAGGGCTACTTGGGATCCTCAGTTCCTGCACAGCAGAACAACCTGTGACTCTGAAGTGTGAGACTAAAGATGGCAAAAATGGAGGACTCAGGAGATAAGAAGTGAATGCCCACCCTTCTACTCCCTGATGACACACATGATTGGACAGTTCCCACAAAATGCTCTTGATTAGAAGGGGCTTCAGATCATGAACATTGAATTTGAGAGAAGTGAGCCCTTTTTTTGAGTGACAGGGAATATTATCCAATCCAGACATGAATAAGGGCTAGAATCTCAGGTTGTTGAGTTCGTTTTTTGTTGTTGTTGTTGTTGTTGTTGTTGTTGTTGTTTTAATCTGAGAAATTTACCCCAGAGTCTCAGGCTGCTGTTATTTTAAGGCAAGGTTGTTTTCCCATAAGTGGGAACTAACCCAACCAACAGAACATTTTCATTTAAACTTACATATAAATTCATTTCAGTTTATGGATTATATATGCTTGTATATTATTCAGGAATTAATATAAAATAATGACAATTATTATCAAAATTTATTTATTTATTTATTGATCTCTGTTCTTTTTAGGTGACAGATTCAACTTTGAACTGGGAAGTAAAAATGCCCAATAAAAACAACACATAAGGGGCTGGGATTGTGGCTCACCAGTACAGTGCTCACCTCCCATGTGCAAGATCCTGGGTTCAATCCTCAGTACCACATAAAAATAAATTAGTGAAATAAATGTATTGTGTCCAGCTACAGCTAAAAAAATACATAAAAAAACATAAAGTATAAGGTGAGAAACCAGCCTCTACCTCAGAGCAAAGACTGTTCAAGGAAGGGGGCATGACTCTTGTCCTTGGAAAGACACACAGAGCACTCCTAGGGTCATACCCACCCTGCTGAGTTGTTTATCTACAAATAACAGGAGAGATCTGCTGAGCCTGGTGTCCCTGACTCAGTCAGCCTAGGTGGGGATCCATAGAAACCCTTTAGCAGCCACCAATCCGCATGAGACAGGGAAAATTCCTGGGATTCCAAATGACCCTTCCAGTAGTTTATGGTGGTTGATAACATTTTGGGAAACCATATAGTTCAGGATATACTCCCCTCATGGCCTAAGCCAATCTGTTCAAATGAATCCCCATCTTGTACTAACCAATCACGTTTACCCAACTTGTTCCCACCAGTGAATGTGCTAATCATGTTTTAGAGTTGTTTATGATTTTCCCAAGGTGTGTGATGATTTGCTAAGAGATGCTATGATGTATGTGGGGTACCTGCCTTCCCCAAAGAGTGTACAAAACTGCTGCAAACCCTGGGATCAGGGCCTCTAAGCCACCAGTTGCTGTGTGTGTGGAGGACTGAGATAGCTTGCAATAATCACCTCTTTGGTGCTTACATCCATCTTGGTCTCTGGTGGTCTTTTGGGGGTCCCACATTTGAGCCTAACAGTCTCTCTTGAAACCCATGCGAAAAGAAGACACCACTCCAGTTCTCTAGGACTGTAGTTTTATAGCACAAAATGTTGCAAAAGGGGGGTGTCTTGAGAACTTACACGAATAACAGGATTTTCACAAGCATAATACAAAGGCAGGTAGTAGGTTAATGGTCTAAATGGTTCAGCACTTAGGGAGTAAATTTAGATCACAACATCAGAATTTATGATGCACCACTAAAGTTTCAGAGTGAGTTGTCATTTGGTCAGGGAAAACCAGACATGGGTGAGTTCAAGGCACTGGCAGGCATTGTAAACAAGATTACAAATCACAGTAATTTATAATAAAGCAGAAATTAACTTTTCATGCCTTTGTGATGAGATGGCTTCCAATCTTAAAAAAAATTAGACTGGATTTTTCACTTGCTATAGCCATAGCTTTTAAAGTATATGTTTTATACTTTAACAAGCATGAGAATTAGATTATTAATATTAATTACTACTAATTTTTTAAAAGACTGAATAAAATAGGAAATTAGGTACTTGTTATTAAATGCATAAAAAATTTTGATTAATATATTGATAATATAAATATGGAAAATTTTGACAATGATAAAAAGACATTTAATATAAGGGATTTAATATTATAAGTACCTCATGTTCAGAGTATCAGTCCTTCAATGATTTTTTCATTTTTGGGGGTCATTTTGAATTACACTTCTTCAAATGTTTGTTAAGTATACAAATTTAAGATTTTGTATTCTGTAAAGTTAGAAAAATGGCAGATTTGAGCTCCTGCCAGGATTTTAAACTTCTAAGCCATTTGGAGCATCTTAGAACTTTTTTTTTCTTATTTGCACACAGTCCAATTCTAGAGAGGAATGAGTTGGAGACATAGTCTACTCTCCTGAGAGAAGAGAAATTGCCTTAGGCTAATTCTAAAGCTTTCAACTTTTCTAACTTTTCAGAATTTTTGGTGATTTGAAAAAATTATTTATTTTAAGAAATGAATTGTTTGAAATTAATTATTTATCTTTCCTGCATTATTTTTCACTTTCATTGATTTTTTCAGAACTAACAGAACAGAATTCCAAAAGTGTTCCATGTAAATTTAAAGGTATGTTTCTAATTATCAATATAGAAAGTAGAAGCAAAACATCATCTAGTTTGGTCTGCCTCACATTGGAGAGTTACTTATTTATTTCTGCCATTATTTACTAGGTTCCTGAGGTTGCAGAAATCACCAACCAACAAAAAGAAAAGTCTTTTTAGTTTGTTTCTCACAACCAATTCAAGCTAAAATACACTAGTATCATTGTAGTTTCAGACCAAAGTGTGTTTCTAAATTATAAAAATATGTATACATAAATATATAAATAAATATAAATATAAAATAAAATATAATATTAGATAGATTTTTTCCTTGATAATCATTTTGTAAATATTTCCCTTTCGACACAGTTCTGGGAACAAAGTGTCACAAATAAGACATAAATCCTACATTGATATGCAGAGTAATTAAGGCACATACTAAGAGCTTGGTATAAAACATAGAGACATAAATAACTAGAGAACACCATAGAGAATTATACCTAAGTGCTAAGCAGCAAATTTATAGTCTTTAAGTACATGAAGAGACAAGTTATCACAGCAAATTTTATAACTCAGTTGCTGCTAATATACAGAGATAATATTTTTCTGCATTTAGTACCTTTTTTGCAGATATATGAATTACAATTAATTCCAACCAGTAAAATGCAGAAATAGTGTAAAGATTATTCACCATGAGTAAAACTACTTAAAAAGAGCACCAGAACTTCCATTCCTGCCCAAATGTTTATTCCTGACAAAAGACTGCTTCTTTTGAACCATTTCTGTGGATATGATTTTTTATAATAAACATTTTGGTGATTTTTTTGCATATTACTTAATAAATTTATTCTTCACATTTTCTCTTTTGTCCTATTTTACTACCTATATTCTGAAAGAAAAAAATTCTAACTCCTAAACTGACTTGATATTTGAGCTATCTTTTAATTTTTAAGCTTATATCATTTCTATAATGAATACTGTGCTTTCAGTAAAGAATGACTATTTTTATGCACCTGGCTCATTTACAGGAGTTTTGTTGTGTTCTTTCGTTTTATTCACAGTGAAATTAAAAAAAAAAATTAATGTTAAACCAAATCACAAAGAAAAGACCACCAACTAAAATTTTAAATCAAATTAAATCAAGATTGTATTCTGTACACAAAAGCTGGCCAGGACTGTCTCTTACAAGATTCCATGCTAGAGATCATCCCGCTGATCTTCAGAAAAAAGTTTTTAAAGCACAAAAAGTTACAAAGGAGGTGGGTGTCTAGGGTACTTACAGCTAACAAGATTTTGACAATCATAATACAAAGGCAGATAGCAGGTTAAGGATCTACATGGCTAACATTTCAAGGGAGGGAATAAATTCAGCTCCAGACATTAGAATTTATGAGTGGCCACTGAGATTTAGAGAGAATTGTTATTTGGTCAGTGGGAGCCAGGATTTATGAGGCACCAGTAAGGTTTTAGAGAGGGTTGTTATCTGGTAAGGGATAGTCAGGCATAGGTGAATTCAAAATACAGGTAGAAATTGCAAGCAAGTTTAAAACTTCAAAATATGTCAGGCCAAAGAGAAATTTTAGTTTTCTTACAGAAAACAGAAATAAACTTTTTACCTCTGAAATCTCTAAGAGAAGACTTTGTTTTTTGAATTTTCTCACATCTAATGGCTTCTTGCATTCCTTTGTTTGTGAGCATAAATGCTTCCCTTTTGTGTTTATGGGGCTTCCAAAACAAACAAAGAAAAAAAATTAGGGAAGCCCTTCTCATAGGGAAGATGTTTTGAACATAGCAAGTAACTACCCTTTAACCCACAGGGTCTGACAACCATATTATAGGATATGAAAGACCCTCCAATATGCTTGTTCTTCCAACCATTGTTGGCAAAGATTGACAAAAGTCAATTTATTGCACAGAATGAGTGAGATGGGTCTCTGCTCTGCAGTCCAGAACAGAAGGTAAAAGAGCCCCTTAAAGTGAGTTTAGACAGGGCTTTACATGACATAGCTGACAAAATCCTAAAAACAAAAGAAAACATAAATTCAGAGAGAAACATACCCACATAACCTCATTTGACATAATCAAATTCATAAGAGGAACAGAGGACAGAGGCAAATCTAAAGGGATTTAACTATATTTTCTTTTTCTAAATTGCTATTAATGTCTCCCACAATTATAGAGTTCTGGATCTCCTCAGTTCTACTTTATCATTACCTTCAACCAACAATACATGAGGCACACTGAATTTACCCTACTCATGTACTTATTACTTATTTTTTTCTATAGAAATGCATATGAATATGAATATATTTTTCCCACATTTCCAAGATTCTACCCTGAAAATTTCTGTGATATCACTTCCCTGAAATGCATTTTCATTATTTCATGTCAGTTCATCTAAGTATTCCATATCATGAGTTGGAAAAGATGAGACAACTCTAAGGCCCTTCTTATTTGACTATTTATAAACTATAATTAAATGTCAACCTCAGTACCTCCACAGAACTTAAGTCTCATTCACCTTTCTCATTCATAGTGCTTTATTTTTTAAGTAGGTAGCAGAAATTTTATTTTGAAGAAGAGTAAGTCATTTTTAGCCATTCAGTGTACTTTAGAAGATCCCAAAAACCTATGGTTGTGGTTCTTAAACAACATTACCACTGAAAGATCTGGATTACACTCCAGGTTGGGCACTGATACTATGCTTCCATGGGAAATGGCTTCTTGGTTTTGAATATTGTCTTTACCTTTCCCCTACAGTCTTGGAAATGTGTGGATTGTGCGAACTTTTAGAATCACTATTTTCAACACAGTTAGCATGGGCCCATTTGATAATAGAAGACATCTAAATTCTGAAAAAAAAGATTCTTCACCAAGCCCTAAAGAAGTGATGAAATAATCTCTGAAAAAATAACAGTCATCCATTAGATTATTTTAAAAATTACTAAGAATAAATTTAGTTAGTAATACTGACTGATTGGTCAAGGCTTCAGGCATTGCCTCCAACCTGAGCCAAGTGGGCACACAATCAAAGTCTGAATGACAGGCTGCTCCATTGTCATTGTTAACCAACTACAGATCAGGGCTGAGAATATAGCTTAGTCAGTAGAGTGCTTGTTTTGCTTGTATAAGGCCATGGATTCAATCCCCTGCACTACACACACACACTCCCTCCAAAAAAATAAATTAAGTAAAGAACTTTGGGGACTACGGTTATGGTTCAGTGGTAGAGTTCTTCCCTAGCATGTGTGAGGTACTGGGTTGAACACCCAGCATCACATTAAAAAGCAAACCAACAAACAAACTACTAATGGTATTGTGTCCATCTACAACAAAAATATTCAAGAATAAAAAAGACTGTGAAAAAAAGACTACAGAACCCATAAACACTTTTTATAAATAATATTCACATATATGTCTTCAGAGAGTGTATAAAATTTTCCTGTGATGGCTTTCCAAGTAAATTATATTACAGGTATGCTTACAACCCTGAAATCCTCCACACCTCACTTCTTCTTCTTCTTCTTCTTCTTCTTCTTCTTCTTCTTCTTCTTCTTCTTCTTCTTATTATTATTATTATTATTATTATTATTATTATTATTATTTGATGGCCTCTTAATTGCATTAAATACCTCTGTATGGGGTTATTTTAAGGCAAAGTTTTCTTCCAATAATAGGACCGAGCCCAGAGACAAGTGTATTGACACTTATAACTGTTTATAAGGTTAAAGCAATTTGTGAATAAATATGTATATATTTTTATTTATTAAAATGGTATCTCAGTTACTTTAATATTTTTTAACTTTTCTGTTCTTTGTCTCATAAAAAAACAGTTTAAGCTTTAAACTCATTAGCAATGTCCTTATATTCCATCCCCCCAAAAAGTGACTCACAAGTATAATTCAAATTTTTGAGACTCATAAATTTTGGATCCTTTATTTTAACTAGTGAAGTCTAAAGATTTTCTTTTATTTTCATCTTTAAATGAAGCCCACATTTTATAGCTTTCTTGTTGTGTAACTGACCTTTAATATTCTGCAAATTTTACGCCCAATTCTGATCACTTTGGACTATTGACGTTTTGATGGAGGGGATCTCAAAGTGGTCATGCACAAGGTAGGAAATGGATATAGTAAGATATAAGACTGGTGATTGCTGAGTATGTAGATTTGTCTATACAAAATAAGTATTGGTGGATGATATGGGGGTAGGGAGAAAAAGAGCAATAAAAAAAGAAGAAAAACTTGAACAGTAGAGGGGTTCAGATGGTACAAGTCTACAATGATAGTGTGAATATAGAGGATAGTGTTCTTGGAAGCAGCAATAAAATTTGAGGAGAAAGAAAATGCTAATTTTTTGCACAGTTCCCAAGTGAGAGAGCCAGGTGAATGGGTCCTGTGTTCAACTCTTCCCACCTAGGAGTGGAATTTATAGTTCATAGGGTATGTCTCAGTAAGTAGTAAAATACCATTTCTATGTACCTTTACACTTTTTCATGGCTACGAGCTGACTTTGACAATTCCAGTCACATTGCATCTTTGTACTTGTTAGTTATTCATTAATTAATTGATCATTACATTATTTATTTGTTTTTATTAATTCACTTTTTCTTTAGTTGTCATTGTTCTTACATTACTAGTCATTACATAATTGCATAAATATTCTGAATGTTAACTTTTTGTTCAATATTGTTTTATGTGTTTATTCATACATTTACTTTTCATTGAAATGTTTTTCCTTAGCCAAGCCTGATTTATATTAGACCTCAAACTTTGTTTATGAAGACTAGATAAAATCACATTATTTCAAATAACTCAAGAATTTATCATCTTGGCAGAACCCTAATCATCCCCTAAAGTTGACCCAGTCTGGGTCAACTAAAAGCGGTGTCAAAACTCCCCTTTTTTCTTATACACACCCTAATAAAGAATTCCTCTCTCACTTTTATATGTTGTAGAGCAGACTAACTTTCCAAAGCATCAGTTAACAACCTAGATGTGTTTTCCAACTATCTCAGTATCACTTTTAAATTATTTACATACTTGACACTAAGAGTGTCACTGATTATTTTTTTTATTTTTGCAAGATCTCTCTCTCTCTCTCTCTCTCTCTCTCTCTCTCTCTCTCTCTCGTATTACAAATTGAAATCAGATATGCTTTTTTGCTAAGAAACACTCTCAGTCTTTAATAAAATATTCTATAAAGAAAAAGGGTTTTGTTGATTTTCTTACAGCTTCACAAAGTTGCTGAGGCTGCTGACTTTAGTGTTTTAGAATATAATGTTATAGTAGTTAGCATTATATATATATATATATATATATATATATATATATATATATATATATATATACCTTCTTCTTTTGCTTCTACCTTACTTTTGCCTCCAAAGAAATTTCCCCTTATCCTCATGCTACTATTGATCCACCACTAGACTTTTTAGATATGAACCCTTGAGCTTGTCATTTTTTTCTTCTCTCCTTCACAGCACTTTTTTTTTCTCTTTCCCTATCTACTCCACGAATACTTTTTCATGAATACTCACTACTACATACTCAGCATACACCAATCTCACATCCTGACTCATCCGGATCCTGCCTTTTCCATGGATCACTTTGAGATCCCCTCCACTCAGATATCAATAGTCCAGAGTAAGGTCAGGTTAGGGTGTTATATATGCAGGTTTTTAGAATTCATTTACATAACAATAAGCCTATAAAAAGTGAAATGTATTTTAGCTGAGGTTAAAAAAAAATCTACTGACTGCATTGTTAAACTGAAGTGCCTAAAATTCACTAATCTCAATAATTTGGAAAAAGAAATTCTATAAAAAGGAGAGTAAAGAAAAGAACATAATACATAAAGTGACAAATTTGAAGACACACCAAGTATATATATCCAAAGAGTGTCATATATTGGTGCTTTCAAAGGACAAATTAATTTGAAATCAATGTGGTTAATGTGAGGTGTAGTAATCATGTATTAATTATACATATTGGTAGTATATATGTATATGTACCAAAGGCATCTCATATAATTATGAGTATATGTTGCAAGAAATGAACTCTACGGTATTTTTTAAAAAATTTTGCTGAAACACTATAAATACCTAAATCTGGATTTATGTATTACCAAATATTCAGGATATATTTTATACTTTATAAAATGTATCACTGACCAATAGACCTTTTTCTTCAATTTTTAAAAGGAGTAGTATTTATTTTCAATTAGAACATAATGCCATCTTTTATTTTTTATTTTTAATTACTTTTTAATTATATATGACATCAGAATTCATTACAATTCTTATTAAACATATAGAGCACAATTTTTCATTTGTCTGGTTTTATGCAAAGTATATTTACACAAATTCACTTCTTTATATATGTACTTTAAATAATAAAATACATCATAATGTACCATCATTTATTTTTAATACAGTTTTTTTAAAGAGAGAGAGAGAGAGAGAGAGAGAGAGAATCTTTTTTGTAGGTGGACACAACACAATGCCTTTATTTGTATGTGGTGCTGAGAATTAAACCCAAGTCCCACCCATGCTAAGTGAGCACTCTACCACTAAAATACAATCCCAGCCCTCCACTATCATTTCTAACCCCATGAGCACTTCCCTTCCCTCCCAACCCCTAACTGGTCATTTTGATACACACTGAAGTATGCTATGAAGTTTTAGAAAACAGTATATACCTTATAATAATATGAACAGATAAACATTTGTAACTAATACATAGCATACTACTACTACTACTACTAATAATAATAATAATAATAATAAACTTTGCATTTAGAAAACAGTAAAGTATACATCTGGTACTACTGACATCATTTCCCCAAAAAAGTGACATGTTTTCCAAAAAAGGGGTGTTATTTGTGGGAAAAATGATATTCTATGCTTTCTTAATATCAAGAATAAATTATTATGAGAAGTAATATATATTTCAATATAAAAATAAATAGAACAAGGTTCCATGGCACACTTCTAATCCCATTGGATTAGGAGGCTAAGGCAAGATAATCCTGAGTTCAAAACCAGCCTCAAAAACTTAGCAAAGCCCTAAGCTTCTATGTGTGACCTGTCTCTGTGTGCCACTGATTTAAATTTTCAGTAAGAAACAAGAGCAACCAAAATAATACAGAATACTGATGAGAACAGAAAACAAATTCTCATGAAGTAAAGATGCAGTGGAAATTGCTGTTATTTCGTCATAAATAGTGTTTACGTATATATGAAGCACTCCTCACCAAGCAGCATAGACCTGTAGAAAGTGTAGCATGTGTGTACCATGAAAGTGTACAGTTACATGATAGCATAAGGCTAGAGCAATACTTGTCAATACAGTGAAAATCTATGGACTAGGAGGAAAGAGGAGGTGCATTCAAAAAAAATTAAAATAATGAAGTTTGAGAAAAATTGGTTTCTAGAGCACAGAAAGATTTTTGGTTTAATTAGAGTACAAAATACCCCATAAGTTTTATACTGGAGGTACATCTGTTAAATACATTACATGTATAATGGCTTTCAAAGAAAATATATAGAACTTATCAAAAACAAAATAAATTTTTACAAAAACACATAAAATACCATGTGTGTAAATAAAACTAATCATTACAAAGACAACTATTTTAACTAAATTTTATATACAATATTTTTCCATCAAAATTTTAGCATGTTTTTCTTTAAATACAAAAAGAGAGCTGGATGTGCTGGTGCACAATTGTAATCCTAGCACTTTGGGAGGCTGAGACAGGTGTATTGTGAGCTCAAAGCCAGCATCAGCTAAAGTGAGGCCCTAAGCATCTCAGTGAGACACTATCTCTAAATGTCATACAAAATAGGTCTGGGATGTGGCTCAATGACTATGTTCCCCTGAGTTTAATTCCTAGTACCAAATAAAAGAAAAGAAAAGAAGGGACCAAAAAATTATCTTGGAAATAAAATATGTAAAATACCACAAAACCTTAAAAAAACAAATAATATAGTTATTGTTATGTGACACATTTAACTATATTGCAATAATACAGAAGAATAAATCATAAGATGAATCAAGTCTGAAACCATATATATGTCAATAGTATTGTTAAGAGTAATAGAAAGGAATATGTAAAACCAACCATATAAAAAATAACATTAGATTGAATGAATGAATCTATACAACCTAAAGTTAAAATTAGGACCTAGTGGCAAAGTTCACTGTTAGAGTGTATGTGCAGAATGTGCAAGGTAGTCAGTTCCAACCTTAGCAACAGTATAAAAGGCAAATGTTAAAAGGGAATGATGTTAAAAATAAAGCAGAATATTAAAATGAGACACACTCTCTCTCCATCTATAGATATATTTAAGAAAAAAACTACTATGAGTGTCTCTTTGGCAAAATTATAAGGAGTAGAGAGATTTAGATACAGTGGATGTTAGTCCTGTCTTGAGCAATGTGCCACATTTGAGACAAAGTACCCAATTACCATCATCACCTATAGTAAATGGAAATGTGAGAGAGGGGCTGAGGATGTTGCTCAGTTTTTAGAGTGCTTGCCTTTTATGCACAAGGCCCCTGGGTTCAATCTCTATCACCACAAAAAAAAAGAAAGAAAGAAGAAAATATGGGAGAAGTGATACAAAAAAATTGTGGTGAGATCTAGGAGCCATAAAATCCTTTTTAAGCGTTTCATCAGCTGTGACCAAGACACATAAATACCCAAATATCAAAGCTGTCAATTTATCTCAAAAAAAACATTTGTCAGCATATTTTACCAACTGCTGATGCTGACAGATGAAGTTCACACTAGCTTGCATTTTAGGGGAAATAGGTAGGAATCCAGTAATCTACTCTTAGCTTGAGTGAGATCTTAGCACTCCCTGAATCCTGTGCCAAAACTGACCCACTAGTAATAATGCCAGAACTACCAATTGCTCCTAGAAAAAGTTGTGTGTGTATGTGTGTACTGAATGTCTCAACTTTAACATATTGTTTATGTTACTATGTCCCTGATACACTAGTAATTATTCCAGAATTACCAATTGCTCCTAGAAAAAGTGTTTTTTTTTTGGTGTGTGTGTGTGTGTGTGTGTCTGTCTGTCTGTCTGTCTATGTGTGTACTGAATGTCTCAACTTTAACATATTTTGTTTACATTATTATGTCCTGAAGTTGCAAGCTCTGGAACAAAAGGTGACTGAGCTTATGTAAATCTCTGTAGATTTCAAACAAATGGATTTACATCCTTTCCCAGCACTTTTATGAACTATGATACCAAACAGTAGTTCAGAAAGGAGGTTGAAAACTAATGATTCATGTTTATTCCAACAAATCTTTACAGAATAGTCCTACATTGGCTACTTCATATAAACTTTCCTCAGGGATAAATTGCATCAGTCAAAGAGATTTTCTGTAGCCTGAGCAGTGTTGTTGAAAAGGTAATTATCATAATCTGAAAGAGCTAGGTGTAGTGGCAAATATACTAGCTGCTGGAGAGGCTGAGTCAGGAGGATTGCAATTTGAAAGGCAGCCTTAACAACATAGCAAGGCTATAAGCAACTTAGTGATATATTAGTGATATATCACCTGTCTCAAAGAAAAAAATGTCTGGGGACATAACTCAGTGGTTAGCACCCCTGGAGTTCAATTTCTAGCACCAAACCACACCAAACCAAACAAATACATGAAAGATAGTAGGGACTCCAGAGTATATGTGTATATAAATAGATAAAAATTTTGGTTAAAATATAAAGTTAATAAAGATACTTTTGAAAAAACTATCATGGTTCTTAAAAGCTCAAAATAAAAATGCCATATAATCTGATAGACCCAACCTGATCTTTTCTTAAAATTGGGAGCCATCTCGCCACAAAGCCATTAAAAGATAATTTTGGCTTTACTATAAATTACTGCAAATCCTGAACCTGCTTGGAATGTCTACCCGTGCCTTGAACTCACCCATGCCTGGCTCTCTGTCCAGATAACAGTCCTCTCTGAAACTTTAGTGACACCTCATAAATATTGGCCTTTGCTGGCCAGACAATGACCCTCTCTGAGGCTCTAATGGCCTTCATAAATTCTGATGATGGGCCAGCAAAAAATGTAAACTACCATTTGTGTTATGCTTGTTGGAGTTCTGTTATCTGTAACCCCCCTTTGTGGAACTTTATGGGCTATAAAGCTGGGCTGCAGGAAAGATGCAGCTGCTGTCTTCTTCCCGTGGTTTTGAGTGGGAGAGGCAGCCTGGCTGCTCAAAATAATAAGCTTGCTTTAATTTGATTTTAATTGGAGTCAGTGGTCTTCTCTTGCATCCTGGTCTAACAAATCCACTAATAGTAATTTTTTGAAGCAGAGTGTTATTGTGAAAGTCTGTACTCTCAGTGGCTTTGGAGGATGAAACAGGAGGAAATTAAGTGCAAGACCAGCCTCAGAAACTTGGCAATGGCTTAAGTGACTCAATGATACACTGTCTCATTAAAAAAATATAGGGATGTAACACAGTAGTAAAGTGCCTAAATAAATAAAAATAAATAACAATTCTTGGTTTAAAAAATGCCCTATAACCAAGTAATTATAATTCTGGATATATATATAAAGAAATTGGAACACCTATGTTATTGAAATTACTTCATTTCCATTTTCATTGTAGGTTTATTCACAGTATCTAATAAAAGGATAGAAAGTATTGATTAAAAGCTTACTTCCATCTACTTGCCTTAAAGGTGGCATACTTATAATTCAAGCTGCTCCCCAAAAGGCAAGAATGTGATACTGATTTTTCTGAATACTACAAGAGATTTTGGTATCTCTGGGCAAATTGTGTAAGCCTTTTCTAAAAGTAAGGAGTAGGTAAATATTGGGTTTAGAATGTGGACAACACACAATAAATTACTCAAGGAGGAAACTTAGATACTGTGATAAGGTGTCTGAGTCTGGGGAAGAAAGAGGAAGTAAAATCAGAGTTTGAGATAAAACCAGACTCTCTGCTTCATTGATTTCTAGATTATTGATTTAATCAAAACAGATATTGAAAAAGGGTTAAGGCTACTAATTAAAATTTATCTAAAACAGGTATTTAAAATATACCAGGAAAGAGATGAAGGTGTGGATCAGTGGGCTAGTGCTCACCTAGCATATATGAGGCCTTTAGCTTAATTCTTAGTACAACATATAAATAAATAAAATATAAGTAAATATTAAAAAAAATACCAGGTAAGGGTCCAGGGTTGTGGCTCAGTGGTAGAGTGCTTGGCTAGTATGCATGAGGCAGTGTGTTTGATACTGAATAACAATAAAGATATTGTGTTCATCTACAAATAAGAAAAAAATTATTTTAAAAAATTACAATAGTGCTATGGCATGTGACCTTCTAATTAACTATGTTCTAATTAAGCCTTTGCAATTGAACTTGCTTGTAATTTAAATTAAAGTCCAGCTCCACATTTATTTCCTGCCACACCAGGACAAAGGAGTTTGCTTGAATGTTAGGAATGGTTCTAAATGTCATTTTAATAAACTTTTCTTACATATTTAAAAACTCACTTGAAAGCAAACTTGGTGGCACAGGCCATAACCTCTGTGGCTCAGGAAAATTATACATGGGTATCATGAATTCAAAGCCACCCTCAGCAAAAGCAAGGCACTAAGCAACTAACTGACACCTTCTCTCTAAATAAATACAAAAAATAAATGGGCTGGGGTTGTGTCCCTGTGCCCCTGAGTTAAATACCTGGTATTAAAAAAAAAAAGAAAAAAGAAGAAAAAAACTCAGTTGAGGACAAATACATTAAATAAACAAACAAACAAAATAAAACATAACAAAAATCTTAATTTTGAACAAATTCACTACACTTTTTTGAGGATGTACTTAGGCCTGGCCTAAACAACTCCATTTTAAAAACTTCAGTTTGAAACCTGCAGTCTCACTTCTTTAGGCATGCTTAAAGAAGCCCTGCAGTATTTCCCTCAGACATAAACAAATCAATTCCCCTCAACCTGAGAAACAGAGTGTGGCCTCTGGCAAGTTGTCTTCATGTAGTAAGAGGGAAGGGTGAGAAGGCCAGGGTATAGACCACCAGACCAGATGTTTCTGGCTCTAGAGTAAATGACGTCATGGAAAAATCTGGTGGTAACTAATAAGAATTGAAAAGGGTGTTAAAAAGCCTCAAAATTTAGTATAAATAATAGAGCAAATGAACAGATGTTAAGCCAGCTCAATAAAAAATGCACTTGAGCTCCAGAGGCTAATAAGGACTTGCAATGACATCTCATTACTTCTCATCATTTGCATTATCCTCACCACTCTTAAACTCTACAGCCACATAATGACCTTAGTGAGAGGGGGAAGGGTAAAAGATTACGTGTTCTTCTCAGGTGATGAAAACTTAATTTCAGTGGGGAGAAACCCAATGGGGAGAATAAAACCAAGAGGCAAGGTCTCTCACACACCCAACATATATATTTTTATGAATTAAAAATTTCATCACAATTACTTTAAAATTTCATTTAACTTTACTTCTGTCTGGTCTTATGAAAAAGCAAATTGTATTTTAAACATTGAAGCAATGTCCTAAGGCAGTAATATTTCTCCAGAGAGAAAAACAATATAACACAGGAGTATAATTTTAAAATTTTTATTAAAAATTAAGAAGGACAGCTTAAATCAATTGCAATAACTTAAACCACTATATACAAAAGATTATTATTTTTGACAATATAAATTGACTAATAAATAAATGTATTTTTTAAGCTTCATCCTAAACTTCACTCTTGACCTCTCAGAGATATCTATGTTCACCACAGCTGTATTCCGTGTTTGAGATCTTTGAATACCCTGATCTCAGGAAGGTGAAAAAACTGGACAACTTAGTTCTGTGTCATAGGTTGTGAAACAAACATACCAAACAACATTCTCTCAGGACCAAAGAATAGGAGAGACTGTGAACTTTGAGAGCGTTGCCATCTACAAGTCAGAAGAAGTGTACAAAAGTGGACCCTCTTTCTCACAGGATTCTGGGCACAGATCCATTTTCATTTTAGATATCATACCATAACCAAAAGAGATGGGCATCACTGGAGAGAAAACTCTAGGTTATCAGATAATCAGTAACCCAGAAAATAGAGTCTAAACATTTTAAAGAAAAACTTATTTTGTGCTTGTGTCTTTAGCCTAATGCACGGTTGTGGTTTAAATTTTCTTCTTTTGTATGGGGTACTGTAAGAATATCATCAAATATTAAAGCATAGAAGTCTACATACATTTCTACATAATTCAATAAAGTCTTTCAAGGGATTAAAGTTAAATTGAGATTAATAAAAATTTAACCACTCCCCAGAAGGCACAATGTGTTTTTCACATAACTTCAGTTCCATGTGTGATGGAATCCTGGCACTCAGTGGATTAGTTATCTATCACTGAATAAGAAGAAACTATATAAAAATTATTGTCTCATGTGTGGAATTATCATTAATTAAGGCTGGTTTCATATGAGAATTTTTTAGTGCATGTAATTAGGTGATAGTTGATAAGGTTACTGAACTTCAGAGGGAGATATGGTTGCCTAAAAAAGCATCCTTCATCTCAAAATCAAATAAATTAAGGTGGACTCATTCTCATGGAGGTGATGGTGTTGTGAAAGTAAAAACAAAGTATTCAAAATGTTTCCTGACTAATAGACTTTCATAGTCACAGCTTTACTTAAGTCACACACAGAAAAAATAAGAGCTCAGATCCAAAGTTTGGGAAACATACTCTGCACTTTGGCTAGAAGAGGAGTAAAAACACATTGTCAAATTTAGGTGTACAGATAAGGCTAAATATTGCTAATATATTGACAACTCAGTATCATTTTGCATATTGTAATAGATGAGGTTTACATAGCTGTTCAGTGTGAAAGAATATTTGAAAGGTTTCACAAATATTAAGCAACTTTACAGGAATTCAGGATCAACTCTATGTGACACTCTAGATTACATGAATTATCAATCATTCATTATTGTCTTATAAGTTAGATGGTGCCACAAACAAAACAAAAAAAAAAACAGGATTTTTTTTGTACCACAGACTAGACTCAGGGCACTTTATCACAAGTCACATCTCCAGCCCATTATTTTAAGACAAGCCATGTTCTCACTAAGATGCTTTAGGATCCACTGAGTTGTTGATTCTAGCTTGAATTTAAAATCTTCCTTCCTCAACCTCTTGAGTCACGAAAATTACAGACATGCATTAAAATATTGGCTCTTGTTCTCAGGTTAATGAACAGGCACAATTGAAATGCTATTCAGAGAAACAGTTGTTATATTCACCCCTTTGTTAATTCTGGCTTATTTTCTAAGGGTTAAATATTGAAACCAATATTTCAATGTATATTGAAGGTAACTTTATCTATTATAGTCAACAGTCTGTTGATCGCCATTCTATCCAGACAATTTTTTACTGACTAAACTTTGATTTAATTTGAAAATGTTACTCAATATGTTTGAACTTCTGGTTTTTCTGCTGGCATTATTAGGATACTAGGTTCAAACCTTACAGCCTATGGAAAATTATGGTGTGGTTATAGTTAAAGAAAAGACTATATGATAAATAAATTTTTAAACTCACAAAGATGAGGTATTTTCTTTGTTATTTTTATAGGTATTCTTGGTGAATAAGATACAGAGTACCCAGTCAAATCTTAAATCATACAAAGCAGGCTCTATCTCTAGTTAATAAAGAAAAATATCAAATACAAAAAGTTTTGTTGCAAAATCACATGGCACTTCATTTGTTAACAGCAGCACCAGAATGGATTTCTGCCATATTCAGTTGTATGTATATTCTAGATCACCAAAATAACATCAGTATTACATCAATACATATTACATCTTTAGTTGCAGCCACACAGCAGTTGATCAATGATAAGTTGAAAGAATGATGAGCTTGTCAGGATACCACATGGAGATGGCTTTTAGTAATCCTAGGCAGGGGGATTGTGTTCTAGTCATATCACAATGCAGTTTATTTTCATTGTCTGTTTATGCAGAGCTCTTACTTCTTTGCTAATAGATCATTGCAGAAGACTTCAGGTGTGTAGATTTTTTGATGATGAATCCTAAAGGGTGGATCATTGGAAAGGCCACACATGGCTATAGCTACTCTCTTGTTGATGCTTTCAACAGGTTATTATTATAATTATAATTATTATTATTTTTATTTATTCAAGTAATAAATACCCTGATTTAGTGTATGCATTTATTATCATAAACTTTTTCTTTTGAGCATGTGTTCACTATGTAAAATATTAAGCATTCACCTTTGTTTTCTGGCCTGTATATGAAAAGGCCTATGGAATGATGCAGGAATCTAAGGGTTGAAGGTTTTGGGCTGTCTGGAAGCTTTTTTTTTTTTTTGCATAAACATGACTAAACTGCCAACTCTGCCTAATATCTCTCAATTGCTAGAGATCCAAATTTTACATCCTGGGTCTCAACACCCACACAGCAACTGGCATAGTCTTTAGGATATTTGCATGTGAGCGATATCTGAGTCCTGATAGATTAATAGATGTTGTTAGGGGAGTGGTGGCACCTATAGACACCAAGAAGCATACAACACTTAGTTGCTCAGTCCTATTACAGTGGACTCCTATGAAGAGTTATGATATAATAGGATTTGTTCCTTGTAAGCAGAAATAAGGATTCTGACTGCACTGTGGGCAAACATGAACCCTGCAAGTTAAAGTGTCAATGAAGTGTTGAAGACCAAGCCCCAGCCCCTGGCCAAAGAAAAAAGTGGCAGCAGTCACATACATGATTTGGAGAAGTAGTCAAAGGAGTCATGTGCAGTTGCTCTGGCCATGAGATGAATGGTTTCAATAGATCTGACAGCAAAAACTGATGCAAGTTTATGAGAGACTAGCAGAAGGAGGAATTGCAAGATAATCAAGAGGTCTAGGAATCCAAAATACGTCCAGTAGAGTAAGATTTCTGTATTTTGAAAATACCTATCAACCTTCTCCATTGTGATGTTGAGTCTGTAGAGAAGAAGAAGGACAAAGGCCTTAAACTCCAGTCAATGGATGATGCATGAAATGAAACAACAGCAGCGAATGGCTCCAGTGAACAGTATCCAAATTTAACCCATATTACCTGTTAAGCAGAACTGATTGACTTAAAAAATAATTTACCCAGGTGTCAAGAGAGTAAGATTATTATTTTTTGTCTGTAAGAATTAGAGATAAAAAGCATTCTGTGTTGCACCCTAAAAATTGAGAGGTTAGCATTGCTCCTTAAAATAGAAGTTGTAAAATGCCCAATACCATGAGGCATTTATGACCAAAAAAGACAAAAAAGACCAAGTGTGTTAGTACAGCTGCCAGAAGGCTACCTTTTTAGCAAGTAGCCTAGGTAACAAACACTCAGATTCAATGTATGTACTCAAGGTCAGAAACATTTGTTTGTGAGCATGCTTTTACATCAGTCAATTGTTGTTGATGTGCCTACTTTGTCTGACCTACATAAAAAATTATATTTAATAACTTTGGGGGCTGAGGTATAGAAGCTAGAGTCTGCTTATGAGCTATTGCTGCCTTCAGAAGTAGCATGCCTACCTTTCCAAAAGTTCCTCACATCTTATTTCAACTGCTTGAGCCGCAAACATTGCTTTTTTGATATGAGCTCCTGCACAGTAGCCAAATATGTGAAACTATATTTAATTTGAGACTGTCACAAATCCTCTGCTTTATGCAAGGAGTATTGTGTTGTTTTGTAGACATGCTCCCAGATAATATTTGTATGGTGGATATTTAGTGTATTATTTATTTTAGATTACATATATTACCTTAATATTGTCTCTCCTTTATTTTTTACATAGTGTTTCATGTTTCATATTCTCCATTTATAAAACATTTGTGAAATAAATACAGTGTTTTTGTTGCAGTTTCCATACCATCCTGCATTTTTATCATGACAGTAATGAAATATATCTGTTTTAAGTTTATACTGATAAGAAATTTAAAAAATATGGCTTGTCCTTGATTTTTCAGTTCTCAGTTCTCAGCCATTTCCCATATTTATTTTAAATCCTTGCTATAAGCTTCAGAAGTTTTTCTCAAACATATTATCCCCATTGAATAAAACATTCACCAGATATAATTTTTTTTATTCTTTTCTTTTTTTTGAGGGAAGAGGAATGAGTACTTAACCCAGGATAGTTCTCCTAAACCACTGTATCACCAGTCCTTTTTAATTGTATTTTATTTTATTTTTAGTTTTCAGACAAAATGTTGCTTAGTTGCTTATGGCCCTCTTATATTATTTAGGCTGAATTAGAAATTGTGATTCTCTTGATTACATCTACTAAATTATTATGATTGCTGACATGAGCCACCATATGTGTGTAACCCTCCCTTTTGAAAAAATATCACTACTTAACTTTTAAGAGAATTTAAAAATAGTGATGAATCATGGCTCCTAAAGGAGATAAGATTTGCCTTTGGGTCAGGCATATTTTATCTTTATAAGTACTTAAAAATTGTGGGCACACAAGAAAGCATTTTGTAAGATCCTGTCTCAAAATAAAAAAAAAAAAGAAAAAATTGAAGATAAAGCTCAGGAATAATATTCCCTCAGTTTAACCACCAGTGCTACACTCATATAAACATACACACACACACACACACACACACACACACACAGAGTACTTGTGGGATTTTCAAAATATTTTTTGACAGCTGTAAAAACAGCTGTAAAAACCTCATCTATTACAAAAGGCAGAATTAGTGCCATAAAATCAGTAGTCCCTTAGCCTTATTTGTGTACGGAAATTTGGTTATGTGATTTTACTCCTATGCTAGTCAAAGGCCGAGTGTATTCTCCAAACTTTGGATCAGGGCTCTTATTATTTTTTATGGCTTATATAAATTTGTGGCTATGAAAGAGTACTTGTCAGGTACCTACTCAGAAAATATTTTTTAATGTTTTTGCTTTTGCTTTTAGAACACTGTCCCTTGATGAGAAGAAGTCCACCTTAATTTATTTGATTCTGAGATATCATGTGAAGAAGATTCAGGGTGCTTTTCTTTGGCTGCCAGATCACCCTCTGAAGTTCAGTAATCTTAACAGCTAAACACATGCTGCAAAAATATTGCAGATGAATGCACTTCAATCCAAATGTGAACTAGTAAGTTTTAGAGTGACTTCTTATACAGTTATAGAAGACAATATACCCATTGTAGGGAAAATGTCAGGATTTAATCACATGTGGTACAGTGAATATGTGGAAAACAGCAGATACCTTATAAGTAGTATTTTACTTTCTCTTATTTAAGTTTATATCCCCATCCCCGATCCTTAGTATTTTAACAATGAAAATGGAACAACCTGACTTTTGGACTTGATTCTTGGCCCACTTGGCTTAGGTTGGAGGCAGTGCAGAAAGACTTGTCCAATCAGTCTCTTAGGTGAGAACTTTCCAATCATGCAGCCAGTGATGAGGGGGAGGGCTTTGACAATATTCTGTTCCTTTTTTCTCTGGAACTGCCATTCTTTTAATCATTTTGTAGGCTTTCTGTCCTGGACCAGGAGCCCACGTTTCTGTGCTAATCACAGGGAGAACGCTGAAAACCCTGAAAGCAAGAAAATGGTAAGTGTGCATTGTTTTCCTGAGACTGGATAAGTAGGTTGTTTGAAGCTGGCTAGAGTGGCAATGGGGGAAACTGGAAATTGTTGGTAGGGACATGTTTTGAGGGAGCAACAATTGTGACATATGCAGTACAGGAGAGAAATAAAGAATGTCCATGCACTTTTGCCCCTTTCAATGCTCTATTCATTCAATTATTCAATACAATTTCATTCTATAGGTTTTTTAAGAAAACAATAATTCTTAATTCTGGGTACTGCAAAAGACATAATCAATTCACAGAAACACTTTTAAATTAATTCTAAGCACTGCAAAACACACTTAATCATAATAGGCTAATTACAGACATTCCTTTGCATGCTAAGTTCAGAAGTCTCCTGCCTTAGGCTTTATGTCCAGCATATGCACACTCACTCAGACCAGGGTGATCAAGTCAGAAACAAAGGCAGGCCTTTCCTGGTGTAGACCAGATGACTGGTTGAGAAGAGGATTATAGGGAGAAGTTGCAGCTCTCACCAGCGTCCACACTAGGGGGTAGAGTTTGAGAGTGGTGAGAATCATGCAGAGGATCAGAAAATGAAGACAATTGATGGAATGTCAGGTCCTTATCAGGCTCTCTGGCTCAAGTGCATTCTTGTTTTGGCTGGCTGAATTCCTGTTCATTATTGCTATTATTTACATTAAATTTTGGGCTTTTTGACACCCCCCCCCACAATCTTCTTCAGCTACCACTAGATTTCTACTTATCATTTACCCTGGGGTCAGAAACATCTGGTCTGGTGGTCTCCACCCTGATCTTTTCGCATTTCTCTCTTATCAGGCTAGGACAGCCTGCCAGGGGCTTTACTCTGTTTATAGGTTGAGGGGAAGTAACTTGTTTGAGGCCACACTGGAGTGCTCTGTGTGTGCCTGGTGAGACCACAGGTTTGAAACTGGAGTTTTTAAAATAGAGTTGTGTAGGCTCAGGCATGAGGCCATCTTCACAGGACTCCTCAGAGGGTCTCTGTGGCAGCTCAACCTTCACCTCCCCCTCTTACTAGTCTAGTGAAGCTTATATCAGCAGTTAAAAACCTAGGCATTTTGTTTCATAATTGTATGGTGTTTTCAGATTGCCTCTAAAGTCCTTTGTGGACATCCATGTCCCATGAGTCCAGCATGTCCCCACAGTTCTTTTCAGGTGCATACACAGGCAGAACTGGGATGTCAAACAGAAAAGGAGCTATTATAATCACCCCATTTTAAATGGTGTCTTATTTTCTAAGGTTTAAACATTGGACTTGTTTTGACATATAATGAGGAAATATTATCTATTTTAAAAAGGAGTCTGTTGATTCACATTTTATCTACACAATTTGTAACAGTGTAAAACTTGATTTAATTTGAAAATATAATTCATCCTGTTAAATTTCTGTGCTTTCACTGTACTCTGTTAGAACACTGGTTTCAATGCCCATGCAAAATTATGTTGAATTTACAGCTAAAGTGAAGTCCATATAATAAATAAAATATACATAATATTGATTTTAATAAATTTTTTGTTTCACAATTCTAACTTAGTTAGCAATATGAGGAATTTAACTCATAAGTGCTTTATCACTGAGTTCCATTCCTAGTTCTTTGTCTTCTTTGTTTTATGACAGGATGTTTCTTAGTTGTCAAGTCTAATCTCAAACTTTTGATCCTCATGCATTAGAAACTTGTATCACTGGTATTGAAGTGCATGACTCTGCACATGGCTATTTTGTAACATTCTTAAAAGTTGAGTATACAAACTAACTTAGTGGTGCATGCCTTTAAGTCTAGTTACTCCCAAGGATGAGGTACTTTCATTTTTTTTTTTAAATTTATCCATGGTGACTAAGAGGCAGATATTTGCTTTGAGAGAGCATACAGCACAAGCCTTAAATCATACACTGCAGGGTCTATTTCTAGTAAATGAAAAAAAGAGTATCAGATATATAATATTGTGTTGCATAATTGCATGACATTTTGTTTGTCAATAGCAGCACAGTGATGAGTATGTAAAATATTTAGTTGTATATGTATTCTAGATAATTAAAAGAATATTAGTATGGGTTCAGCACATATGCTTTCTGAAGTTTCAGCCACACAGCAACTGACTGATGATCATTTTCATAAATGATGAGCTTGTCTAGGTACCACCTGGAGGTGGCTTTTAGTAATCCTAGGCAGGGGTCTTGTGTTCTGGTTACATGACTTTGTAGCATACATTGTTTTGAACTGGAGATTCAGATCTCTGGCCTTCTTGATGAGGGATTATTACAGAAAACTTCAAAGGTTTGGATTTTATGATGAGGTATCCTAAAAATTTGGATTGTTGGGCAGGCCCATGATGGCTATAAATATGCTGTCTTGCTGATGCTTCCAGCAGGTTGGTTTTTATTATATATTCAAGGAAATAAACACCCTGATTGAGTGTATGTATTGAGGGTCATAAATATTTGTTTTTCAGCTTGTATTCACTATGTAAAATTTTTCAAATTGGCCTTCTTTATATATATATCATATATATATATATATCTCCTATACAATGATGCAGGAGGCTATGGCCACCTCTGCATAAGCATGACTACTATGCCTACTCTGCCTTATATATTTCAGCTACTAAAGACCCAACCATTGCTTCCTGGATCTGATCTGCCACAAAGCAACTGGCATAGTCTTTAGTATATTTTGTAGGTGAGAGATACCTGAGCCCTGGTATATTAGTGTTGTTGGTTTGGGGAGCAGGGAGCACCTATGGCAATCAAGAAACATATAGAACTTAGTGTCCACAAACCTATTATAATGTACCCGTATGAAAAGTCAAGATATGATGGGATGCATTTCCTGTAAACTTAAGGAAGTCTTCTGATTGCACTGTGTGTTTACAAGAACCCAGCAAATTTAACTGTCAAGGACTACTTTGAGCAAAGGCCTTAGTCCCTGGCTATTGAAAAAAGTGGCAGGAGTATCACTCATGACTTGTAGAAATAGCCTAAGAACCATGTGTATGTGCTAGGGCCACAGTATGAGTAGTTTCTACTTGTGTGACAGAAAAAAAAAAAACTGACACAAAGTTAGATGTGGTGGTTCCTCCCTGTAATCCCACCTTCTCAGGAAGCTGAAACAGGAGGAACCTGAATTCAAAGCCATCCTCAATAAAGGTGAAGTGCTAAGAAACTCAGTGAGACCACACCTCTAGCAAGTCTGGGATATGGTATAGGGGTTAAGTGCCTGAATTCAATTCCCATTACCAACAAAACAAAACAAAACAAAACAAATAAACAACAACAACAAGGAAAAAAACTGATAAAAATGTATGAGAGACTGACAGAATTAGAAAATTGTAAGACAAACAAGAAGCCTATAAAGCCAGAGCACAATCAGTAGAGGAGGATCTCTGTACTTTGAAAATGCCCATCAACTTTCCCCATAGTGTTGAGTGAGTCAGGGAAGGAGAAGGAGGATAAAGTCCAGCAAATCTAGCCAATGGTGATGCATAAAATGAAACAAGAGCAGTCAATGGCTCCAGTGAACTACTGGCAGGGCTGGCCCAGGTATCCAATTGCATCACATTTTACCTATCAAGCAGAATCTGTGGTCTTATGACAATAAGTTAAACATGAAGCAAGAGATCCCTGACTGGTTTGTTTTTATGTCTGTATGGTTTAGAGAAGAATAGCATTCTATGTAGTGCCTTGAAAATGGAGAAGTTAGCACTGCTCTTTACAGCAGAAGTTGTAAAATACTCAATGCCATGAGGTTTTTAATAGGGCCAAATGTGACTGAGAGCATTACAAGGTGGCAGAACTTTCAGAGGGCTATGGTTGTAGTAGATAGCCAAGGTTATAAACTCATTGATTCAGTGTATATACTCAAAGTCATAAACATTTGCTTGAGTTTATGTACTTACTTTGGTAAAATATTGGCAATATGCCTTCTTTGTCTGACCTGCAGTTCAAAAATGTTCTATGAAATAATTTAGGGGACTGAGGGCTAGAAGCTGGAGGGTGGCTAGAGACAACTTTTGCCTTCAAATAAAGCAACCCTACTATCACACCTGCTCCTCACATATTCTCTAAACTCCTAGAGCCCTAAACCTTGTTTACTGGGTCTCAGCCCCTGCACAGCAGCCAAAGACCTGAAAACAATTTGTAATTTGAGGCTAATACAAATCCTCTGATTTAAAGCAAGTTCCAAGGAGTATTTTTTTTTTTTGTATTTGTTGTTGTTGTTGTTGTTGTTATACTCCCAGATGGAATTCTTATAGTGGAGATTTGTGTATCATTTGTTTTATAGATCACAAACATTGCCATATTTACTCGTCTCCTTCAATTTCTTATGTGAAATTTTATATTTTCAATTTGAAAAAGACTTTTTTTTGGACTAGGGATTTAACTCAGGGGCACTTGAACACTGAGTCATATCTGAAGACTAACTTTTTATTTTATTTAGAGACAGATTCTTGGTGAGTTTCTTAGCACTTCACTCTTGCTGAGAAAGGCTTTGAATTCACAATTCTGTTGCCTCAGCCTCCAGAGCCACTGGGATTGCAAGCATGTGCCACTGCAACCAGCTTCAATTTACAAAAAAAAAAATTGAAATAAAAATAGTCTTCTGGTTGCAGTATCCATAGCATGTTGCAATATTAACATGCCTGTAATAAAGCATATCCATTTTAAAATTTCTTCTCTCATGAGAAAATAAAAACATATTTTTGTTTCTTAATTTCTTCAATTCAGTTTTCAGCCTTTTCCTAGTTTACTTCAAGTTCATGCTAGAAGTTTTGTAAGTCTTTGCTCAAACATATTATGCCCATGGCGGGGGGTGGATAAAACAGTCTGAGATGAATGGAAATTCTGCTTTTATCTT
Organism: Callospermophilus lateralis; assembly: GCF_048772815.1. NCBI lineage: Eukaryota > Metazoa > Chordata > Mammalia > Rodentia > Sciuridae > Callospermophilus > Callospermophilus lateralis. The sequence continues at coordinate 56,608 of NW_027517765.1, forward strand.
ATTTATTTGTTTTTTTAAATAATATTGAGTATTTAATTCAGGGGTAATTAACTACTGAGCTATATCCCCAAGGTTTATGTGTGTGTGTATGTGTGTGTGTGTGTGACTATGTGCTTTCTTTTGAGTATTGAACCCAGGGCCCCGTGCCCTGTGCAAATGAGGCAAACACTAAACTAATGTAGCTGTATTCCCATCCCTTTTTATTTTTTTCTCTCTTTTTTCACAAGTTTTTAAATTTCTTTCTTTTTTTTATTAATTTTGAGACAGAATCTTGCTGAGGTTCTTAGAGTCTTTCAACATAATTGAGATTAGTTTTGAACTTGTGATCCTCCTACTTCAGGCTCTCAAATTTCTAAGATTATAGCCAAGAGCCACCACATGTGGCTAATCCTATTTTGAAAAATAAATGTCATCGTCTATCTTCAAATATAATAATAAAAGGTTGAAGAATCATGTGGTCTAGGTAAGGTATGTTCTCCCTCTGGGGTCAGTCATATACAATCCTGAATCCACTTCAAACTTCTTAATAATTGTGAGGCTGCACAATTGTGGTGGCACACACCTAAAATTCCAGTGATTTGTGAGACTGAGGCAGTTAGATTGCAAGTTTGATAAAAGCTTCAGCAACTTAGGAAGACCTTATTTCAAAATAAAAATGAAAAGAAAAATAAAAAAGAAAGAATCAGAAATATTAGTCAGGAGTAATAATCTCCTCAGTTAAATTACCAGTACCTGCCCACACACACTACTGTTGGTGTTTTGAAAATGTTCTTTGACACTGAGCAGCTCTATTGGCCACAACTTCTACAAAAGGCAGAATGATACTGACTGCCAAAATACCAACTGTTCTTTCCCTTATCTGTATACAGAAAGTTGGCAGTGTGCTTTTTCTCCTATTCTAGCAAAAATGCAGAATGTGTTTCCCAAACTTTGAATCTGGGATCTTCTTGTTTTTTTTATGGCTTATGTTAATCTGTGGTATGAAAAATTATTTATCAGGTACCCCGTCAGAAACCATTTTGAATGCTTTTGCTTTTACTTTAACAACACTGTCACCTTCATGATAACAATCCCACATAAGTTTGATCATGAGATATTCTGTTGAGGAGAATCAGGGTGATTTTTTTCACAGTAGATCACCTTCTAAAGTTAGATAATATTATCAACCATCAGCTTAACATATGCAGCAAAAATATCCCAGATGAACTCAATCTAACTGGTGAACAAAACAAATATGATTTAGTAAGTTTACAGTGATTAAAAAAATATACTCACTGTATGAAAGATGTTAAGATTCAATAACATGTCCTACTGAAATTATTTGGAAAACAGCAGATATCATATAGGTAGTGATTTAATTTTTTCTAGCTTAAGATTCAAGTTGAATCACTCAATATATGGTATTTAATTATTTAGAAATATGTGAAGACACATATGCCTTTTATTTGTGCTAATATTTTCACAGTAACCTATAGCAAAAAAAAAAAGACATCACAACCCTGCCATTAGGCTAAGAACAAAATCAAAAAATATAATTTTATTTAATATGTTTATACTTTAGATTCTGGGCTACTGAAAAGTCTGAATACCTCACACCCTCCACCTCCTGGAACACCAATTCTTTGTACTTTACAGATTCATATCTGAAGTGGGAATGGATCTGTGTCCAGCATCTAGTGAGAAACAGTTCCCACATTTGTAAACTTCTTTTTTGGAGCCACCAGCTGTCTCATAATGTATTGTTGCTCCTTTTTTTTTTCTTTTTTTTGCCCCGATGACAATATATCCAGGAAGTGTATTCCATCACCTAGGACATAAAAATGAGTGATCCAGGCATTTCATCTTCCTGAAGTCAAAAAATTCATAGCTCTCAAACATGAAATTGGGATCAGTAAACTGAGATGTGCCTGAGACTTCAGGTAAATAGTGAATATTAAGATGAATTTCCAAAAATATACATATTCATTAATAAATTTGTGTGGTCAACCTATGATAATATTCTAAGTAGAGTGGCTTAAGTTATTACAAGTGATTTCACATGTTCTTTTTTTAAACATTAATACTAGAAAGTTTAAAATAACACTTGTGCTTCAAAAATATTTTGATGGACATTGCTGCTTCAGGGGATGGATTACAAATTGAAAACTCAAAAACTCTTCTCCCTAAAACCATAGAGCAGAATTTTATATAAATTCAAGGTATTTTTTCATCATGTAATGAGGGGGGGTTACCAAGAATTGGCAAGGGAAGTCAACTATTGAGCCACATTCCCCAGCCATATTTTGCATTTTATATAGAGTCAGGGTCTCATTGATTTGCTTAGCACCTTCTTTAGAGGGTGGCTTTGACTCATTATTTTTTTGCCTCACCCTTCTGCTGGGATTGCAGGGGTACAAACTATGCTCAGAAGCATTATTTTTATTTATGAGTAATATATACAAACATGTAACTCATAAATTGAGTTGACCTTGTATACAGTCATAAATGAAAAATGCTATATCGTAGTACTGCCTTAAAATAACCATGTTTTGAGCTGTGGATTCAGTTTACTGTTACACAAATGGAAAAAATAAAAACAAGAGGTGCATCTGTGCATTTCAGTAATATCAAGTAATTTAGAGACCATGGAAGGGGGATTTGAGGCTAGAATGAGCAAATTACTGAGACTCTGTTTCAAAAAATAAAAAAGTAGAAGTGGTTGTGGGCATTCACAGCAATCTCCCTTGTGAATTCAGTGCCAGTATTTTTTAAAAAGCCAAGAACTTGTCATTCTTGCCTGATTTCTTGTTGGATTCAATAAACTCAGAACATAGGTTCACTAAGATTAGCCTGGGACAATGGCTGAAACCCTGTCCAATCATGGGCACTTTCATTAAAACTGTCCAATCCACACACAGCCAATGAAGAGGTGGTGGGATTTCAAAGTCTGGATCTGGGTTATTATGGCACGTCTGCCATTTTTTACACATTTGTTTCTAGGTTTCCTCTTTGATCCTTAGGAGCCCCATGCTTCTGTGCCACATAGGTGCTGAAATAATCATAGGGAGAATTCTGGGCACTCTGAAAGCCAGGAAATGGTGAATATGCACTGGTATCTTGAGATTGGATAGGAGGCTGTTTGAGTTAATGGGATTGGTAATACAGGGCATTATAAATGGTAAATGTGATCACTGCATTGTCTACTTCAGTGTCTGCTAGCCACAGGGTCTGTGGAAGCTCTGCTCTCAGTCCCCTCTGACCATTCTAGTGGAGTGTAGAGAAGTAGCTAGACTCTGGGCATCTTTTCACATCACTTTATCATGTTTTAAGTAATTTTCTGAAGGCCAACAGACATCAGTGTGCCATAGCCCAGCATGTTCCCAGATTGTGTAATGAAGACTAGGACGATAATGGGGAAAACCCTAAATTTATGTACTTTGTTTAATCATGAAAACAGATGTGTTCTGAAGGAGCTCACATTTCTTCTTTCTCCTGAGCTTCCCAAATGACTAGAAAGCAGTACCTCAAATCAAGAACCCTGTCTTCCAGCCCAGCTCTTTATATGTCTCAAGATATATTTCTACATTTCCAGGTTTCTCTTCATATTCTGTTTGTGGTGGGGTACTGGGATATAAGTCAGGGACACTAAAACCCTGAGCCAAATCCCCAGCCCTATTTTGTGTTTTATTTACAGACGTTTCTCACCGAGTTGCTTAGCACCTCACGCTTTGTGAGGCTGACTTTGAACTCATGATCCTTTTGCTTCAGGATCCTGAGACACTTTAAGATTTCAGATGTGGCTCTGTTCAATTTTTAGAGCTTTCATTGTCTCCTTCCTTTGTCAATTATTTTTTTTCATGCTATATTTAAAATGGATGCAGTATTTCTAATTTTTTTTCAAGAACTGAATGGAAGTATTTAAAGTTTTGGTTTCTTTTTGTGATCATTTAACATGGGAGGAAAAAAGACAAGTGTAACTTGACAATTTGAAAATTAATAATGAAACCCTGTCTCTCCTCCCTTTGCCTTCCCAGGTACAGAAATTATATCACAACCTCTCATTTGAGATTTCTCCTTGAAGAATTATTGTGTGATTTGTCCTCATTGCAACTCCCCATATTTGAATAGTTTTGGGTTTCCTAACTTCGTGACACAAACTTTTAACAGATACCATGTCTAAAGTCTTTGGGGGTGCCTAGAGATTATAATTCTGTGAGACTTTCCTTTCTATAAAGTAGTATGGAGTAGAGGCTCTCAAGGGCATCTTTGGAAGCCCTTCAGCTGACAAGAATCTTTTAGTAATATATCGCTGAAGCCCTCTGGGAAACTTAGGTAGTGTGAAGACACACCCGTTTAAATGTATTTTTTTTAATCGAGACATAAAGTTTTTAGACTTATCACTCAGAACAGAAAGCCATGTGTTTATTAGAAGTGATGTGAAAGAAAAAAAAATGAGACACTCTGCAGGGAGACAGTGGATCCTCTTGGAGATAAAAAAGACAATATGGCTCTTATTCACTCCAGTTTTATTGGGGATCTAAGAAAATATTCCAAAGAATCCTGCCTCAGTCCACTTTTTGACTTTGGACAGAGAGTAGTAAAAAAACTCAAGTATCCACATTCATGAAAACTTTAGGTTAACTATGCCCATGCTCACCATTTCTAATTGAATTCTTAATCATAAATTGTAAATTTTATGGCTAGTGGAAATTATTTATATCTTCCTGAGATCTGGTCTTTGTTAGAGTCAAAATTCTTCCCTTTACTGTAACTTGGGTTACTCTTAAAGACATTATTTTGGGACTGCATTTATTCTACATAAAATGTTTTGTGAAGAAATATGACATATCCTCTCTAGTTAAGCTAGGCAGTGCTGCAGGTAAATTGCTTTTTGGAAAAAAAAAGGATGGCATTAGAATATTGGGCCCATTTTAAAGACTTTCTCTTAATCTGCTTCTACCATTCCCATATGTCTGTCGCCTATCAGTAGGGTACCATTTATTTATTTTTTTGTTTGTTTATTTATTTATTTATTTATTATTTATTTATTTATTTATTTATTGGTTTTCTTATTGTTGGTACTGTTTATTAAAACCAGGGCTACTCAAACACTGATCTATATCACTAGCCTTTATATAAATTTTATCTTATAAAAGTGTTCATATTCTTTTGAGTTAAAATCATGTTTAGTCACTTAGTGGCTCACTGACTTTTTATAGCTTGTTTTGAACCTATGACCCTCCACTTTTAGCCTTTAAAGCTGCTGAGAATTCCAAGCCTACCCTTTAACCTGAAGGTGCTTCAGTTCTTCTACCAGGTTTGTGAATAATTATACAATGAAAATGGAAGTACATTGTTTTCTATGATTTAATGACTCCAATTTCCTTAGGTACATACGCTGAATTACTAACACTGAATCATTAGGCATTTTAATTTTGAATTTTTGCATAACCAAAACACCATTTTCAATAACATCTTTATTCTATTTATGCTCTCACTGACATTTGTACAATGTCCATGTAATATGATCTGGAGTATCTACTATCTTTTAGTAGGTACATTATTTTTTGTTTTACTCCTAAGTATTCTTTTTATTTACTTATGTTTAGGTGCAGGTGAACACAATGCCTTTACTTTATTTTTATTTATGTCCCTGTTGTGCTGAGGATCAAACTCAATGTCTCACACATGCTAGGTGAGCACTCCACCACTGAGCCACAACACTAGCCCCTAAATCTCATATTTTTAGCCATTCTGACAGAACTATACAGGCTGCAGGAAACTAACTATTTGACTGATGCATTAAATTTTGCATATAATTTTGTTAGATTTCAGGCTGTCAAGTAGCCAGAGGAAGAGTGTGTTCTAAATGTATTCTGGGTTAAACAGGTAATGTGGTTTCTAATCCATTTTCTGCAATACTGATGTGAATTTAAATCTTGGAAGTAGTTATAAACAATGCAAATCCAATTGTTTGCAATCTATGGAGATTTGCATATGGCCAAATCTAAAGCATGGAAGTTTAGGATATACTCCCTTGAGCATAGGAGCTAAATTTAGATTCTCGGTACATGGACAAACTCATTTTGGGAAAATTATGTAGGCTTGAAATTATTACTGCAGTGAGCAAGGGTAGTCGTGGCTCAAGAAGTGCTGAGCCATCAATTATTCTACCAGTAGTTTGCTGAATTTTGCCCTATTAAACATGTAATTGAAGCAAGAGAGAAACTCATGTTTTGGCAGTGGAAGTTGGCAAAAATCCTTCTAGGGATAAACTAACACCTTTGAGATGTAATTTCTCTTCTCTGCTTTCAGGTGATGAAACACATGGAAAGACTTGCTAAGCCATAGAAGATTACCACTTTGTCATTTTGATACTTGCATATCACTTCTTCTCTAACCAATAGATAAATTAAAATGAAAATCACAGAACATTCTACAGTTCTAATACTAATCCTCTTTATTCAAGGTAACCCTGACTTTGGGGAAATTCATTCCAAATATGTGGCACTTCATTCAGCAACTCTAATGCCCAGGTATACCTTAGCTTTTTCTACCCATTTGGAAGGCAGGCATTTTCTCAGTTGTCTAATGTGTCTAAGTTACTTATGACTTTGTCAAAGAGAAACACATAACATGAGTGGATGTTGATTCAGTGTATCAGTAGATTGAAGGAGAGTCAGAAGTCTCATATTCTGCTTTATTTCTGTCGTGATTTTGATGTGACATATTCCCCAAAAGTTTTTCTTTGGGACAATGCAGGAAGGTTTGTAGGACAAAGGATTAGGTTATAACCTTAACATAATTAGTAAATTTATCCATGAAGGACTTAATGGTATGATAACTGAAGTGGTGAGTTGTGGCTGGAGAAGGTTTGAATCGAGGGTGTAGTTTTGGGATTATATTTGCATATACCCCAAATTCAGAGGCTCTTTCACTGATTCATGATTACTATGTGAGCTACTTCCCTCTGTCACACACTTCTACCTTAATGTTCTTTCTCACCTTGAGTCTTGAGGAATGGAGCCAGCCTTGTATGGTCTAATGCCTCTGAAACTGTAAGCCTCCAAATAAACTTTTCCTCTCTACAATTTAGTGTTGGATCTTTTAATCACAGTGGTTAAAATCATATTTAAAACAAATTCCATCTTCTAACCTTACAAGTCCTGACCTTAAAATCTACTTTTTGTTTTGAGTTTGAACCCAGTATTTTAACATACTCTGTACACAAACTCTCAGGGAACTGTTTTTCAAGCCCTAACCACTGATTTTAGATTGTATTTTTTATCCATTTATATAGAGAGATACTTTTCATAGGGCTAGATGTAAACCACTTTATTGCTTTTCACAATACAAAAAATTACATGTTTATGAAGTCATCTATGTGGTTGGTTCATATTATGACTTTTTTATCTTTGTTATTGTGTTACAGTTTTAGAATATACATCAGTGTCACTTAATGATACTGCTACTTCATTTGCTTCTCTACAGCATAAATCTTGGGGTATTTTATACATACTTTTCTTCACAGAGAAATTTTATTTATTTATGTATGTATGTATGAATTTTGCTTTAAGTTTCTTCTTTCATTAAAAGGCAAGAATGCTCAAATTTGACAGAAAATATTATAGATTATATTGAGAGAAAATTCTTGTTTTTGTAATGCTGAGTTTTATCTAAACACATTGTGTGCATAATTGAGTATTTTATGTGCTCTGTAAGTTTTTATTCCTCTGTGAAGTGTACATATTTTTCTTTAAAACTTCTATGTAATGTATGAAGTAGTATGCAAATGTGACATTTATAGAATTCTGATGTGGTGATTTGTACTGTTACACTAAATGTACTGTGGAAAAAAAATATGCCTGAGCTTTATCAAAATTCTTCCTTGCACTTTATTATTTGTCCCTTTTTAAATGTACTGTTTTTAACTACTTACCAGATTTTAGCTGTATACAACAATACTAATGTATTTTTATATATTATTATATTTTATAGAGACATATATTTCAATAAGTCAATGCTACTGGTAGGAAATGATGATGTATATTCAGTAGTCACATAATTTTTACAAAGAGTTACCAACTTAAACTCCAATGGTAGCTCATGATAAATTTTTATTTTACATCATCATCAATACTGTTTAATTTTATGTATTTGTTATTTTATTCTATAATTATCTAATTTCCTAAGGTGTTGACTTTTTTATGAGTATTGAACACTTAGATATCACCTATAAAAGGAGGCTATTCAAGATGCTTGTTGTTCTCTTGGTGTCATATTTTTTATTAAGTATTTGGTTATAGGTGAGGTAATTATTTCATCCCACCTGTCACTTTATATCTTTAATTGTGCCATTTCAATAATTGATTATTTTAATGCACAATGCATTTATTGTTTTTCAATTTTTTTGTTTGTAGATGGACATAACATCTCAATTTTGTTCATTAATTTTTATGTGATGCTGAGGATAAATCAAGTTTTTCACATGTGTGTGGCAATTGCTCCACCACTGAAACAAAACCGATCTTCAATTTATGATATTTTTTAACATTTTGTTTTGCGTAACTTTGAAAAAATTCTCTATTTTCTTTGTTATTCTTAGTTTTGAAAACAATTGTGTCATTGTATTCAAAATTAGACCCCAGTATTAATGTTGTTTTGAGACAGGAGACTTTATAATCACACAGGTATTCCATTGTTCCAGCAGCTTCCTTTAGAAAAGATTATTTTATCAGCAGTGCAAACTCTCATTCATCATAGTGTAGTTGGTGTCTTTTTAAAGATTCACACTTCAGTTCCACAGGTCTATTTATTCATAATATTTTAAGGTGTACACTGATTTCTCTAAGTTCATAATATACGGTAATGTGTGGCATAATGGACTTTTGTTCAGTGATGGAAACTATGTTTAATGATAGCTACAACCTATAGCCTAAGCTTGTAGTAATATAAAATTTACTTGTCAGTACATGGTATGATGTTTGCAAAAATAACAAAATCACTTTTGAATGCATTTCTCAGAATGTATGTATATCACTTAAGGAGACACCTTTGTACACATACTGTATATTACAAGTGGAGATATAATTAGTATATGACTTTTTATATTTCATATTTACCAGAGTGCCGCAGTCTGGCTGGGAACAAATCACGAGCCACTCACAGCTTTGTAGATTCAAACAGCAATTCTTTATTCCCGTTCTCACACCGGCCTTCTACAAACACGTTCTGGGGAAATTCACATTCTCTGCCCAAATCCACACCTCCACTGGGTTTCTATCTCCCAAAAATACTGTCTGAATCCCGTGAGAACTCAAGAGGAACTCAGGCAGCAGGATACACCCTAAATCAGGAACGCCCTAAACCCAGATTGTCCTAAACTGGGAATGCATTAAAACCCAGATCCGCCCTGGTCCTTGAGCAAGGTCACCTTACATGCAATGTCACTGCAAAATGTCCTATTTTCACGAGTCCTTCCACTAAGCAACATGGGGTACGCTGGCAAGGAAATTGTCATACCTACTTGGCTAATGGCTCCCAGCACCAGAGCTCTTTCAATTTTATTTGTCATATGAAAGCACAAACATCTGACATTACTGACAAGCTGGGCATTAGTTCATCTTGAATATCTTTTAATTTTGTTATTTTACTTAGGATTTGCTATATTCTCTCTCTCTCTCTCTCTCTCTCTCTCTCTCTCTCTCTTTGTAAAATTTGCCTTTTCTAAAGAGATTCTATTGAGATTCTCACAATTAGGTAATGAAGTTTAGTTACTTTTAGAAATCTAATTAAGTTTTTATGTTTTCTTTTTAAGCTCAGCTTTAAATGAGGGTAAGGGGCCTAGTAAAAAATTTGTGTAGAATCTTATTGGTGCATATCTGTTTTTCCCAGAATTAGAATTGGTGGTTCATAGGGCATGCCTGATTAGATAGTGCCAAACCATTTTTTGAAGTAGGTTTATAAAGTTATGTGGCCGCAAACAGTGTTTGACAATTCCAGTCATTTAATATTTTGTAATTGTTAGGTCTCTATTAATATGTGTATGCCTTTATTGTCATTGATTTTAACATTCTGCTGAGTATACAACACTCTCTGCATTCTGAATGTTAACTTATCTCTCATCATATTGACATACATGTATATACATATGTTTACTTATTATTTTCAATGTTTTCTCCCTGCTAAGTGCTTTTTAAAACCTCTCTTTTTGTGGGAATGAGGTACCTGGTATTTATCTCAGGGGCACTCAACCACTGAGCAACATTTCCATGTCTATTATTTTGGTATATTTATTGAGAGGCAGTGTCTCACTGAGTTTTTTATTTTCTCACCATTGTTGAGGATGCCATTGAACTCATGATGCTTCTGTCTCAACCTCCCCAGCTGCTGGGATTAGAGGTGTACATCAGCACACTTGGCTATTGAAAAATATTTTGACTGTTGTATTTCCTTGTTGAGATTTTATTTCTTAGCCATATGTACTATCTCCAGTATTCTTCACTACAAGACTTTTACTAGAAATGGGTGATACAAACATGATTTCTATTTCTATGTCTTACATTCATATAGTCTTAATTACATTATTTGGTCTACATTATTCTAATTCTAACAAAGTTCAACATGAGTTCATAGTACTTGTTTTTATATTTTATTTAATTTTCATAATCAATAAAAGAAGATTTTTCCAGTAACACAATAATTTTTTTCTGCAAAATTAATTTTTTGAATTTAAATCTATTGACTTTTTGTATAAGATGAGATTATAGAGATTATATGTTTTGTTTGTATATTTTATTTTTTATTTTTTATTTATTTATTTATTTTTTTGGAATGAGATTACATTCTGACATACTTTACCAGTGAGTTAAATTCCCAACTCTTTTTTAACTTTTTTATTTACAGATAGGGTGTCACTATGTTTTTTAGGGCCTCACTAAGTAGCTAAGTCTGGTTTTGAACTTGTAATCCTTCTGGCTCAGCCTCCCAAATCACTGAAATTAATGTTTGGAATATTGGTAATGATTTAAAACAGCAAAGACTATATTTTACATCACATTTCTACTATATTAGGATTTGCATATATACACCTCATTGTACTTTTGCAAGTTTAGTATAAAGTATGAGTACTTATTTTAATTTAGAAATTAAAAATGACATTCTTAGAGCTTAGCATGTTTTCCACCAGTAATAACTACTTTTTAAAAGAGTGTGTTTCAAGGTAAAGTGGTGCAAACCTGTATTCTCAGTGACTGGGAAGGTTGAAACAGGAGGATTGAAAATTCAAAGGCAGCCTCAACAATATTGAGGCCTTAAGCAACTCCGTGAGACCCTGTCTCCAAATAAAATGCAAAATATTGCTGAGTGCCCCCGAGTTCAATTACCAGTACCAACAACAACAACAACTACAACAACAACAACAACAAAAAAACAATACAACAATACAAGAAAACAATAAAACAATAGAAAACAAACAAAGAGTCTGTAGACTCAGTAAATGACATTCACAGATTCTTCTTGTGGGATTTTTGATTCAAATGTGAAGATTCTCATTTCCTGAGGAAATGTTACACAAAGGGCAAAGTAAAAATACCTAATAAATGCTGAAAAAAATATTCAGCAAACATGTTAATATAATGGTGATAGATAAAAATCTAAAATAGAAAAGATAACTCCTTGCAGTGGGAGAACTCCAAAATACGATTGGCCTTAGAATTGGGTTCTCATATGAATCAAATGTCAATTTACTGGAAAATGTGAGTCAATTCCAGGGCAGCATCATTAAAATCTTCCACAGGATTTAAACAGTCTATTTTGAAAATGAAAGGTATGTTACCCAAATGGGAATGTGTATGAGATGAAAATTTCACAGTGCTATTCTCTAAATATTCCAGAGGAGAAGTTGGGATAGCTTGAGGATCTCAGCATCACATTCTTTTTTTTTTTATTGGTTGTTCCAAACATTACAAAGCTCTTGACATATCATATTTCATACATTAGATTCAAGTGGGTTATAAACTCCCATTTTTACCCCAAATACAGACTACAGAATCACATCGGTTACACATCCACATTTATACATAATGCCCTCTTAGTAACTGTTGTATTCTGCTACCTTTCCTATCCTCTACTATCCCACCTCCCCTCCCCTCCCATCTTCTCTCTCTACCCCATCTACTGTAATTCATTTCTCTCCTTGTTTATTTTCTCATTCCCCTCACAACCTCTTATATGTAATTTTGTATAACAATGAGCGTCTCCCTCCATTTCCATGCAATTTCCCTTTTCTCTCCCTTTCCCTCCCACCTCATGTCTCTGTTTAATGTTAATCTTTTCTTCCTGCTCTTCCTCCCTGCTCTGTTCTTAGTTGCTCTCATTATATCAAAGAAGACATTTGGTATTTGTTTTTAGGGATTGGCTAGCTTCACTAAGCATAATCTGCTCTAGTGCCATCCATTTCCGTGCAAATTCCATGATTTTGTCATTTTTAGTGCTGCATAATACTCCATGGTGTGTAAATGACACATTTTTTAATCCATTCATCTATTGAAGGGCATCTGGGTTGGTTCCACAGTCTAGCTATTATGAATTGTGCTGCTATGAACATCGGTGTGGCAGTATCCCTGTAGTACGATCTTTTAAGGTCTTCAAGGAATAGTCCAAGAAGGGCAATAGCTGGGTCAAATGGTGGTTCCATTCCCAACTTTCCCAGGAATCTCCATACTGCTTTCCAAATTGGCCGCAACAATTTGTACACCCACCAGCAATGTACAAGAGTACCCTTTTCCCCACATCCTCGCCAGCACTTGTTGTTGTTTGACATCATAATGGCTGCCAATCTTACTGGAGTGAGATGATATCTTAGGGTGGTTTTGACTTGCATTTCTCTGACTGCTAGAGATGGTGAGCATTTTTTCATGTACTTGTTGATTGATTGTATGTCCTCCTCTGAGAAGTCTCTGTTCAGGTCCTTGGCCCATTTGTTGATTGGGTTATTTGTTATCTTATTGTCTAATTTTTTGAGTTTTTTGTATATTCTGGATATTAGGGCTCTATCTGAAGTGTGGGGAGTAAAAATTTGTTCCCATGATGTAGGCTCCCTTTTTACCTCTCTTATTGTTTCTCTTGTTGAGAAAAAACTTTTCAGTTTAAGTAAGTCCCATTTGTTGATTCTTATTATTAACTCTTGTGCTATGGGTGTCCTATTAAGGAGCCAACTTTTTCTTCTATCAGACGCAGAGTCTCTGATTTGATATCAAGCTCCTTGATCCACTTTGAGTTAACTTTTGTGCATGGCGAGAGAAAGGGATTCAGTTTCATTTTGTTGCATATGGATTTCCAGTTTTCCCAACACCATTTGTTGAAGATGCTATCCTTCCTCCATTGCATGCTTTTAGCCCCTTTATCAAATATAAGATAGTTGTAACTTTGTGGATTAGTGTCTGTGTCCTCTATTCTGTACCATTGATCCCCCCGCCTGTTTTGGTACCAGTACCATGCTGTGTTTGTTACTATTGCTCTGTAATATAGTTTGAAATCTGGTATCACTATACCACCTGATTCACACTTCCTGCTTGGAATTGCTTTTGCTTTTCTGGATCTTTTATTTTTCCATATGAATTTCATGATTGCTTTATCTATTTCTACAAGAAATGCCATCGGGATTTTGGTTGGCATTGCATTAAACCTATAGAGAACTTTTGGTAATATCGCCATTTTGATGATGTTAGTTCTGCCTATCCATGAACAAGGTATATTTTTCCATCTTCTAAGATCTTCTACTTCTCTTTTTACGGTTCTGTAGTTTTCGTTGTGTAAATCTTTCACCTCTTTTGTTAGGTTGATTCCCAAGTATTTTATTTTTTTTTTGATGATATTGTGAATGGAGTGTTTTTCCTCATTTCCGTTTCAGAAGTTTTGTCACTGATGTATAGAAATGCCTTTTATTTATGTGTGTTGATTTTACATCCTGCCACTTTGCTGAATTCATTTATTAGTTCTAGTAGTTTTTTTGTAGACCCTTTTGGGTCTTCTAGGTATAGAATCATGTCGTCTGCAAATAGTGATAATTTAAGTTCTTCTTTTCCTATTTTTATGCCTTTAATTTCTTTCATCTGTCTAATTGCTCTGGCCAGTTTTTCGAGAAGTATATTGAATAGAAGTGGTGATAGAGGGCATCCCTGCTTGTTCCAGATTTTAGAGGGAATGCCTTCAATTTTTCTCCATTCAGAATGATGCTGGCCTGAGGTTTAGCATAGATAGCTTTTACAATGTCGAGGTAAGTTCCTGTTATCCCTAGTTTTTCTAATGTTTTGAACATAAAGGGATGCTGTACTTTGTCGAATGCTTTTTCTGCGTCTATCAAGATGATCATATGGTTCTTATATATAAGTCTATTGATGTGGTGAATAACATTTATTTATTTCCGTATATTGAACCATCCTTGCATCCCAGGGATGAATCCCACTTGATCATTGTGCACAATTTTTTTGATGTGCCTTTGTATCTGATTCGCCAGAATTTTATTGAGGATTTTTGCATCTAGGTTCATCAGAGATATTGGTCTGTAGTTTTTTTTTCTTTGGGGTATCTTTATCTGGTTTCGGAGTCAGGGTGATGATGGCCTCATAGAATGAATTTGGAAGAGCTCCCTCTTTTTCTATTTCCTGAAATAACTTGAAAAGTATTGGTATTAATTCTTCTTTAAAGGTTTTTTAAAACTCTGCTGTATACCCATCCGGTCCTGGGCTTTTCTTTTTTGGTAGTCTTTTGATTTCTTCTTCTATTTCATCCATTGATATTGGTCTGTTCAAATTGTGTGTATCCTCCTGACTCAGTCTGGGCAGATCATATGACTTAAGAAATTTATCGATGTCTTCAGTATCTTCTATTTTATTGGAATATAAGTTTTCAAAATAATTTCTAATTGTCTTCTGTATTTCTGTAGCATCTGTTGTGATATTGCCTTTTTCATCCTATATGTTAGACAGTTAGTAATCTGTCTTCTTCTCTTTGTTAGCATGGCTAAGGGTCTGTCTATCTTATTTATTTTTTTGAAGAATCAACTTTTAGTTTTGTTATCTTTTTCAATAGTTTCTTTTGTTTCAATTTCGTTGATTTCCGATCTGATTTTAATTATTTCTTGCCTTCTGCTACATTTTCTGTTGTTTTGCTCTTCCTTTTCTAGGGCTTTGAGATGAAGTGTGAGCTCATTTATTAGTTGGTTTTACCTTTTTTTGAGGAATGACCTCCAGGCGATGAATTTCCCTCTTAAAACTGCTTTCATTGTGTCCCATAGATTCCAATATGTTGTGTCTGTATTTTCATTTATCTCTAAGAATTTTTTGATTTCCTCCTTTATGTCTTCTGTAACCCATTGATCATTCAGTAGCATATTGTTCATTTTCCATGTGATGTAGAATTTTTCCTTTCTTCTTCTATCATTGATTTCCAATTTTATTCCATTATGATCAGATAAAATGCATGGTATTATCTCCACCCCTTTATATTTACTGAGGTTTGCCCTATGGCATAATATATAGTCTATTTTTGAGAAGGATCCATGTGCTGCTGAGAAAAAAGTATATCCACTTGATGATGGTTGATATATTCTATATATGTCAGTTAAGTCTAGGTTATTGATTGTGATATTGAGTTCTATAGTTTCTTTATTCAACTTTTATTTGGAGGATCTGTCCAATGGTGAGAGAGGTGTGTTGAAGTCACCCATAATTATTGTGTTGTGGTCTATTTGATTCTTGAACTTCAGGAGAATTTGTTTTATGAATGTCGCAGCACCATTATTTGCTGCATAAATATTGATAATTGTTGTGTCTTGTTGGTGAATGGTTCCTTTTAACAGTATATAATGTCCTTCCTTATCCCTTTGGATTAACCTACTCTTGAAGTCGATTTTATTCGATATGAGGATGGCCACCCCTGCTTGCTTACGATGACCGTGTGCATGGTATATTTTTTCCCAACCTTTCACCTTCAGCCTGTGTATGTCTTTTCCAATCAGATGTGTCTTCTGGAGGCAGCATAATGTTAAATTTGTTTTTTTAATTCATGTTATCAGCCTATGTCGCTTTATTGGAGAGTTTAAGCCATTAATGTTTAGAGTTACTATTGATATATGTTTTGTACTTCCAGCCATGTTTGATTATTTATCATTTTTTTTTAAATTTAGATTGTTTCTCCATGATTAGCTCCCCCCCCCTGCCCTCTGTCTTTACCAAGGCACTTCCCACTGATGCTTTTGGTTATTATTTTTCATTTCTTCCTCGTGTAGTGTTTTTCTCAAGATGATTTGCAATGCTGGTTTTCTGGCTGTAAATTCTCTTAGCTTTTGTTTATCATGAAAGATTTTTATTTTGTTGTCATACCTGAAGCTTAATTTTGCTGGATACAGAATTCTTGGTTGGCATCCTTTGTCTTTCAGTGTTTGAAATACGTTGTTCTACGATCTTCTTGCTTTCAGCGTCTGTGATGAAAAATCCATTGTTAACCTTATTGGTTTACCCCTGAATGTAATCTGCCTCCCTTCTCTTGTAGCTTTTAATATTTTCTTTTTATTCTGTATATTGCATATCTTCATAACAATGTGTCTTGGCGTTGGTCTACTGTGATTTTGTGTGCTCGGTGTCCTGTATGCATCTACAATTTGTATATCTGTTTCCTTTTTTATTTCTGGAAAGTTTTCTGTAATTATTTCATTCAGCAGCTTACTCATTCCCTTGGTTTGAATCTCTATACCTTCCTCTATCCCAATGACTCGTAAGTTTGTTTTTTTAATGTTATCCCATATCTCTTGGATGTTTTTCTTGTGATTTTTTACCAGCCTTTCTGAGTTGGCTAGACTCTTTTCAAGATGATATATTTTGTCTTCATTATCTGATGTTCTGGCTTCTACTTGCTCCACTCTGTTAGTGATACTCCCATTTGAGTTTTTAATTTTGTTTATAGTTTCCTTAATTTCTAAAATTATTGTTTGACTTTTTTTATAATCTCTATCTCCTGATAAAGATGCTTAACTTCTTCTTTTATCTGTTTATGTAATTCATTTTCAATGAGTTTTTTCACTGTTTGAATTTGCTGTCTCGTATCCTCTTTAAGGTTCCATTCCATCTGTCTAAGGTATTCCTTGAGTTCTTTATATGACCATTTCTCTGATGACTCTAGGTCCTCCTGAATATTTAGGCTGTCCTGCATTTTTTGTACTCCTTTTCTTCCTTGCTTTTTCATGCTGCTCATGTTACTTCTTGTTCTGTTTGACTGCTGAGTTACTGTTTATTCTTATAAATTTATTTGATGCTTGGGAGGAAAGATATTAGAATGGAAGGGAAGAAGTCACTAAAGAGAATGAGATTAAGCAGGTAGAATTCAAGGAAGGGGGAATAAGAAAATTGTAAAGAAATGAAAAGACAAAAGACAAAAAATAGAAAAGAAAAAAGAAAAAAAAGAAAAAATAATAATAATAAAAAATTGAAAATTAAAAATTTAAAAAAATAATAATAAAATAAAAAATTTTAAAAAAATTTAAAAAAGTTAAAAAACTACAACAAAAAATAAAAATAAATAAAAAAAACCCAGATTAAAAAAAAATTAATAAATGCAGTCTTAGAGTTTGATTACCTTCTCTTCCAGTAGGTGAAGCTGTGCCCACTGGGCCAAGCTTCTCCTCTCAATAGGCGGGAACCAATCCCTGTGTAGCAGCTCTTCCTCCCAGACTGGGCGGGTCTCCAATCCTGAGTGCCTAGGGCCTTCTCTTGTGTCTAATCACTTCCCCACTTTTTCTCAAGCCAGGCCCCGCTCACCAGTGACGCTCACCACAATGCTGGCTACACACCAGGTCTTCTGCTCCTGGGAGCCCTGTTTTCATGAATTCCTGGGCACACTCTCCCTGTTTGCCATTCCCTCAGACCCTTAATTTGTAGAGCTTGGGGCTGAGGACCCCCAGGGAATTTGCTTGCCCTCTGGTAGCCACGCCCCCAGTAGCTGGTGCAAGGGACCTCAGTTGTCAGCACTGGTGGGAGCGGTAGCCGGGAGTTCCACGCAGCGGGTCCTGCGCCACTCCTGATTCCCTTGGTCTGGCTATCATGTTCACAGGAGAGCTGGGAGGGGCCCTTAAGGTTCCCCACTGTGTGGAGAGGGAAGGCTAGGGTATTATACACCTGTTGCCGCTGGTTTCAATGAAGTTATCTCCTCGCTGCATTTTGGTGACATCAGTTCTCTGCCACGGTGGTATTCCATGCAAATGGTGACAGTTTGTTCCCTTTGCCGGGTGACCAATGCAACGAGTGGGTCCTAACTGTCTCTCCCAAGCCCCATTTCAATTCTGTGGCCACTGCCTATGAAGTCTTGGTTGGCTTTTACCTCCGCAGTTCAGAAGGGCCGAGCAGTTGTCTCAGCGGGATTGTTAGTGCTGAGTCACAGCAGTATGGCTGTGAGAAGCAGGCGAAGCGGAGCTTGAATGCATCCAATGCGGGCTCGGTGTGTGTTCTGAGAGGCCCAGACTGTTTGCCCCAGATCCACGTCAGCTCAGCATTGCCTACTGATCCTGAGCAAACAGCATTCAGACAGTTTACAACTCCCTATGCCCATGCAACTGAATAGGTCAGAGACTTGAGCTCTCCGCGGCCGCCGCCATGTGCTCAGCATCACATTCTGTGCCAGGGGGAAATGGAAAAGGCAGTGTCTAAAAATTTTGTTAATTTGTCTTCTACATAAATATTTTTAACATTATAGGAAGAGTAAATTCAATAAAACTTGGTGAATTTACTTATAATTAATTGAAATATAGTTTGAAATAATATATATCAAACACCATCACACATTGCAAAAATAAGTTAATTTCTTAAAATTTTTTATGTGTTAGATGTTTAGTTAAATATAACAAAAAATGAGTTTCTTACTATTGGATAATTCCATAAGTATTTAAAAATCTAACATTATTCTTACTTATTTTACTTGTGAATAGTTTTTAATAAGTAGCCTCATTTATAATTTATGTATTACACACCATTCGTATTAGGAAATAAAATGTTAATTTTAAGAACAATTAAATTTTTGTGCCTTTATGTATTAGGGGTGTGTGTGTGTGTGTGTGTGTGTGTGTGTGTGTGTGTGTGTGTTGCACTGCAATTGTCCACTGCTTCATGACACCAGGCCTGGAATAAAGATCTCAACATAAATGTTCCTTTATATATCATTCAAATCAAATTATTGGGGCTCATATTACCACCAGATATAAAGTCTACAATGAGATGATGGGCTGAGAAGACTCAGGTACCTGAGAATTAAGTGGAAAGTAGGGTAAAACCAAATGTCTAACAGAAAATGTTCACTCCCTTCATAGCATGATATTTGTAATAACATTTTTCCAAATGTATTTTTTTCCCACACACCTTCACAATAAATCTCTTAAAGCCTGTCTTAAAAACTAAACACTTCCACTGTCTCCCTGGATCCCTTACAAATATGTGATTACATGAGACCCTATGGATCCATGAAATATAAGATGATCCCAGAAACTTGCAGAAGATATTTATGTTATTTTCTGGATCTCCTCATCATTCTTGGGTTCTTGGGCTCTTTGACATGCTTGACCTCCAACTTGTAGGTTCCTACTACTCTTTCTCATAATGTGACCCTAAAGTTTGTTGGTTTGGAAAGAGGTGAACTTCCATTCAGCAGAAATAGTAGATGCTTTGTCTTGAAGATGAGAAGGAAAGAGTAATAAATTTGATGTCAATATAGCTCCCTTTTTCATTCCAAATTTAGAGGAGCCACATTAAAACAACATTGCCAAGTTATGATAAATATAAGGCTTTCGGTTGCCTTTTTGCATGCTCAATTGTATATGTGTCATATATCCTGTGATTTAGAAATTTTCTCTTTTTAATGCAATTATAGCCTGGCTCCTCTAAGCCTGATTTGTAATAGGTTTTATCTGTGGCCTATGAAGATTTAATTAAAACAAAAACAAAAATAAAAACCAAAAAAGAAAAAAAAAAACCCTTATATTGATCATAGAGCTCTATCATGTAGGTTTGACTCAAACACCCATTAAAGTGAATATTTGAGTAAACTGAAGACTGTAGAAATTTCTATGTTTTTTTTCCCATGAATACCATAAGATAGGACACATGTCTGTCTTCCATTTAGTAGAGAGCAGGAGCCTAAATTATCAAAGTAGCAGATAATTAACCCAGATGAGTTTCCCAATGACCAACATACATCCTATTTAAAATTGTCTACCTCTTTTAAAACTATTGAGTTTCTGGTCATATTCTGTTTTGTTTTGTACCTTCTTTAAAATAATCAGTCAACTCTGTTAAATTTGAAGTTTAGTTCACCTCACTCTTTTTGTTTTCTAATGCACTAATATATTACTGCTCAATATCTTTTCAAAAACACTTTAATTAATGGCTACTTTTTTAAAAGAGGGAATTATTTCCTCACCTGCATAGGGCTGATAAATTTCCCTTGTTTTCAAAATGAGAATAAGTCTTAAAAAATTAGTCTTGTGAATTGTGATGAAAATGATGATTCTAAGCATTTTATATAATATCCACATTCCCAAGCTCTTTGCAGGGAGGAACATGACAATATTCAGGACCAATAAAGTACATTCAATCAAAGCAGACATACAACTGTTAAACCTGGAGTGTTATCCAGATGATTCAGCACCACAAATCTATATATTTAAGAATCTCTCAAACACTGTAAATGAGAAGGTGAGTGAAAAATAAGTCCTCTAGTAGAACTGAGATTGGTTTTAATTTTTAATATATAATTAGTGAAATCAAGTGGGCCTTGCTATTTCCTCATCTTTTTTCAACCCCATGAAATGGAGAATTTAGACACTGGCTTCAAGTGGCAAAAGTGAATTTAAGGGAAATGATATTCCAAATATTTTCAGAACAAAATCAAATAAATGTGGAAAGAACACCTGCATATACACAAAGAAAGGAAAATATATATATTTTCACAAATGTGAGGGTAAAGTTAGTGGCCCAGAAAAATTTTTGGTGAAATAAAATGATAACATGCAAATAATAAATTAGTGAGGTTGATGCATCGTTCTACAATTCTAGGAGATGATAACAGGGGTATAGTGAATGACATAGTTAAACTCTCTGAATGTGCCTCTTTACTCTCTACCTAAAATTGATTTTTGGTTTGGTGATTTCTGAAATTTCTCTGTTCAGGATATCAAATGAAAGGTCTTCTAACATTTTATCTCATCTCACATTTGTGGCATATTTACCATCTCTTTCAGTCTGCAGACCTAAGGAATCATCTCTCTTATTCTGGGAAAAGATCTGACTTACCTAAATCTTTGTTTGGAAGAAATACCTTATTGAAGAATATTTCATAATCATTTTTTCAGTACTTTATTTTTTCTATATTTATTGGTGTATTATAGTTGTACATAATATTGAGATTTATGGTAAAATATTCACACTTACACACAATAGATTTTTTTTCAATTTGACTCCCTAGCACCCCCTACCTCCCACTGTTTGGTTCTGTTTCTTGACTGATCTCCTTTTGATTTTCAACCAATCCCCATTCACCTTTTATTTCATTTTTTTGCTCCCTTGCTTCCATATATGAAAGAAAACAAATGAACCTTACTTTGCTTAACATGATGGTCTCTAGTACCATTGATTTTCCTGCAAATGTCATAATTTTTTTCTTTATGGTTAAATAAAATTCCATAGTGTATATATAGCACATTTTTCTTATTTTTTTCATCCATAGTTGGACATAAAGGCTGATTCCATATTCTGAGTATTGTGAATTGTGCTGATATGTATGTATCTTAAACATGGATATGTATAGTATAATAACATTCTTCAGAATAAATACTGATGAGAAGTATAGCAGAGTCATATAATCATTCCATGATTAGTATTCTTGAGGAAACTCCATACTGATTTCATAGTGGTTGTTCAAATTTATAGTATCTCTAAAATGAATAAGTGTCTCTTTTTCTCCACATCCTTTTCAGTATTTATCATTATAGTTATCATTTATGAGTGCCATTCTGACTGGTATAAAATGAAATCATGCTATAATTTTTATTTTCATTGTCCTTATTGCTAATGATGTTGTGTCAGGGGCCACTCTAGAAAGGAGCCATGCACACACCTTGAAGACCCGAGTAAAGATGTGCTAGACTGATATTGCACCTATTGCAATCAAAGTGCACTTGCCTCTTTTTGGAAAGAAAGGTACAGCTCTGGGAGTGGGTGTTACTCATCTGGAGTGGAGCTGCCTTCTTGTTCCTTTATAGTACTACTTCTGACCTTTTTTGGATCAAATGTTTCATAGAACCTCCCCTTGTTTTCCCCCTGTATAAGAATAAAAAATTTCAGTGGCTCATTTTTTCCATAGAACCGTAAGATCACTGTGACATCTGCATATTTTGAAAAGATTCGTCTATATTGTGTGCTTTTTTCACAATTTTCTTAAGTTATTGAAGTAGTCAGATTTTCTGTACTCAGCATAGGTTGTAAACTTAGTTTGATGATGATAATTTTGAACTTTTTTGTTTGTTTACTTATTTTAAAATATCTTTATTTATTTATTATGTGCTGCTAATAATGAAACCCAGTGCCTCACCTATGCTAGGTGTGCACTCTACCACTGAGCCACAACTCCAGCCCTTAACCATTTGTCTTTATTCTTAAGAGAAGTGTTAGTTTAGTTAATTTGCTCATTTATTAATCAGTTACTTAATTTTTTGTGTAAAGTTTATTGGGTCTTTAAATAATCTAGATATAGAGGCAAAAGATTAGCTAGCAAATATTTTTTTACCAATGCTGTGAGTTCTATCTTCATATTCCTAATTGTTTGCTTTTCTTTGCAGAAGCTTTTTAATTTTATGTAGCCTCATGTATTAAGCCTTGGCATTATTATTGAGCTTTAGGGGTCCTATTGAGAATATTATTGCCTGTGACTAAAACATAGAGTGTCAGTGCTCTATTTTTTTAGCTTTTGTGACCACAAACTAAAGAAAACCTAAAGCCATCATATTTGCAAAGCTACAAAGAATGATTCTGTCTTAAAGCCTTTAGAGGTAGTATAGCCTTGACACTACTTTGACACTAGACTATAATTTTCACAAACTCACACTTAAGAAATTGGACTTATAACACCCCAAATTGCAAAAGAAATCTCTCTCTCTCTCTCTCTCTCTCTCTCTCTCTCTCTCTCTCTCTCTCTCTCTCTTTCTCTCACAAAAATATAAAACCAGACTTTCAAAAAGTATCTTTATTTGTAGCTGAACAAATTATTTTATCTTATTCATTTTTATGTGATGCTGAGAATGAAATCAGTGCTTTATAAATACTGGTCAAACACTCTACTACTGAACCATAACCCAAACCTCACAAATCAGATTTTCTTGCAGCTTACATATTGTATATTATCAAATTGGACTTTTTGCAGGGAGATTATTGGAAACAAAACCCAGTGATGCTTAAAAACTGAGCCACATTTCCAATCTATTTTGTTATATATTTTATTTAGACACAGGGATTCACTGAGTTTCTCAGAGCTTTGCTATATTTCTGAGGCTGGCTTTTAACTTATGATCCCCTTCCCTCAGTTTCAATGTTTCTGAGATTATAGAAGTGCACCACTATACTTGGCTATGTCATTAAATATAATTATGATAATGTGATGAATAGTAAGTGATAGCTGTCAAATGAGTGAATGAACCTGCTGGAAAACATGACTGAAGCCTTGCTGAGTGTCCTGAGTGGCAGTTACAGAACCATCAGGCAGCTTCTGAATCCTGATTGATCTGTGAATGTATTGTTAT
The DNA here is from genome assembly GCF_048772815.1 of Callospermophilus lateralis. NCBI lineage: Eukaryota > Metazoa > Chordata > Mammalia > Rodentia > Sciuridae > Callospermophilus > Callospermophilus lateralis. The sequence continues at coordinate 80,423 of NW_027517765.1, forward strand.
TTTTTTCCCCCAGGTAATGACTGCCATATCTGAATGAAATTATACAATGCTAAGTGGACAAATGACACAGAGCTGTTCTACTAAATGAGAGAATTTCCATACACACACACACACACACACACACACACACACACACACACACACATTTAGGTGATTACAGGTAAATAATTCTGTGCTGAGTGATGTTGCATTCAGTGATACAGTAGGAAGAACAATTTAGTTGTTCCTCCTATACTCCTGACACCACATCACAGTTCAAGAAAGTCAAGATTATTAGCTCCAACATACTAAGTCCATTCAGTTCCTATAGCTAAACAAAAAAGCCATCTTGTAATCTAAATAAGATACACAAATATCATAAATAGGAGTTTCAAAATTTTTTTCCTCACCTGTATAGTCAAAACTCACACACTTAAAATATGTTAGACATATTAATCAACGAATTGATATATCCCAACTTCATCATCCAAATCCAACCAACTTCAATTCATTGGAAGTGTGGATGCCTCTCTTTCTTTCTGTCTTCTCTCCATCATTTTATATATCTTGCATTCTTACCTTCACTCTTTTTTTCTTTTTTTTTGTTTTTGTTGTCCTCCATGACAGATTCCTCATTTTGTATCTCAGTGGTGATGGGACTAACCTAGACAACAGGACACCTCATTCTGGTGAGAATGAGAGCTTCTCAAAATATGCCTGTCTGCCCATGTGGCAGAGTTTCCCAAGGTGAGCAGGCTTCAGGAAAAGGCTTCCTACTTTTATTTTTCCATATATGAATGCAGGGGTTTATTGGGCCTACATAATCACATTAGAACAAATGAAATGTAAATGTTCCACATATTCCATTTTCTTTCCTTATTTCTATACAGATATAGAGGCAAGGCTTGAAAATAGAAGAGTATGAAACTCTCCAGAAAAGTGGAAAAGGAAGTTTCCTACTGGAATGAAATGTAAATATAAAAATACTGCACAGATAGTGGCCATTAAGATGTTCTATGGGGGTTTGGGGGGCAGAGGCTGTAGCTCAGTGGCAGAGCACTTACCTAGCATGTGTGAGGAACTGGGCACAGTCTTTATAATCACATAAAAATAAACCACAAAAAAGCATTCTGTCCACACAAAACTACAATCAATCAATCAAGCAATTAATCAGGTTTTGTATGAGAAACCAGAAACAATTTGTAAATAAAATAAGTAAATTTTCTTCTTTTGACTTTATTTCTGTGAAATTTAAATAATATTAATATTAATACTAATAATAATAATAGGCAATAATAAATATAACCTGGACATGGTGGATCAAGCCTATAATTCCAATGACTGAGGAGACATAGGAAGGAGGACAGCAAATATCAAAGTAAACATCAGCAAATTACCAAGGACCTAATCTACTTACTGAGACCCTTGGCAACTTAGTGAGACCCTCTGTCAAATTAAAAAATATATATAGATAGTGCTGGAGATGTGTATTACTGATTTAACACTCTGGGTTTATACTCAAAAAATGAATAATTATACAAAAAATGAATAAATAAATAGATAATTAATAAGAAAAAGAAAAAAAAATCATAAATCCTCATTCTTCAAGTACTTTTCCTAATTATATCATTTTGCTTTTTTTATCTCAAGGTTTATGAACAAAGGGTGTATGTCTGTGTGTGTTTGTATGTGTGTGTACTAGATATTGTACCCTGGGGCACTTAACCACCAAGTCACATCCCCAGAACTTCTAATTTATATAAGATTTTAAAATTTTTATTATTTTTTATTTTTAGACAGTCTCACTGTTGCTTAAAGCCTAGCAACATTGCTAATTCTGGTGTCAAATATGAAGTCCTTTTTCTTCAGTCTCCTGAGCCTCTAGACTTACAGATGTGAACCACCATTTCTACTGGTAGACTAGTGCATTTCTACAGGATATCTGCTGCAGATTATTTACTCATCTGCCTTGGCAGTGACAATATTTTCTGGCAATTACTCAAATATTATATACTTAGTTTATTTCTATTCCTATTTTATTAAGAGCTTTTTAAACTTTTTGGATATGCATAATATGTTATAGGTGTTTTGGCATATTATATATTCATTCAGTATAACTTATCTTAATTAATATCAATTTTTCTGGTTGTGTTACATGTGGTGATTCACTGTGGTATGTTAACACATGAACATAGAAATGTAATGTCCAATTCATTTTACTGTGTCATATTTTTATCTACCCATCTATTTCTTTCTTTGCCCTTTGTCTTATCCAATACACTTCTATTCTTCCCCTCTCTTTTTCTTGTCTGTTAGAATTGGCATATCAGAGAGAATATTCAAACTTTTCTTTGGGAAACTGGCTTATTTAACTTAGCATTATAGTCTCCAGATCCATACATTTACTGGCAAAGTCATTCTTTTTTACGGCTTACTAATATTTCATTGTCTATCACATACCATATTTTATTTATTTATTTATTTATCTGTTGAGGGCACCTAGGTTGGTTCCATAGCATATATATTGTGAATTGAACTACTATAAATATTGATGTGGCTGTATTACTAACAGTATGCTGATTTTAAGTCCACTGGATTTATGTTGAAGAGAGAGATAATTGGGTCAAATTAGGCTTCCATTAAAAATTGTTTGAAGAATCTCCATCTGACTTTCCATGGGGATTTCACCAATTTGCAGTCCCACCAGCAATGTATGAGTTTTAAATTTTCCTTCAAATCCTCACCCACATTGAGTTTTCTTTTTATTTGTATTCTTTTTTAAAAAAAAATCATTTAGTTTTTACTTGTGGTTGGACACAATATCTTTATTTTATTTACTTATTTTTATATGTTGCTGAGGATCAAACCCAGGGCCTCACACGTGCTAGGCAAGTGCTCTACTGCTGAGCCACACCCCAGTCCTTTTTCATTTGTATACTTGATAATTACTGTTCTAATTGAAGTGGATTGGATTCTTAGTGTATTTTTAATTTGCATTCTCTAATGGCTAAAGATAACAGTAATAATAATAATAATAATAACAATAAAAATAAATATATATACATATGAAGAGAGAGAGAGAGCTAATAAAAATTACTAAATGAAATTCTTCACAAGTTTATTTGTTGTATACACATTTCCTTCCCTTAACCTTAACAGGCCTAAGGATGCATTTGCTTGGAGAAGCTACCATGTTCTTTCTTGAAGTTTAGTGGACATTGTTCTTTTTTCTTTTGGTGATGAAATCTAGGGACACTTAGCCACTGAGTCACATTCCCAGCCCTTTTTTATATTATATTACAGACAGGGTTTCACTGAGTTGCTTAGGTCCTTCTATGTTGCTGAGGTTGACATTGAACTCATAATACTGCTGCCTGAACCCCCAGAACCACTGGGATTACTGGTTTTTGCCACCATGCCCAGCCAATGAACATTTTTTTTAGAATTTCCTTCTCTCTTTTATTGATTTGTATTGATTTTATTTATTGATAATTACTGTTCTGATTGAAATGGATTGGATTCTTAGTGTAGTTTTAATTTGCATTCTCTAAGTGCTAAAGATAAAATAATAATAAATAATAATATATATTTATATATACTAATATACTTTATATGATATATATTATATACTATATAATAATTATATATATATATATATATATACATATATATATATATGTATATATATATATATATAGAGAGAGAGAGAGAGAGACAGAGAGAGAGAGAGATAGAGAGACCCTGTAATATATCTTCTTCTTTAAAGTGTTTTGGCAGTAACTTGAAGAAGCTTAAGAGTAATTTCAAGTAACCCTGTATCCTTGCTATGCATTTTACTGCCCATTAACAACTACTTTCTAACAGTACTTACTGTACTTAGTGATATAATCTCCTCATGATTTTTTAGGTTCACATTATTGTTCCACTAGGGAGAGGAACAACCTGTGTCTCCATTTTCCAGAGAAGTCCAATTATCATTTTTGTGAGAACAAGAGAGATATATTCCATTTAACACATATTTGGTCATAAATGACCATGGAAAGTGTGAAGCTGTAAAGCTTGTAGCTGCCCTGCAAGCATCTCTGTTGTTTTTTCACAGTGCATAATCCATCTTCTTTCAGTCTTGGTAACAAGTTCTCCAGAATACCTCTTTAAAGATGCCTTGAGGATCTCCAATCTCCACATTATAAAAACTTGATGTTATTTTAGACTCTGCCTTCTCCCATTCTCTGGCACTGTCACATCCAGCAATCTCATAATTACATGAAGAATTCTTTCAATGTCCAATGTATACTATTGGACTTTAGGAAAAAAGAAAAAAGAAATATATATATATATATATATATATGGAATTGGAAAATCTTAGGTCCTTTCAGGTAAGTGAAATCTACTTGGATGTTATTTTCAACAAAATTACCACATGGGATAAAGCTAAAAATTTATTCTTTCATGGAACACACTCATAACCATGAATTTCAAGTTTTTCTTTCTACCCAAGAAGCTGTAGTGGGTTGTCATCTATTCACATTGTATAGTCTAGAGTGGGCTTATTCATTGACTTTAGCTTCTCTAGCTTTATTACTCATGGAAGTAACTTTCTTTTTTTTTAAAGAGGGAGTGAGGAGAGAGAGAGAGAGAGAGAGAGAGAGAGAGAGAGAGAGAGAGAATTTTAATATTTTATTTCTTAGTTTTCAGCAGACATAACATCTTTGTTTGTATGTGGTGCTGAGGATCGAACCCGGGCCGTGCGCATGCCAGATTGGTGCGCTACCACTTGAGCCACATCCCCAGCCCCGGAAGTAACTTTCTATTTGAATAATTAACAAAAACTTTTGGCAATTAAAATATTATTTTAATTTAGAATTTTTGTATTTTCAAAAAAAAAAACAGAATCAAAAGGTGAATTTATTTTTGAACTGAGCAAGATTCCAATCATTGAACCTATGGATTCTGTAGAATAAAATGGGATTTTTCATTAGTCATGGAGCAGTGGGAACCCCTAGTCAAACCCTCATTCTTGAGCATATGGTTGAGGGGCATTTGTAGGAAAAGGAAGACAGTAGCCTGAGGCATGGGAACAGACTGGAGTAGGGTAAGTGAAATAACTGTGGATTGAACCTGCTGCATCAAACTCAGATTTTTATATGCCAAACATTCAGATAATGGTGGGAACAGCATGCAGTAAGGGTGGAACTTTGACACGCTAGTGACAGAAGGGCACTATCCGACAATTGTGAAGGTCCAGTGAAGGGTCAATAGATGATATTTCCTCCACATTCCTTGGAAACAAAAAGAGTGACCACTACTATTGTGATCCTATTGTTAGATGTTTCAAAAAACTATTGGTGCACATTGCTCAGCTGGGTGACTTCCAAAATTTGAGCCATAAGCAAGTAACAAAGAGTAGAAGAAATTACAGATTTTTTTCAGGCTTGCCCTGTTGTACTGGGAGGCTTCTTTCTGTGTAGGACTTCTCTATATTCAAATGTAACTTCACTAATTTTTTATTTCTGTCTTACATCAGTTTAATTTTCAGCTTAGCTCAACACCTTGTTGGACTTTTAGTGATGTTAACCTCATTTCGGTTTCTCCCAAATTTCCTCTTTCCTCTCCTGTTCTCTGTTTTCTGGAAAGCATCTCTAGTTCCATCCTACAGTAAGGAGAAGTTCTATTATGCCTCACTTTTTACAGGGTAGGTATTCATGTACCTGATGTCATACCATCACAGCAACCAGAATATTTTGGGGAGGGTATTTTGAGGCTGCACAAGTATTCAATTTATCCTTGAAGTTTTCAGACCACATTTTGTTTTTAATAGCTTATTCCTGATTATAATGTTCTGATGAAGACTATTTCTCTTATTCCTTCTTTGTTTATTAATTATAATTATTTTATATGAGGAAGACTTAATTATCCAATCATAAGTTTATGCTATCGTGGATGAAAAGATATTTCATTAATTGGGCTATAATCAAATGCAATCATGATTTATTTTGTTAATTCCGTTAATAAAGTTTGGTCATTGAGAGTTCTTTCATTTGGCTCCCATATCATTTTAATTCACCCAACCCCTTTTTACTTTCCCTATTTTTTCATGTTTACATGTCCTAGGCTCAACTTTTATTCTCCCTGCCTTGTTCTTAGAATGCATCACTTCTACTAGAAAGCGTTACTTAGAAACTTAGGTCTGGCTGTGTACAAGGTATTCTCATTGATTCTACCCTAAGCTCTCTCAAAGAGAAAACCAAAAACATGTATATAAACTCACCAGGTTTACAGACAAACCTCCTCTGCAGTCTATTACTGGGGCCCTGAACGTGATTTTCTAAATTATGGTGCCTTGGCTTCAGTGCTTTGAACTGAAAAACTTCTAAAGGACCTCAGAAGCAGTCTTTTTGATGTCTTTAGTCCCTCCTCCTCCTGCTCTTCTTCTCCACAAGGGCAGGCTGAGAAAAACAATTCCTTTTTTCAGAGGTAGGTCATGTATACCAGCTTCATCTCTTAAAGATAGTCATGAAAGCAAAACAAAACAGGAACAACATAAATAACAACCACAAAAAAATCACTCCTGCTTTCCACTCCCCTATGGGTAAGAGCTGGCCATAGAGAAATTCTCTGAGTTACATCAACTGACATGAGATTTGAGCACACTCTTTCTAGAAGTGGTCATTCCCCATGCCATGGAGGAAGGATGCTACACAGAGAGTCAAGAGCCTGGATAGGTGTCACTGGGTTACTCCTTCAGTTTGCTTATATCAGCTCATTCTTTTTCTTTGTACAATTACACTTCTATATGCTTGTTCATGCTTCATCAAAAAAATATTGTTCACCCTGGCATTTTCAGAATACATCTGAAGGTTACCATGCCAAGTAAAGGTCACATCAGAGAACTTTGTTATTTTCTTTTATAAACAAGCCTTTTCTTAAAGGCATGCCAGCCTATATACTTTATGATAGACAGAAAAGAGGTCTTATCTTTTGTTGCCCCTGCTAGGAAAAAAAAACAGGTGTGAGGAATTTAAATGAAAGAGTGACATGATCAACTCAAAGTTTAGAGACTGTTTTGCCTGGGGCTACCTAGCCTAAGAGGGATTGTATAATGGCTCAGGACAAGAGAGAGCAGAGTTTAGATCCCTGATGAAAAGAATTTAAGCAAAGTGTAAATTTCAAACATTTTATACTGATTGACCAGAATTTAGAGGCTCAGAGAGATTAAAAAATGGGAGTGAATCTGTCATGTGTGACTTTCTCCTCCACACTCTAGGGGTTCAGAAGATGTGTGCTTCACCAAAACTATAAGAAACAAATTTTTGAGGGAAGCATGAGAAACCTTGAAGAACTCTATGGTTGCTCTTTTTTTTTTGCAGGCAAGACCTTACTGTGAGAGCTGTAGTCAGTCAATTAGAAAATTTCAATGTGATGGGCATGATAGAATCAAGAGGATGAATAGGCCAAGTGGCTCCCTTTCATTCCCCAAAACAGGGTGCTTGTAGTTAACATAATAGAAAGTAAATGGGAAGAAAGGAACACAATGTTATGACTTCTGCTGTCTCCTGTCATTGGCTAATTAGTCATGGTGTTTATAAAAGCCAAGTAGTTGGGAAACCCACTTAATTTTTACTTGACTTAAAGAGAAAAAAATCAGAGCAAATGTACAAATATCTTCTCCAGATCATAATAACAGAGAATAATAATTCCTCAATTACTTTCCAGATTTAAGTCAATTTACAAATCCTGAACTCCTTAAATGAAAGGGAGATGATGTCCCATTAAAGAAGGACAATGGTACACTACCAAAAGTCTTTCTGCTAATCTTTCTCCCATCTTTCCCCAAAAGGACCTAGGGACTTTTAGCAGAGTAACTGCATTGGGGAAAAGGCATTGATCATATTTTTCAGGAATCACTAGACAAGGTTCTGAATTGACCTTGATTCCAGGAGACCAAGAATACCATTGTTGCTGTCCATACGTGTGGAAGTCAGGAGATCAATGGAGTTTTATGCAAGGTCTAATTTACAGTTTTTTCAGTGGGTTCCTAAACTTATCCTGTGGTTATTTTCTGAGTCCTGGAATATATTCTCAAGATAGATATACTTAATACTTGTCAAAACTCCCACCCTGGTACTCTGACCTATGGAGTTAGGGTTATTATGGTGGAAATGAATAAATGGAAGCATCTGATATTGCCTATACCTTGGAAAATACTGAAGCTAAAGCAATGCCACATCCCTGGATAAATTGTGAAGATTAATGCCACAATCAAGAACTCGAAAGATGAAGAAATAGTAATTCTCACAAAATCCAGATTTCACTCTCCTATCTGGATTGTGCAGAAGATATATGGGTCTTGGAGAATGACAGTTGATAATCACAATCTTAATCAGGTTGTGACTTTAATTGCAGCTGCTGTACCAGATGTAGTTTCTTTGCTTGAGTACAATAATACCTTTCCTGGTATCTGGTATGTGGCTATTGATTTGGCTTTCCCGCCCCCTCCATCCTACTGTAAAACAACCAAAAGAATAAATTTACTTTAAACTGGCAAGGCTAGCAATATACCTTCACTGTCTCTTCTCAGAGGTATGTCAACACCCCAGCATTGTTTCACAGCTTAGCTCACAGAGACCTTAATCATTTTTCTCTTTCACAAGGTATTACATTGATCCATTATATCAATGACATTGTGTAGGTTGGACCAACTGAGCAGGAGATAACAAACACTTACAACTTGCTAGTGAAGCATTTGTGTATCAGAGGATGAGAAATAAATATCACAAAAAGTCAAGGGCCTTTCAACTTCAGTAAAATTTCTAGCAGTCCACTGTTCTGGGGCCTTCTGAGATATTTCTTCCAGAGTAAAGAATTAGTTGTTGCATCTCTCTCTTCCTACAAACTAGAGAGAAACTCAATGCCTGATGGGTCTATTTAAACTTTGGAGACAGCACATTACTCCCTGGGGTGTGTTACTTCAGCTCATCTATGGAGTGACTAGGAAATCTTCTTCTTTTGAGTGGTATTTAAAACAGAAGAAGGCAGTGCCACAGGTCCAGGCTGCTGTGCAGGCTGCTCTGCCATTCTGGTGATATGATCCAGCAGAGTCAATGGTTTTTGAAGTGTCAGTGGCAGATAGAGACACTGTCTGGAGCCTTTGGCAGGTCACAATTGCTGAATTACAGATAGAGCCATTGAGATTTTGGAGCAAGGCCCTGCCATAATCTGTTGACAAATTCTCTTCCTTAGAAAAATAGCCCTTGGCCTGCTTCTAGGTGTAAGCTGAATGCTTGTCCATGGGCCACCAGGACACTATGCGAACTTAGCTGCCCATTATAAACTGGGTGTTATCTTACCCACAAAGTGATTTAGCTGTGCATGTGCATTATCACTCTATCATTGAGTAGAAGTGGTATATACATGATCAGGCATGGGTGGGACCTAAAGCAACAGGAGGGTTGCATAAAGATGTGGTCAAATTGCCCATGGCTTCTACTCTTGCTGCAGTACCTTCTGTTTCTCAGTATGAACCTATGACTTAATGGAGTGTACCTTATTATCAGTTAACAGAGAAAGAGAAGATTAGGGCTTTCTTCAAAGATGGTTCTACAGATTACACAGGTACCACATGGAAGTGGACAGATAAGGCCCTGTTGGCCCTTTCTAGAATAACCATGAAGGACAGTGTTAAAGTAAAATCTTCACAAGGGGAAAAACTTCAAGCAGTGCATATGGTTGTGCATTTTTGTGAAAAAAAATTTGTCAGATGTGTGACTATACACCTATCCTTGTGTCATGGCTATGGGTTGGCTAGCTTATAAGAAAACTGGAAAGAACATAGTTGGAGAATTGGCAAGAAAGACATTTGGGGAAGAGGTATGTTTATAGACTACTCTGAATGGGCAAAGGATGTGAAGATATTTGTGTTTCATGAAAATTCCCACCAGAATTTGACCTCAGCAGAGAAGGATTTTAATAATTAGGTAGATGGTCTAATCAAATCTATGGATAGCAGTCCAGCTCTTTTCCCAGCCACCCCTGTCATTGCCCAATGGGTTCATGAACAAAGTTGTCATGGTGTCAATGATGGTAGTTATATATGGGCACAGTAGCATGAATTCCACTCACCAAGGCTGATTTGGATACTGCCGCTTCTGAGTGCCCAAATTTCCAGCATTAGAGACCAACACTAAGCCCCTGATATGACATCATTCCCCAAGCAAAACTGACAGCAACTTTTTGGCAGGCTGACTATATTGAACCACTCCTATGATGAAAGGGGCAGTAGTTGTCTTTACTGGAACAGACACTTATTCTGGGTATGGATTTGTCTTCCCTGCACATTGTGTTTCAGCCAAAACCACCATCTGTGGATGTATAGAATGCTTTATCCATTATCATGATATTCCAAACAACATTGCTTTAGACCAAGGAACTAACTTCATGGCCAAAGAAGTGAGGTAGTGAACTCATGATTAAGAAATTCACTGGTATTACCAAATTTCCCACCACCAAGAAGCAGGTGGTTTGATAGAACAATTTAGTGGACTGTTGAAGATATACTTACAGCACCAGCTAGGTGGCAGTACATTGCAGGGCTGCGACAAGGTTCTTCAGAAGGCTTTTCATGGTCTCTGAATCAGCATCCACTATATGATGCTGTCTCTTCTATTGCTGGAATGCACGTGTATAGAAATCAAGGTGTGGAGACAGGGATGGTACCCCTAATCATTACTCTTAGTAACACAGTAGGAAAGTTTTTGCTTTCTGTTCCAGCAACCGTATGCTCTACAGTCCTGGAGGTCTTAATTCCAGAAAAATGAATGTTTCTTTCTGGAAATAAAGCAAGAATTTTATTAAACTGAAAGTTATTACTTCCTACTGGCAACTTTGGTCTCCTCATGTCTCTGAGTCAACTGGCAAAAAAGGAAGTTAAGGTGTTGTTGGTGTTACTGATCCAGATTACCAAGGGGGTATTGGACAGTTTTACTCCACAATGGATGTAAGAAAGCATTCTCCAAAATTGCAGTAGATCTCTCAGTGTGTCTTTTGATATTACACACTCCCATTATTAAGGTCAACAGGAAACTACAAAAACCCAACTTTGGATTTTTTGAGATACTTTTTTAATATAGTTTTTATATCTACCCTCTATCAACATGGTCCAGTCTTTTTCTTTTAGGTGAATAACTACTTTGTGAGATTCTTAAGATTCTTAAGAGCCCTGTATTGGGTGAATATTCACATAATAATATTTTATTCAAATAATAATATTTTAATTCATTGTGTGACATATGCTCATCCCAATACAGGCTTCACTTAAAATATTGCCATTAAATCTATCTGCTATAATAATTTCTGAGCCAGACCTGGTTTCATTCAATCTTATAAGAACAAAACTTTTTACAGTTGTTATCTGTTGTTGCTCAAATTCAAATATATACTAATAATAAAATTCTAGAACAGGTCAAGAAATCTGTTGTTAAGTTTAGTAAACTTACTATATCATTAACTGAAGGATAAAGGAGAAAGGAATAAGATTGGACAAATAGAAAAGAAAAAGGAGAATCAAAGAAAAGAAGAGATAGGGAGAGAGAGAGGAAGAATCTGTAAAAAAGCAATTTCCACAAAGGTAAAAAAGGGCAAAGAGATGGATGGGTGTTATTTGAGTTTGTATCAGATACTGACAGGAGGTAAAGGAAGCAAGTACAAACTAAAACTAGGAAAACAAAACATTGTTTTCCTAGTTTTAGTTTAAATGCTTAAACTATTAGATAAAATGAAATAAAATTGTTTGACGATACAAAGTTGGCAATTGGCTTTCCAATTATTGTTGAAGGGAATGAGTAATTTAAATGATCAAAGTTGATGTTAGAGTTGTTTATATTATAACATATCCAGGTTAAGAAAATTCTTCTTGACCCTTTAGATTTCATTGGAGTTTGGATATTTAGCCAATATTCTTCAATCTTAGGACATAGGTTTCTTCTGACTTGCTGGATGAGAGAGACCAATTTTCTAGTTTCTTTGATTATCCTAACAATAGCTTCTGCTTTGTCCAATAAAGGACCTTCTGTGACTGTCCAGATGGTGCAGTGTTTGCATTGTGTAGTTTTGGATGTAGGTTTTGAGGTGGACCTGTGATTTCTGTCAGTGTGTAACTATTTCTCTCTATTGGATCATTTTCATATTAATAAATGTCCTAGTACAGAAATTCTGTGGATTTTTTAGGGCAGTGAAGGGTCTCCAATAGTTTAATTGAACTCAAGTTTCTACTACCTCAGGCTGTGAATGGCATGTGTTGATTCCCCATACAAAGCCCCCACAATTATCCAAAGAATTCCCTGTCATTTTCCAGTTAGGATCATAGTTCAGGTTCTGAAACTCTTGTGGCTGGCATCAGCTGTCTTTTTTCTGAGTAGCTTCAAGCAATTTCCTACTGGTCTCCATGCTGCTGGATACGGAGGTAGCTCCCCTCTGATTGTTTTTGGGATCTCCACTCAGCAATCTGGAAATCAGGATCCCAGGGACTCTCCCTAGTCTTCCTTACTGTGTTGTACCCCCTCACCTTAATTTCAGTGTCCAGGAGTATATTGAAACCTCCTTTCTTTGTTTAGGGCAAAAGGTGATCCTTTGTTGCCTCTGTCTGAGTCAAGTGAGCTAGAAAAAATTATCCTTGTCTATGTCACAGAGACTGAGCAGAGTTTGCTGTTCTTCCCAGGGCAGGTGAACTTGAGCTCACTTGATTCCCTTTATTGGTCGTGAAGGGAGAGGGGGAGAACAATTTCAGCAATTTAGGGATAATAGTGGTCCTTTTAGAAGTTCTTTCTGGCCCTAATTTTAAGGGTTTCAATGTAGGGGGCTTCTCTCTGGCTTTACTTGCAGCTGTCTGAATGTGAGAAGACACCATGCTTATTTAAGAGGTTGACAGGGCAGTCCAAGGTTCAGATATAGGGATTTAGTATAAAAGGAGAGAAATATAAAATTTTAAAGGAAACACCCTCAGGTCATTAAAATATAGAATTAAGTCATTGAGATATAGAAAATGTAGTTGCAAGCCTTGGCCATGCTTGAAGGAAAAGTATATTGAAGAAAAACTGGCCTGAATTTTGAAGCTCCACCTTGAGTCTACCTCCAGTCCAGCCCCTGATACAGCCCTCCTATGAATATTGGACCCCCAGCCTACATCAGGTCTGTTTCTCAGTCTCAAGGCAGCCCTGTTTTCCATTGAGTATGTATTTGTCTGCCTAAATAAACCTCTTCTATGCCTTTGCTTAGCTAGTGATGAAGTTATTTTTCATTACACATGCCAACCTGCCAACCTGAGTTGTGTTCCCCCCTTTTCTCCAGAAACTACTTTGACCCTTCTCTAGAGACATCTCTTCTCCCATGGCAGTTCCAAAAAGTCATCATGGACCCCAGTGCAGCTCTCTGCTCAAAAATGTTTGTTAAGCGCTTTATGTTATCTTTTAATTTTATAGTCTAAATTGTTATATATGACAGCAGAAATTATTACAGCTTATATTACAGACCTAGAGCTTAATTTTTCATATCTCTGGTTGTACATAAAGTATATTTGTTATAGTTAAAGCTTTGTCCCAGGGTTTCATAAACTGACTTCCAGACCACTCACATATAATCGAATCAAGCCTTTATTGAAGCACACCAGTGGCGGCTGACCAGAATATAAAGCTGTTCCCCTGATCAGCCCCAAACAATTGCAAGGGCACTTCTTATAAGCGTGAAAACCACACAACGGATGTTTGGTGGTCTAGCCAATGCAAGCAAGCCAGGTTACAGAAGCAGGACAGTGCAGTCAAGCAGAGGGAAGCCTAACCAATCACAGTTAGCCTAGTAACCCCAGTTACAGAAACAGAGCCCTGTTACCCTAGTTACAGAAACAATACCCCATTAGTTAGTTTTGTGTTCTTAAAGGTTTCTATAGCAAAAGGAAAAGAACATCTTGCCCCAGTCATGACTCTTCTAACTTGGAATGGTTATTTTATAGGATGAAGTCATAAAACAAAATGGAGTCACATTTGCTCCTACTATCACATTCCCCACTGGTTTTAGTAGGTTTGATATCAACCTTGCACATCATTAGGCCTCAGTTTTTTTCTATTTCTTTTGCATCTAAGGGACCATACTGGGCTTGCAAGACCATAAGTCTGACCTCACCTACATTCTTGTTTACATGGTTTAGGAGGGTTTTTAAGAGCCAGGGTCCTACAGTAATCCCAATCAAAAGAAGACTAGGGGCTGGGGATGTGGCTCAAGCGGTAGCGTGCTCGCCTGCCATGCATGCGGGCCGGGTTCGATCTTCAGCACCACATACAAACAGAGATGTTGTGTCTGCTGAATACTAAAAAATAAATATTAAAAATTCTCTCTCTCTCTCTTTCTCTCTCTCTCTCTCTCTCTCTCTCTCTCTCTCTCTCTCTCTCTCTCTCCCTCTCTCACTCTCTCTTTAAAAAAAAAGAAGGACTAGAGCCTAACTGTTGCTGAAATGATGGTAGTCAACCAAGGGGACCATGAGGATAGGTTTTTGAACCAATTGCCTGAAGTTTAAATTTATGTCTATTTGAAGGCTGAGGGAGTTAAAATTTTTAGAGCCTGTGATAAGAGTTTTCATTCCCAAAGAAGTAGATCCAGCTATTCCCAAACCAGTTAGGAGGGTAACTAAAATGAGGGCAGCCAGTCTATGTTGATAAATCAGTGGGCCCTGGCCTTTAAATATGTCAGGTGTTTTTTTTTTTTCCTTTTACTTTTACTCCATCAATATAGTAGGTTACCTAGTTCAGAGTTATTGACAGTTTGGAGATTTAGGCAAGGAGTTTGAAGTGGGACCCGGGAAGCAAAATTTTTGGAGAATAGGGAATTTTCCCACTTATAAGTTGGGTTGTGGAAGCAAGTGTCTTTTTCTAGGAGATCACCCAGGGTGATCTTGGGAGTAGTTTCCCAGGTACATCTTGCTGAGCTAGACATATTAGCGAATATCTATGTTGACCGTAATTTTTCTTCTCTAATATTAGGGACCTCCTACTGGTGTAAGAGAAAATGGTGATGATCATTCTTGCTACTTCCAGCTGAAGGGGGGGGGGCGATGTAGGGTGGGCAAGCAGTTTGGATTCCCTTTTTAGAAATTGAGTGGGTCAAGGAGTCCATGGTAGAAATCTGGTTCAGGAAGAACAGGATATAAATTCACCTGGGGTGGCACTTCTATGAGAGAAACAAAAAGACATGATTACTGAAGTAAGATTAATACCAAATAGCAGTTGTACAATCTGGAACCTGTCCATGAATATCATGAAAAGGACAGAAATTAATATTTGTTTACCAGGAGGTGGAAGACCTGAGAAATCCTCCCCATAACAAGGCCTAACAAAGCCTAATAAGGCACTTTTTTTAGGGAACATAAATTTTAACATTGTCAAAATATTCAGGAATTTAAACAAAACATTTAGTTAAATTAGTTAATCATCTGATTTTTGTAAAAATAGCTTTTTGGCATGACATCTGTGTTCAGTAAAGATTTCTTTGTTACTTAGGGCTACATAATTATATTAATAAACATTAATTACATCTACCTGTATAGAAAGTTAGGAAGATCTGTAGGCCTTAAACTGAATAAAAACTTCTGGCAATGTTTATTGGTAGTTATCAGGCATTTTTGCCTAAGAATTTCTCTTCTGTTGTCTCCAGTCTTATTTTTGGGGATGCTAACACTAGTGTACATTTTAAGTTACATTAAAATAACTATTGTTTCTTTTTAAATGTCCAGGAATTGCTGTGCTTTGGTTTTAACTGTTTTTGCTAGGTGCTTAAGACCAAGGCAGTCAAACTGACCTTGTTCCTAACTATTGGTAAGTGTCAGCTGAGTTTCCTTGGAGGACATTCTTGAGGAACTTGTGAGCAGCATTTTAGCTCTGTTAGTGTCACCTGCATTAGGATGGGTCAAGGTCTTGCTGACCATATGGCTTCCCTTGGAAGCATCAAGCATGTCTCACTTTTTCAATGACCCTCCTCTTTTGCAGCATGTACACTCATTGGCTTTCTGTTCTCCAGAGGTCTCATTAATCTCCCTTATCACAAGGTTATGTGGCTCAAAGTTGCAAAGCTTTTCCCTCTGTCCTGGGTTCAGGCTGACTTAGAAGGAAAGAGCCAAATATTGGTTTCTTTGGCCCCTTTATTTAACCTTAATATTTAAATTTGTCCTTAAATATCCAGCAAATCAGTTTTGCCAGTTTTAAAGTAAGAATGCTGGGCTTTATCATTAATGTTTATAACTTTACAGTTAATTTTTACATAACACAATATCCTTATTTTATTTATTAATTTATGTAATGCTAAAGATCTGCCTGAAGGCAGAAGATGACACCCTAGCATCTACTGTATGATCCAATCACTGTACATCAACAAGGCAGGTTGTAGACCCATAGACCCCATTAGATTTTGGCTATAAAAACTCTCTCGTCAGGTCCTGCTCTCTTGCTCTCTCTCTCTTTTTTCTCACTTTCCTTTCTCTCTCTCTCTTGCACTTTCCCTCTCTCTCTCTCTCTCTCTCTCTTGCGCTCTCTCTCTCTCTCTCTCTCTCTCTCTCTCTCTCGTTAATCAGACACTATCACAGTAAAGTTCTCTTGGTTGCTCTAAGTGTAGTGATCAAATTTTTCAGTTATAATGAAAATACAAAGTGAAATTAACAATAGTGAAAACATATTTAGCTTGTATATAATTTTGAACCTTGGCTGAGTTATACATTATACTTTCCAAATGAGATCACAGTAATCTTTACAAAAAAGCTAAATTTTGAATATAACTTTAAATTAACTGAAATCTGGCCTACTTGAAGTTATTCTGACATGCTGTAAGGTGGGAGGCAGAGCCTTACCTCAGGTAAGGCAATGCTCTTTAAAAATCTTAGGTAAAGTGTTTTAGTTTTAAAGCTGATCTTTGTCTCTCTTTTTAGATATCATTTTATAAGGTTTACATATATTGTTTCCTGACTCTGTATGAATGTTATTAGCACAATATGACATACATCTGAAATATTAATTAAGGAAAAGCTGAGAGCTCTTAACGTTTTTTAACATGTGGAAAAATGACAAAATGTTTTATATTATTAATCTTTAAATAGATTAGGCTCTCATTACTCCTTAAAATATCTTTAAATTTTTGTATTTTATTATAAACAGTAATATAAGATTTGGTTACAAAACATAAAATGATATAAATAAATCTCCAAAAAAATTCATTATCTTTATAAGTTTAAATTATCATTACAGACAATTTTCGTTTGGAGAATATCAGCTTCATAAAATGTTTCTTTAAATATTTTACCTTAAAGACTTGTATACCTGAAAGATATGAACACATTTAATATGTAAAGAAGAGTAATATACCACACTTTTATTGATGTTTTTATATTAACCAAGGTTAGCTTTTAAAGAAAAACCTTGTAATGTAGGAAAATACTTTAAAAGAACAGTTGCAGTTTAGCCACAGATGTACAAACATTAATTTATCCAAGATTACTTGTTCTAGGGGATAAAACTTTACAGCATAAAGTAATTAATATTTTTAGAAGTTTTTTGTCATTTTAACATATAAATATTTCAGTACAATATTATTTGTCCTTAGGGAACAACCTTGAATAGTTTTAACTATTTGTGTTATATATATATAACTAACTTAGTTACATATAAACGTTTTAATATTTGTCTTTAATTTATAGACCTTTATATTACTTAATTAGACTCTTTTGTTGTTTACTTAGATCTATTGTAATTATACTTTACCACATAAAGACTTTTTACCTGGAAATGTTTTTCATTAAATATATTTTTATACTTAGAACTTTTTAATAATTTTTTAATCCATTGATCCTTTTTTGTTTTTACCTTGAAATAGCCCTTATAAGTTTTTGAATTTAGATAAATTAATTCTTTTTAATAAGATGAAATATTTGTTACTTACAGTACTTTAATTGAAATACAGTTGAAAGCTCTTGACTCCTTGTATGTAGAATTATACATGTTGGGACTTTGTAATTTACAGTAACCTTGTTTTTATAATAACACAAGATTATTTTAAATTTCCTTTTTAGTTTACCAATTTATGAAAGCACAAACATTGTTTAAATATTTTACCTCCATGAATTTAAGGTGTTAAGAGTACTTGATATTATACTTAACAGTAAGCAATTTAACCTTTGAACAAATTAGATATCTCTAACAAACACATCCATGATTAATTTTAAATATGTTTAGGTGTGATTTATGTATCTTTTTTTAAAAACAAGGTTTTAGATAAGTGCATTGAATAGTATTAGTAATCTTGTTTTTGTTGTTGTTGAATAAAAATCCTAGAGACAATGGATAGCAGACACTTATAGATATTAACATTTTAACAGCTGTTTAACCATGTAGAAACAAAACTGTGTATTAGTGACTTTAAAGACATTTGTACTTTTATTTATTTTCCCAATTTAAATTGAACCTTTTAAATTATATTAACCAAAAGTATTTGGATTCAGTTTTTAAAATTTTAATTTATGAGCTCATATGTCATTTTTTTGTACCAAATATATAGACATGGCAATGCATATAGACAGACAATACACTGGTGCACCCACACAATGCAAATAGACAAAGAAAAGCCTTGTAGCTTATTTTTTAAAAACTTATTAGATTGAGAGTTAACCCTTGTAAATTGGCCTTAAAATAAAGCAGAGTGTAATCAGAAAAACACATTAACCTAGGCATATTGGATCAAAATTATGAGTTTAACAAATATAGAATTTTAAAAGTTTTCTGACCTTTTTCCTGAGGTAGTCCTGTTGAAGAAAGCTGAAAAGAGTTGAAGGAACACAGACAAATGAAGGGGGCTTATTTTTCCCTGGAGGAACTTCCCAAAGATGCAGCTTCATTGGTCTCCTAGGGAGAGTCCCCCAGATTGGGGTCCTATTGTAAACTGGTTTTTCTGGTTTCTTGGATAGTGGCCACCAACTTTTAGCCTGACATTGAAAAATCTTTAGACCATTTTTTTAGTAGTTGGGAGTTACTCATGCTTGCAAATACTGAGAGACAAAAGCCAAATTTCTGGACAAAATTATGCTTTTTGTTATATAATTTAGGAATAATAAATAATAATTTTATAAAACACTTTAGTTTAATATGTCCTCTATAGGACATGACATGATTTACCCAGTTGGCCACCTGGCCCAGTTCCTAAATGAAGACATTCTCTAGAATGCGTTTTTCTTTTTACCTTTAGCTTTTACTTTTGACAATCCTTTTAGTCCTGTCTGCAGCACTTTACATTTTAATGCAAGCTGTAGTGAGCACAGTTAAAACCGTTTTAACCATTTTTTTCATTAGAAACAAACTGAGGTAGAAATTAACACAGAACAAAAGTGGAACAAACAAAAAAAAACCAACAGACAAAGTCCTGAAAATTGTTAAGAAAACAATTTAAAGTGGTCCAGGTAGAGATCTCTGTAGCACTTCCTTCTCTCTCTCATGATGTCGGTGGAGCGAAGGAGTCCTGATGAAAGAAGAGTGGTTATGAGAACAAGAAAAGGGCCTGCACACAACACTTGGACAGATAAACACAAGACAAATGGCCGGCGAACAGACATGGGATAAATGACAAACAACAAGAGGATGCAGGAAAAACGACAAACAGCAGAACAGCTTCTCCTAAGCAACAATCGCTGAGGTCACACAGGGAGACCTCTAATGGGGCAGAGACCACATCTCATCCTGCACCCAGACAGAGTTTTATTTGATGTTTGAGATGCATTGTGCTTTGAAATATAATCTTCTTAGCATCCCTGCCATAGGTTCATATGAAAGGTGATTTAATGTACTGTGGTGGGCTAACATCCATTGCTTCTTTTTATGGGAAACATTTTCTACTAAAAAAATTTAAAAATGGCCAATACTCTTTAATAGGAAATTTCATACATTATTGAGTGGAGGATTTCATAAAATTCTTTTATTCAAACACATCTTTTATTTAAAATATAGAAATATCTGCCTTTGTAAAGCCAGTCATGTAAAAAATTCAGACACAGATCACTCACGTTATATTTTCTACAAAAATATTTTAATTAGAAAAATACAAAAAAATCAAATTATTTCCCATATATATAAAAGCTAACCTTAGATAGAACATATATACGTTTAGACATAGTGTTCTAGAGTATATAAAAGATTTCATTCGACTTGGAGAAAAATTCTAGAAAGTATCTAGTATTGATATTATTTAATAAACTTTCATAGAAAAGTAATTACAAAATCATGTTTAAACTTATGAAAAATAGTTTTGTATGTTATCTTTACCCCCAAAAAATAAGTTTTCAGAGATTTATCAGAGGATAAATAATCTGTCATTCCTCACAGTCTTATCGTGCATTCACTACTTTTGTTATTTCTAGCATGGATTCTCCCTCTAGTACTTAACACTTCTTTCTTCATTTGTACATTTAATATTCCACTTCTACCTATTTTGATTTACTTTCTTAATCACGTTTTGTATTCTGTTTTTCTCTTTCTCACTCAAAAGAATAGATTTAAATGAGAAAATATATTACTTTTTTAACAAATGAATATATTTTAGTTGCTTCAAAATATTTGCTTTTTTTCTCATAATATGTTACAGTTATTCTTGGGTATAACAAATACCACAATGGAATATATAAAATATTTTCAACATATATAAACATTCTTTTTTATTTTTGTTTTTAAATATTTTATTTCATCTGAATTTGCTCACAGTCCTTTATAATATAATTTTTAGATTTTATTCTAATTTGTTATAAAAGACAGTAAAATGCATTGTAATTCATATTACACAAATGAAGTACAATTTTTCATATCTCTTGTACACAACAGAGTCACACCATTCATGTCTTCATACATGTACTTAGGGTAATGACGTCCACCTCATTCCACCACTTTCCTATTCTCATGCTCCCTTTCTTCCCCTTCCTCCCCACTGCCTCATCTATAGTTTGTCTATTCCTTCCATGCTTCTTCCTCTTTCCCATTACATATCAGCTATTTTATGTCAGAGAAAACATTCAGCAATTGGTTTTGGGGGATGGGCTTACTTCACTTAGCACAGTATTCTTCAGTTCCATCCATTTACCTGCATATGCCATGATTTCATTCTCTTTGATGATGATCAATATTCTATTTTGTATAAAAAGAACATTTTCTTTATCAATTCATATACTGAAGGGAAACACAGCATACTACAAGAATGAAGCTGCAACAATGTTTATAGTAGCACAATTAAAAAAATACTTTTAACTATCAGATTATAGATTTTTTTTCTAAAAATATGATAAAAGATACAAAAATTCTACTTTACATGGTATCTATTGAACATTGTGGATGTTGAAGATGTTGAATATTTTCTTATATATTTGTCATCAGAAATACTATTATTTCTTCTAATAAAATGTATCTAAAATGAAAATATTAAATGGAGAAGCCAATAAAGTAATAGTCTTGCCTCATAATTTATTAGGTGTAAGACTTTGTGAATATTGTAGTATTTTTTAGATGTAAACCTTAGCTAGATTTCATTTTAATCTTAGGTTTTCTCACTTGGTAACTTTATAATCTATGATATATCACTTCAGTTAAACTCTGGGAATCTTAGTTTGATTATCTGTCAATCATTAATAATTGCTCTCAGATTTTACTGGAAAATTTGATCATGACCAGTATTGTTTTCTTTACTTATATGTTATAGAAGAATTTTTCAGAGTTTCCTAAAGTAAAGTAGCCCTTAAAAACACCAAGTGCTCTATACAATGTAGACATGTAGTGGTCATAACTTTTGTGATCAGAACTAAATGAAGCTTGGTTTGTATACTCCATCAATTAAAGTTTTATAAACAGGAAATAAGACAATGTTTTTATACCATGAAGAAGATCTCATAGCAGGACAGGTAGACACTGCAGTCACTTATCTCCATGAGTCCCAATATCACATCTACTTATCACATCCACTACATTTGCAAAAACAAATCTCATTACATCAATGGTTTATGAGATGAAACCTTACTAAGAGTCTCACCAAGAACAAAAAATTTTGAACACCATACATGGGAGGGAGGAAACCAGGACCAGATCAAACAGAAACTGCTTGCATTAAGATCTGTAACCACCCTTGTGATGTAGCTTAACCCAAAGAAAAATCAAAGCATGAATATTGCGGTTTAGACATAAGTGCACAAAAGGCTTAATTGTTCTAAGGCAAGGATACAATGAAAACCATAATTATAACTATGCAGTTATAAATCACAATTTTGAACAGAAGAAAAAAAACAGGCAGAAGAACAGAATTAAAGAACAAGAAAGTGTTTTTATCTCATAATAGAAGGCTTGACAATCCTTACCAAAGGGGTGAAGATGTTCCAGAAATTGTCCTTTATGAAGATAATTTGTGGAAGGAGTGAATTGTTGTTTGTTGTTGTTGTTGTTTCTGGAGAAAATTTGGGCAGAAAATATGGAATAAGAGAAGGAATAGCAAAAGCACAAAAGTCACAGAAGGAATCTAGAGTCTAGTAAGATGTCCAATCCTAGGACTGGATATATAGCTCAG
This sequence comes from Callospermophilus lateralis, assembly GCF_048772815.1. Classification (NCBI taxonomy): domain Eukaryota; kingdom Metazoa; phylum Chordata; class Mammalia; order Rodentia; family Sciuridae; genus Callospermophilus; species Callospermophilus lateralis. The sequence continues at coordinate 103,010 of NW_027517765.1, forward strand.
TTGGTAGAGTTCTTACCTCACATGCACAAGGTCCTGGGTTCAATCCCGAATGCCACCAAAAAAAAGATGTTCAGTTACAAATTTTTATTGTGTTTCTCATGATGTCAATTAGAATTATTATTAGTATTATTATTTAAATCAGGACTTGAACACACAGGTGCTTAACTACTGAGCCAAATCCCAGGATTTTTTTTTTTCTTTAGACTGAATCTTGCAGAATTTCGGAGGCTGGCTTTGAGCTTACAATTCTCATGCCTTAGCCCCTAGATCGAACCAAGATTACAGGCGTTCGCCACCATATCCAGCTTGGAATTTTTTTAAAACTGATTTTATTTTTATATATCAGGACTTCATCTCTTTTGCTAATGTTTTGAAAAGAATCTTTACCTTAGACCACCAATAACCCCAAAACTCACTCTTTATGTAAATATGATATCATCTTAGCATGAGTGGAATGACTCTACAGTTCTTGAAGTGACTCCTAAATATAGTCAAGCATAATGTCACATCTTTGACATTGTTTCTTAAGAAATTTGGAAAAGAATGTGGCACATTAAGTGTATATTTTAATAAAGTTAAAAAGCCTCGAAAATTATGTCCCAGAGACTTGTGTTTCAATTCATTAGGAGTAATGATTTAGACTGTATAGTTGAGAAAATAAATGTTTTCTAGAACCCTACATCTCAGTGATTTATTTAATCAATGTTTATTTCCCACTCTAAAATGTCTAAAGTGAACAAAATCTAATGGTCAGGCAGGTCTCCTGGGTGGCTTACACCTGAGATGGTTCTCAGAACTCTGGGGTTCCTGCATTTCATGGGTTTTATGAGTCATTTTTCCTCTACATTTTGTTAGTATCAGAAGAGTACTTATCCCCATTGAAAATACCCAAATTAGTCTCCCAGGCCTTAGAAAACTTCACTTTGTGTTGTGCTTTGGGAGAGGCATGCACCTTCAGAGTCAGTTTTAGCCTTCAGTAAACTTGTTTGTGTTACTTGCCATCTTGAAGGTTTTTTTCCCATCATAAATTATACTCAGAAAGTTATTTTGTGTATGGAGAAAAACTTAAATTTTCATTTAACTTGCCTCTTGGCTGACTCATGTCTCTTAACCAGTGATGAATTTCTATTAATAATTTTACATGAATAATAAATGACAAAGTATATTTCATAAGATAAAATTATAAGTAAGAAGAATAGAATGAGTCATTATGCCTTCATTAAGATTGCCAAATGAGAAAGAAAATTAATTTATTTTAATTATTTTTCATTTAAAATTATTGTACTTAAAATATTATAGCAAACCTGAGCCCAATGAATCACACCTCGCTGGGTGTAAAACTCAAAAATTAAGGCAGAGAATATATATATATTAAAAACAAGATTAAAAAATTTAAAAAAATGGCTATTATAAAACCTGGAAGATAATGTTGAAAAGATCCTTCAGAGCAAAAACAGAAAATCAGACCAGGAGAATAAATTTCCCTAACATAATTCTAAAATGAGGGAAATGAGATATGGAAAAGGGGAAATAAAACATAAAAAAGTTAAATTTCCTACCACCGAATGGAAATTTGAATCTTCAAAAAGTTTAAAGTCTTCCACAAAGGAAAAAGTAATCATGAATAGAGGTGCAAAACCCACAGTTGTTCCTGAGTTACTGCCAGTATCCCTGTCTAAAGACACAGGAGAAGTTCTTTTAAGTTTTTTGAAATAAGATTTCAAGGTAAACTTCCAAGCCAGTCAACCTTTCTTTAAACTAGGAGTTAAACATAAAGACCTTGGTGTCTACACAGACTTCATATTCTGTGATATTACTGTGTATGTGTTTTGAACAATTTCAACATTAATTTTTTTTAAATGACTGTATTCTGTAATGGAATCCTTTGTAAATTACCTGATAAATATTGAAAGAGAAAAAAAAAGTTTTCTACCATAGCTAAAATATCAATTAGGACATGGTGAAATGCATTAAGATTAGCTAATCTAGTGAACTAGAAGTAAAAGTTTCCCATAAATGAATGTAAATGTGCTAGTTTACATTTAACTTCTGGATTCTTACCATGCATCCATTAAAAAATAAGAATTAAAAAAATATTTTCTAAGACAATGTGTACTAGTCTGTCGTTTACCTTGGCTAAGGGAGGTCAGACCTCTTAAGACCACCTCTATTCCTCCTTGAGATAGCCCTACATGCTGTGTAATCCTGCATTGGCTTTGGCCTTCTTTTTCACTTCCTAATGTTCTGTGGCACTTTTTGTTTTGACATTATTCAAATAGTGCTCTTCAGAGCCTCATTCTGGGTTGTTCTACACATTTTATATTATGAGCAACAAGCACAGCGTGATCATTAATTATTGAAGAAATACTAAGTCAAATTACTACTAAAAATAAATAAAGAGAGCTAACCATTTTCTTTAACTGTTTTAAAACCCAAATATAATTACTCCAAAATTTGTTCTTCATTGTTTTTGTTTTTGGCATCACATCGGAAAGACGAGAGAGAGAGAGAGAGACAAGGACAGACACAGGGGATGCATAAAATTTTCTGAGGTTAAATCTTGTTGTGCACACCCATTTCTCAAGTCTTTGTTGGAATCCAGATTTCTTTTCTTTAATATATTAAATCATTAAGATTTGGTAAATTAGAATGCTTATTAGTTTTGACTTTACATCAAAATTGATTCTAGATATTTTCTTGCCAAAAATTTATTTATTTCATAATCCTCAGATTTTTTAGGCTTACTTAATATTCTTATCATCGTTCTCTTATGCTTGCATTACTCAGAGATAGAATTGCTGTACTCTTTCATATGTATTTTCTTAAGGGTAAAAACTTCAGAGTATTTGTTGATTCTTGTTATTAACTCTTGTGCTATGGGTGTCCTATTAAGGAATTTGGAGCCCGACCCCACAAGATGTAGATTGGAGCTAACTTTTTCTTCTATCAGATGCAGAGTCTCTGATTTGATATCAAGCTCCTTGATCCATTTTGAGTTAACTTTTGTGCATGGTGAGATAAGGGGATTCAGTTTCATTTTGTTGCATATGGATTTCCAGGTTTCCCAGCACCATTTGTTGAAGATGCTATCCTTCCTCCATTGCATGCTTTTAGCCCCTTTATCAAAGGTTATTACATAGCATTTCCTTTTTAAGAATGTATTAACCAGCAATATGTATGTAACAAAAACATAATACCAAAATATGGTAAAAACAAATAAATACAAATTAATAAATCTTATATGATTTACTTTATAATAATATTGGTAAAATATACTCAGAGGTAAAAATAAACATTTAAATAATGATACATGTGCATGTCCATTTTTATTAAGGTATAGTGAAATACATCTATCTTTGTAATATCCTTTTGTTCATGAAAGCATCATAAATATTATAAAATATTATTGTAGTTGTAAAAAAATTAAAAATCCAAATTGTACATATCTCAGTAAATAAGATAGTTGTAACTTTGTGGATTAGTCTCTGTGTCCTCTATTCTGTACCATTGGTCCAACCGCCTGCTTTGGTACCAGTACCATGCTGTTTTTGTTACTATTGCTCTGTAGTATAGTTTGAAATCTGGTATCGCTATGCCGCCTGATTCACACTTCCTGCTTAGAGTTGCTTTTGCTATTCTGTACATATGAAAGTTCATGAAGTTTTGCAGAATAACATTTTTATTTTTATATTTTTATACTTCCAAGCTATTTCTAAGACTTCCTTGTGCTTTATTGAAAACATCAGGGAAAATAAATATGTCTTTTTGGACCCAGAACTTGAAATGACACTGGACTCAAGAGATCAAGTTTATGAAGACAGGAGTTATGTGTATGGCTTCTGTTTATCTGCAGAAGAGTTGTCAAGGTGAAAGGGGTTGTGTGAGAATGGCCTTAGGTCTGAGCCTAAGCAACTCCTGTAATGTCAGATTCATGGGACCCCAATAGACCTTCAGGAGCCAAAACTGATGCAATCACACAACAGTGTTTATTGTAAGCTCAAGCCTGGACTCACAACCATTTCAGATGCAGCGGTCCCAAGAGTGAGTCCCGACCCTTAGTGCAGTGAGGATTAATAAGATTTTTTGGGATACTCTATGCATCACAACATCACACAGCCAATCATTTCACATCACAGGAAACTCAAACAACAACTCTTAACATTGATTAGCACATTCATTGGCAGAAACAAGTCGGGTAAGGGTGATTGATTAGTTCAAGTGGTGAATACATTTGAACTGATTGGTTTGGCTATGAGGGGTTGCAAGAGTGTATACGATTAACATGCACGGTTGCCTAATCATTTTACCAATCACCAAAACTACTGAGAAGGTCACCTGGCATCTCAGGTATTTTCTCTTTCTCACACTGATTGTGGTCCCTAAGGGGTAGCTATGGGTCCTAACCTAGTGTAATTGAATCAGGATTACCTGGCATGGATTCAGTTATTTACAGACACAACTCAGCAGGTTGGGTATGTGCCTTGGAGCACTCTGAGTTTTTCCAAGGACAAGGGTAACCCCCCCCTTTAAACAGTCTTTGCTCTGAGGTAGAGGCTGATTTCTTAAAAATGGAGTCACATCAGTTTCTCACTCCATTATTAGAGGTCATTTCTCACCAGGCACACCCACTGAGCCCTCTAACATGGCCTCAGACAAATTACTGCCCCTCACCCTGATAAACTGAGTAAAGCCTCTGGGAGGCTTTTCTCTTCTGATAAGAGTGAAAGGTGAGAATATCAAGATGAAGACTACCAGATCAGATGTTTCTGACCCCAGGGTAAATAATATCATGGAGAAATCTGGTGTCACCTTATAAGAATTGCCAGGGGAACCAGTAAGTGGTGAGGAATCTCCTTTCAATGAAAGCTCTGAAGAAGTCACAAAGGCATGGCTTCCCAAAAAGCAGCCAAAAGTTCACATGAAGCCAGGCCCATTGGGGTCTTAAATGTGAGATCCATGTGTGTTTTGGTTCTCAACTATGGCTGACAAGTCTTTCACAATTAAATCATGTGATTCCCAGTGTTGTGGCAAAAGCCACCCTGGGCCTAAATCTCAGTTTCCAAGAGCACCTCTCAAGCTTCGCCTCCTCTAATCCCAACACAATTCACGTCAATACATATCTGAGGACAGTTCCAGAACTCAGTCTCTAATGGGAATCATACCAGACATAAAGCTGAGGTTGACACAGTCATTTCTTCCAACCACCACACAAATGATCACAATTCCAACAAAAAGACTCTCACAAGTCCCTCATCTTCTTCCTTATAGACACTCACGATAATTTTCTCGCTGGAGGTTTCCATATGGGAAGCAGTCCTAGATGGTGTCCAAAGTAAGCTCCCATGCCCCTCATTTGCCTAAAGCCATGGTGGCCTAGACACCCTTCTTGAGAACCAGGATAGATAAAATGAGCCCACAGTTAATACTGCTCTGCTTCTCAAATTAGATGCCTACTGACTGCTGGGGGTAGATTTTTTATGTGTACTAGAGTCATGGAAAAAAACCAACCACCTCTATGCTAGCTACTGCAGGGCTTGAAACAACCCATTTGACCCAAGGGATCCCTGTTCTCATTTCATGGAGGTCAGGAGTCTTACCAGAGGAAGGTGAGAGACTTCATCCAAAATTACTCTTTTTATATTTTCATTTTAGTTTTGGATGGACACATGGCATCTTTATTTAGTTTTATGGGGTGCTGAGAATCTAAGCCACAGCCTAACACATGCCAAGAGGCTGATTCAAACACATCTCCTTACAGAGCACTTTACCAAGGAGCCACAGGGGAAGTCCCTTAATTTCCATTTTGAAACTATTTTCTGAAGGCTTCTTAAAGGGCTGGCCTGAGGCAAAGACCTTCCTGATATTCAGGGGAACAGATCAATAGGTAAGAAAAAAGCCTGGGGACAGATATTTCCACAAGATGAATACTATGGCACTGACGGCTCCCAATCATGCTATGCGGTTGCTATCTAGCCAAGCAGGGTTTCTCCACTGAGAGCCTTACCAGTCACAGTGATTTCTGAGTTTTATGAGATGCTTGGCATTCCATTCAGCAATCCAGTACATGGCTATGTCACAGAGCTTGAAGGTGGTACATATCTTGGACACAAAACCACAAGCCCCTTCTGGAGAGTGGCCAAAATTTAGGAAGAATACAGAAACTTACGAACATAGTAGATGTTGCTTATTTGCAAGGCAAACAGCAATCCATTCATATATTCACCAGGAGGAGTGCTGGGAAGCTTTCCATTAGACAGGACACATCCAATGATGCATTCTTTTTTTATTGTCTTTGACTACACACAAAGTGGGATCCATTGACATAGAAACACTCACCTTTAGCAAAGGGACTCACTAGTAAACAGTCCACTCCAAATCGAACAAACTGTATGTCCTCCATATTCTCAGAATATGAGACAAAACCACAAATTCAAACACACACCCACAAAGACACACATACACCACCCTGGAGTTAGTCTTCATCTATCCAAAGTGTCCTCAAGAGTGGCCTGTCCTGTATCAGCTCTGGTCTCCTTGGCCAACTCTGTGAAGTTGTCCTGAGCCAGAGATGAGCCAGTACCTTCCTTCTCAGGAAAGGCCCCTCTTCAGAGCTTTCCTGGTATTTGGTCATCCTCACATCAGTAGGTGCCAAGAAAAAATGACTCTGTCCTTGGTAAATCCAAACAAGTGAGCCCACAGGGACTGGGACTGGCTCTGGGTGCCTCACTACCTGTATCTCAAGTAGAGGGTTCCATCACCAAGAAAGTGAGGTGAGGTCACTTCCTTCAAGGAAATAAATGAGGTCACTGCCTTGGCAAACACTTTGTTTTAACAGTGTTTTCCAAGAGTCCCATGAGATGGAGGCTGCCTCATCCTCCTGTTTCATTTTCACAAGTTAGAAATGTATTTATACCATAAGCCCCCCAGCATCAGCTATCCCCATAGGCCTGGTTTGGTCCATATTGTCTTTATTGAGAATAGAGAGGCTGATTCAGACACATCCCTTCATCTTGACCGGGTTGTTTGCCATGGAAGATAACTTTAGGCCTCTCAGGTCCTACATAGCTGCCTACATCTTCTCCAGGTATCATTTCTACATCTACCTTTGAGGTTCTCAACAGGTGTAGGACCCCTACATACCTGTATTGCGAGATCAACTCTATGCTTGCTCTTACATGAAATTAGATTGAGAAAACAGAGTATGCTTAGGGTTAATATCATGTTCAATTTGGGCTAGAAGTCATCCTGCTGGATGAGAATACTGGTATTGAGAAACAGGGATCTTTATCAGAATGTACACGTGAAATGTAAGTACAAAAACAGAAAACTAGGTAAGATCTGAAACACAGAAAGGCATTGGGTCATTGATTTGGATACATAGTTTTTAATTAAGTTCTGCACAGGTATATCATATAAATCAATATACAATGGCATAGGATCTGTTACCTCCGATTTTTGAATGTAGAAGAGAACATTGATTGAAATAGGGATAGTAGTTAGGATTGCAGTGTAGGTTTAGGATGAAGAGTGAGTTTAGGATTTGAACAAAAAGTCCTTTTACAATAAGGTTTCTGTTAGAGAGTGAATGTGAATATCAGCACTCAGGAAGAGTCAGTCACAAGAATGGACTTGGGAAACTATGCAGGAAAATAGATATCAATATAGATAATAGGAGATCGGGCAAAGAATAAAGTGAGTGATAGGATTAGGGATATTTTCAACAGTGGGGTCGTTGAATATATAATCTTAGGAAGAAACAAATATATAGTCACCATTAGGATTGAAATTTGAAAGCATTAGGCAACATAGATATGGATGTTTTTAGTAATCCATGCTCTCATTAAAATTAAATCATTAAATCATTAAAATTCTTTGGTAGAATCATAAGAGTAGATTCCCCCTACAGTACATATTCTTCATCTCATTTTTAAATTATCTTGTGAAATGTTCCAGTGTCCATTCATTGTATTCAGGATAAAACTCAATGGATTTATCTTGTTCTGCAAAGGTTTTCCCAGCATATTCCTTGACATGATCTGAATCTTCCATTACCACCAGTGGACTCCAGTGCTGAATTAAATAAGCTGGCTTCATTGGCTCTGACCTGGAGCACCAGGCCTTAGACAATTTTGTTTGTCTGCTGGGCCAGTTTCATCCTTTTTCTTCTATGTTTGCCTCTCAAAATTGACTCTTCATTTGTGACCAAATTCAAAATCCATCTTCTTGAATTGGCTTTGTAAAACTGCAGAGGCAAAAGGAGCTTCCCCCTTTCTTCCCTTCTGCTAACAGATTGCTATGAACTCTACTCAACAAATACATCCATTCAAGACCCAAGTGCTTTGGATTTTACGTCTTAAGGCACAGGATGGTTGTTGGATCCTATTAATTGTTCACAAACTATTTGTTGAATGACAAGGTTAATATTTTTGAAATTGTGTTCTCTTTCCCCAAACTGAAACTGCTGACAGGTCCCATCTTCTGACCTAATCATAAATCTGGTCCCCATCAGGATATAAAGCCTGAAGTCTTTCCTCCCCTACACTGTTATCATAATGATCTCTCTGAAACAGAAATCTGTATGTGCCATGCTATTTTAAAAACTGCCATAATCCCTCCCTCACTCAAAGGCTGAATTCAATGGGCTTCATGTAACTTCTACAGTCTCATGATTTTCTCTTTTTTCTGCAGTCAATTATCTGCAGCTTGGAATTATGTGCTTCCCATCAACATCAGGGAGTTCCCTCTTACACAAGTGCCCCAAAGGCCTACATCATTCAAAAGTTTCATTATTTAATAACATTTCTTCCATGTGAATAAATCTAAACTGTATAGATGTCACAGCAGTATGTAACAGTGAATTCACCTTGGAGGAACACATTTCACTCCACATGCCTCTGCCCAGAAACTCTGTTATTAGTTCATATCAGATATTTTCCTAAATCTTCAGAAGAACATGTGATAGTGGATTGGTGAACTTCTTCCTGTTATTTTATTGCATTTAAATCTTGTTTCTAAGTTTGAGATTTTTTAAACATTACCCCCCAGCATTAGCCTGAGCCCTAGTAGCACTATTTAATGAAGATGTTATGTTTTTATAGTGTACAGGGAAATAATTTGTAGAGTCATGGTTATGGTTCATATATTTCACTAAAATTTATGTTGAAATTTATTCCCCATTGTGAGTTATTGAAAGGATAGAAATTTAATTCTTGTATGGGTTTGGGAGGTAATTAGGTTAAATGAGGTAATAGGAGTAGAACTGTAACAAATGGGACACTGCTTTTAACAAAAAAGAGGCAGAGAACCCTGAACTGGTACATTCTGCCTCACCCTGTGATGCCCTACACCACTTTGAGAATCTACAAAGAGGGTTCAACAAAAAGAAGAACATTTCCATTTGCAGCACCTCATCATTGGATTCCAAGAAACATGAGCTGGGAAAAAACAAAACAAAAACAAAACAAAAAACTTTACTCTTTATAAATTACTTTGTCTGTGGTATTCAGTAATAGCAACAGAAAATGGACTAAGATAATCATGCATTCTAAAATTATGGAATGGAAGTCATCAAATGCATTCATAGAAGTTTGAAGACAAACTTTGACAAAGGAAGGGAGAAAGTTCTCTGAATCAGCTAAAGTGGTCATATGAAATTGTAGAAACTGTTAACAAGGTTAAAGTTAATAATTTTTACATTTAGGATATTTTTCACTTTTCAAATTTTGTACATAAAGTAATAATTTATTAATACCTCTTAAACTTTGTTACTTTAAATTTGCACATCTGGATTTATAGAAAATGAAATGGCATTGTGTCTATATTTTCCCAGTTCGTCTTGCCATGACGTTGTTCCCTGCTGCCTGGAGTTCATCTCAAACATCCCACTATGCCACATGTCATCCACATTTCATGGGATTCCTCTGTGAGTAAGTTTTCTCCTCCATGCTGGGTCCACTTGAAGTTTGACTTTGATCATCAGTTTGGCTTATATTTTGTCTCCCCATGCATAGCTTTGCCATTAGCTTCACACTCACCCTACAGTGAAGATCATTCATTCCTTCTTGCTGTCTCCACGGTGAGTCCAGTGTGTGGCACAAATGGATTCACATAACATTGTTCCACAATGGAAGTCGCATGATACAGGTGTGTTAGTCAGATGTTCCTAACTGAAAAATCCTGAAATAGTTCTTTTGCTGGCTCGGCTGCCTCTGGGGTGTGTGGGGCGTGGAGCCCCCAGGCCGGTGAAGGCTGCTTTGGGATGCGGTGGTGGCCTTGGCGGGTCCCGGGCTGTCAGGAGCGTCCAAGGCTGCCGCCATGTCCAAGGTAGTGTTTCAGGCCGGGCCTCTGGTTGCGGCGGGAAGGAGAGGCGCTCCCTAAAAAGCGGCTGTTCTGGAGCGGCCGGTGGGAGGCGGCGGCAGCCGCCCCTCCTCGCACTCTTCAGCGCGATCAGTGGGCAGCTTCTGAGCAACGTCCTCAAGATGCTGTCCTCGCTCTTGCACCTTCCCTCCGAGGTCACCGATGGACAGTGCTTCCCGCCCCAACTGCGCCCACGCCGCCGCCCTGCCCACCTGGCCCGCCGACCCGCTTGCGCCCAGAGCCGGTGCCAGGAGTTGGGGGTTCCGCAACCACGCAAAGCCTGCTCTGAACACCGCGCTGCAGCGCCTCAGCAACACTCAGCTCTTCCCGAGCACCTGCGCTGGGCCAGGACTGGGGAGGGCGGCCGGAGCCCTCCCTGACCTGAGCAGCCCTCAGGACCCAGCGCAAAGGATCCAGGGCGAGATCACCAAGCCGCTGGCCCACCTGTGTGGGCCCTCTGGATTCTAGAGTACACCCTGCATTACAGTTGCGACTTCAAGAGTACTGTGTCAAAGAATGGACTTCAGGATGGGGGAATCCCAGCATGATGCCCAGGAGTCTCTGCTGTGGCTTTTGTACCTGTTCATAAAGACCTCAATCCTGCTGGAAAGCGGGGGGGGGGGGGGGGGCAGCCTCCTCTAAAGCCTCCATCAGAGACTGATGTCATGCCCGTGGGACCATCTTCTCCTGTGTGTAGCACTTTTGTACAAGAACTTTTTCAAGCCCAGTACAGATCTTCTTTGACATGTCCTCATTGTCAGAAACAGAGCAACACTTTGGATCCTTTCCTCTGCATTTCTTTGCCAATTCCTCTAACCCACACAAGACCTATTTCACTGTAGTGTATCAAGGAAAATGTCCTCATTGCATGAGGATTGCTGTGGCTGTGCCTCTGTTTGGGACTGTTTCCAGACTTCAGGAAGCAATATCTATGGAAACAAAGATCCCCACTGATCAGATTGTGTTGACAGAAATGTACTATGATGGATTCCACTTTTCCTTTTGTGTTACAGATGACCTGGAGACAGTCCATGAAAGTGAAGGCATTTTTGCTTTAAGACTCATATTACTCTCAATTCTGTCTAAAGTTGGAAACATATTCCTCCAAATGTCTTGATTTTAATCATTTTATATATATATATATATATATATATATATATATATATATATATATATATATATATAATCAGATTGAGTGTCCTCTATCCAAAATGCTTGGGACCAAATATTTTAGATTTTAGATTTTTTTTAAATTGATACATTTGTATAAATATAACTATAACACAAAACCATTTATATTTCATATACATTTTATGCCCTTATGCACATAGTCTGAAGGTGACTGTATACAAGATTTTAAGTTTACCAGTGTTTTAAATATGAGCCATTGCATAGACCAATTGTGAAATTTTCCTCTCAAAGTTCATGTCAGTGCTCAAACAGTTTTGGATTTTAAAACATTTCAAGATTTTCAGATTAAGGATACTCACCCTATAATAAGGAAAGTAACTGATATCTCCTTAATTTATAGGGGATAGAACAGAAGGTGCAATTGTGTTCTGATTTAAGATCTTTAGTTAAATATCACCCAACACCGATCTCAATTTTGCTTTTTAATTCTTTTATAGAAGCTAACAGAATCTCTGCATGTTATGGGACTGATGCCAGTATGTCCCTATTTATTACATATTCCAATGTCTCTTGAGACCCATTTTGTGACAATCTCACCCAAATTTTGCCCTTTTCTATGACAGTGATTGCATATAATTCTGTTTGTACAAGAAACATTTTTATGTTCTTCCTCTCTGAAGTATAAACCTTGTTTATAAATTCATTCTATTAATACCTGACAAGCCTGAATGACTCCCTGTACATAGCTGAAAAGAAATTTGAGAGGCACATGTGTCAGGAAGTGGACTAGGTTATTGTACATTTATTTGAACATTTGATTTTTGCAGACATATAATTACACAACTGTAAGTGCTTTTTTAGAAAAATAAGTCACATTTACCCTTAAATTTGCATTACTCTGAATAATAGCTACACATCTGAGAGACCACACTGAGTAATGTATTTCACTTACATAGGTAAATGTGAATGTTTATGCATTTGTGTGCTTCTTTGCAGTTGCAAATGCATCAAACCTATTTAGTCTTTCTTGAATAACTGAATAGTACTGCTGCTAGAATTTTTTAAATTTGAAAATCTTAGGTTAAAGTTAGGTAATTGGTTTCATAATAAATACACTTCATATAGAGGTTTTGATTAAATTGAAGAATATCAAGTGATTCTCATTCAAGATCAAGGAAGCTTCATGATTATCATAATGAATGATTTGGGACTCTAGAGGATTGTGTTTTACATAGATCACTCATCTATATTCTGACCCCATCAACCAAAACTCCCTGGACATATCTACTTTCCAGGGAAATTGGAATGATTTATGAGTGGTTCTCAATGTGGCCATCACCAAATCACCTAAGTGATTCTCACCCTAGTGCCAATGATATTGAGTAAATTTTTACTCCCCACCCAAAAGTATGTTTAGGTTCTATCTCAAGTACATTTTTCTTGGAAATAGGATCTTGGCAGTCATAATTAGCTAAGCTGAGGTCATCTTGGAATAGAGTTGGCCATTGATCCAATATGCCTGGCGTCCTTATAAGAAGAGTACAAGAGACAGACACACAGATGACCCGAGAGAAAAGTCATGTGAAGAGAAAGCAGAGACTGAAGTAATGTAGTGTCAAAGATTGCTGAAAGCACCAGAAACTAGGAGGAGATAAGGAAGTATTCCTCTGAGGCTTCATAGATACATGGTTCTGCCAACACCTTGATTTGTGATTCATAGCCTCTGAAACTGTGAGACAATATTATTGTTTGTTATTTAAACCACCATATTTTTTGAATTTTGCTACGGCAATGACAGTAAACAAATATAACTACTTATTCAAAAAGTAAGGCAAAGGGAATTGTCTTTTGAAAGGTCTATGCCCTCTAGTGATTCTGCAATGAGCAAGCCTTGGGATCAAGAGATAAATGATCTCTGGGATTCTAAAATCTCAGGTATGATGATGGGAGAATACATATGTATTTCATGCAGAAGGTTTATATCTATTTCATTGATGAAAACTAACTCATCAAGACAGTGATAGAAGAGAAATCTCCTAATTATGATAATGAAGCCCTACATGAGGCTATTCTGTAGTTACTACCCTAGAAGTACAAGGCACTTGAAGGTCAATCCAATTTCATTTTGACAAACACCTCAGCTTAAAGTTATTTGCTCTTGGAGATATGATGCTTATTCAGATTTTAGTGAGTAAGTGTTAGGGTGCTGATACATTTGCCTCATAATGGACAATATATCTTCTGTGTATGAACATCTAGTTGTTTTGCAATTATTTCTGATGATTGATATTAAACTATTATTTCTTGGTCTGTGGCACCAAATACAAACTTACTTTTTATACTGCTGATTTTAGACGTGCCTCTCTCCCTCCTAGGTCTGCCCTAGTGACACAATAGTGTCTTACACAGCACAGAGATAGCATGAGAGATTCACAACATGCCCAGAGCTGACAGAGTGCCCGAGTGATGGCAGCTGTCTCCTCAAACACTAGCAGGGCCTCCAATGACTAGCAAACGCTAGCAGCAACCAATGACTCCCAACTCCACAGTACATCTTGTTCAACATCATTCATATAAACTGTTCTTCTACACTTTTTCTTTATTACAGGTCTTCACTGTAGACTACCAATGGGGATCCTGAAGGAAATGTAATTCTATGAGGAGTTCTTTTTTTCCTCCAGAGAAAGAAATGAAAAACGCTAGCAATTTTCTCCCATATAGTAAATTATTGAACACAACAGGGTTAAAATTTACTCAAAAGGCACTTAGGAAACAGAAGAGGAAGCTGCCTGTCACAGCCCTATGTATGTATGTGGCTTGCAACATACTCATTGGAAGATATCTGATTTTTGTCTTCATAATGAACACACACACACACACACACACACACACACACAAATACATGCACACCCATTTGTGCTTGGGCTACTGTAAACAATCTTTCTTGATACTTTTGTCTAGCCTAACAGGGATTCTCAGATGGGAGTTCACTATCAAGTTCATTTAATAATAGTCTTTTACTTTCTGGTCTCATAAATTAAAAAGCTTGCTTATTTTTATTTTTCCTCTTTTTTTCCATTTCAACTTTATTTAGAGATTGAAGATAATGTGAATACCAAAGTACACACGAAAGAAGAAACAAGTGTGAAAACTGGTAGAATGTGTGTTAGAATTTTCTTCTATCTAGTCTAAACTCTGAGGTTGATCTAACTCTCTGATGTGGAATTCTGCCCTATGAGATTATACTGACTTATTTTTAGATTATTGCAGCAAGTTATCTTCTATCTTTTATTTTCAAATTGACAACATTAGTGTATGGGAGGTATCCACATCGATATTTAAATGACCAATTTTTGAATACATGACCTTCAGTGTATTGTGTGGTATTCAAGATCAGAGACCATGTCTAAACCTCCTTGTATATATCATTTCCTTAGCTTAGACCTGGCACATAGTAGAAACTTAATGCCTTCTTTTACTTGAATTGTTTGTGGCTTCTAACAATAGGGTGAAAAGGAGCAAACAAAATACTGTGCCATATATCACAAATAATTGGGAATAAAATGTGGTTCTTATTGGATGTGGTTCTATTATATTTCAGGTTCTGACATAAGACATGAAAAGTGTCATAACCAATTCATTAATAAAAATGAAGATTGTGACTATTTACATTATGATCAGAGGTAATACCTCCGTCTCCCATGTCACCTACTATTTCCCAATGACTAGAATACACCAGAATGCCACAACTTTTTAGCATTCATATCTGCTAATATATAATAAAAATGCAATTAAATCATATGCTTTCTCAGGCTGGGGTTGTGGCTTAGCAGTAGAGTGCTCATCTAGCATGTGCAGGGCCCTGGGTTGGATCCTCAGCAACACATAAAATAAATAAATAAAATAAAGGTCTTGTGTCCAACTACTCCTAAAAAATAAATATTTTTTTTTAAATATCATATACCTTCTCATTCTGTGATCCTCTCATTGTCTGCTCTTTCTCTTAATGCACAATGTGAATGTCAAATTTGTTTGCTTTAATTATGTTAAAAGGTTACGTTGGAAGGTTGTCCATTTAGTCTTTAACAACATGAAATAGCACTTATCATTTTCTGCACATAAACAAGAACTTGATTAACAGTAGCTAACCATGAAAAACAATGTTCTCAGAAATGTGGATATTTTTACTAGAGAATGTCCCCTGTATCCACCTGCCTCCCCCAGGATGGAGAAGTACTGAAATCCCTTTAGGTCAGCAGCCAGTAGAGCATGAAGCACTGGTGCCTGTGGACAGATATGCTCCAGTTAAGGGCACAGGCCCTCCTGCCTCCAACCCACAGAGTGGGTGGCTGGGATGGAAAAGCCCTAGTGTCTAGAGAGGGCCATTTCATCTCCACATAGGTAGGTGGAGGGAGGACAGCCTCCAGGGATCTTCTGCCAGGGGAGAGATCTCTATGTGAATATTCTCAAAAGACTACCAGGAGGAGTTCTGTGCCCATACCACCAAGAACATGACAACCATGAGCCATGAGCATGGCTCTGGAGCCCGATGTCCCCAGTACTGAATACAGTCTGGCTGCAGACATGGATCTGTACTGACAGCAGGGGAGAGGGTCCTGGAAGACAGGAAGAAGGTAAAAGTTAGGCTGTCAGGAACACATTTCAGAGGCAGGGGGTCAGGCTATGCCTTCCCAAAAAGACCAGGTCGGCATCCTGCCTGTGGAAGTCCTCCAGGAGTTTGTCGAGTCCCAGCACCATGGTGTAGTTAATGGTGTAGATGTGTGCATTCTAGGACAGCTCAGCACCTAGGGGTCAGGCCACTCTGTCACACCTAATGAGAATATCAGAGTGGCAAGACCAACATGACAGGGGGAGCCACACTTGGGGCACTATGGTCCTTGCTGAAACAGAGAGCAGGGGGTTCTGGGACCCAGTGCCCACTGCAGATCTGTGTGTCAATCTCATGATGGTGCAAGAAGGTGAGCATCTCCCTAATGCCTGGGGCTGGTCTTCATGTCCTGAAAGCCAGGGCCGAGGAACAGAGAGCAGTGGAACTGAGGGCAGTGGGAGCTCACAGTGACTTCCACCTAGCCACATACCTTTCAAGACATGGTTCAGTATTACCTCCCAGAAGGCCTCAATGGGAGGGCAGTGCAGACCACTGACCAGCTGCAAGAGAAGGACACGCTCCTCTGACACCTGGAAAGACAGAGGGAAAGGATTGAGGTCTGGAGGCAGGGTGGACATAGCCGCTTTCAGGGCTTATCTGTCCCAAGTAGGAAGCCCATGTTGATACCAGTGTGCTGGGGGAACAGAAGGGTACACTAGCAGGAGGCCAGAACTGAGGAGACTGTTGTAGTGCATGACCAAAAGACATCATGTTCAGCAGGGACTGAAATCACCCCATGAACTCAGACACCAGGACATCCAGGAAAAGGAGTCCCACTATTGAGTGTCCACCCCTGGTCCACACCTGCATCTTGGACATGGATACGGAGTGCAGGAGGATGAACAAGGAAACCAGAATCCCTTCCAGCATGCTGTATTGGTCCTCCCAGAAACACAGCAGGAACCTGATGCAGAGAGATAGCAGGTCCAGCCCTGGGAGAAAAGTCTGCTGAGAGGCGCCTATCCTCTCTGGCTTCCCACTTCCACCTGAGTCCAGTGCACCCTACTATCAGCAGAACAGCCTTCTGGTCTTCACACATGGAGCAATGATGGTCATGGACCCAAAGCAGCCCCAGGAGCTTCCATTTTTGAAGCATCAGGGGCAAAAGCCACAGTCCAGCATGTCCACACTCTTAGGGATCAAAACAGGACAGGACATGATCTGAACAGCCCAAAACTCTGAGAAATGAGAGGGCCTTAAAGACATGGGTGGAACCCTAGACCCTCCTTCTTTGCAGATGTTTTAAATATTTGTGTGTGTTGAGTTAATGTTTAAATATAAAGAAATAGCTTAATGTCTGCCCTTGATTGTGAATCTACCAATCAAGATAACATATCACTCATTCTGAAAAGTCTCCTCAGGTCTTCACCCTTAGAAAGAATCATTGTTCTAGGCAGCATTATGACACACACTTATAATCCCCAAAACTGAGAAGGCTGACACAGGAAGACTGCATGGTCAAGGCCAGCCTTAGCAACTTATAGATCCTGTCTCAAAGTAAAATGTGAAAAAAGGCTGGGAACATGGCTCAGGGGTAGAGAAATTGACTAGTGTGCTGAACACGCTAGGTTCCAGCACTGCAAAAAAGAAAAATAAAGATTCTTTTAGACTCTGACTTTCTGGGTTCAGTGCATCCTCTGTGAAATTCCTCTGGGTTGTTACTAGAAGAAGCAGCTCAAATGCAGAGGACCAAAGGGTAAGGGAACCCGGCACAGCTACAGGAAGCCAGCAGTACCCAAAAGAGAGACGGACCACAAAAGAGGATGACCTGCTCAGAGACTCAGGCAGAGGCCTCCAGAGCTCAGGATGCTGACCCAGGTGGCTGACCACTTCCTGGCACTGAACCCTATAGGCCAGGCTTTAATTCCATTGAACAAACTTAGCCACCCTCATTATGCTTTTTTATATTTATTTTTTTCTTTTTACTTATATATGACAATGGAGTTTATTTGACATATTTATAAAAACATGACATATTTCTTACACTAATCAGGATTTGAGAAAATGTGTACTGTGGACATTCTCTTCCAGCTTTGCTCTCTAATTAGTGCCTTGACATGGTTACATTCTTGTGAACCGAGAAGGGCACTTAAGGGACATGGAGCTTAACTGTCCTCTTTTTCTAGGGCTGACACACAGGTCAAAAAAAGCCAGCCTTGCTAAGGATGTATGCTTTCCAGGAACTCCACAGATGGAGTCCACCTCCCTGTTGTTTTCAAGGCTGCCACAGGATTGGAGTTGGTATAGGGAAGAGCCAAGTCAAACTTCTACAGAAGACACTGTACTTACAAAGCCCCAGAATTTTTCTTAAAAAAATTCTCCCAGATTGCTTTAACCACAGGTTAATTTCCAGAATTCTTATGAAACTTTCTGTGTTCCTCTATGTGGTCCTGAAGGACTCTGTAGATATGATCAAGCTAAGCTTTTAAGAGGGAGAATTTAAGGGAAACATTTAGGGTAGAGGAGGAATCAGGAGGAAGTAGCATGGGAAGGAGTGGGAAGATAGTAGAGATGAGATTGGCCAAATTATGTTTCCCTGTAGGTACAAATACACCCCTATGAAACTCATCATCCTGTATAATTCATGCACACCAATAAAATGTAGTGTTTTTTTCCTAATTTCCAGAATTCTTAAAAAGCTGATTGGGTATTTTTTTTCAAGTTGTCTCACTGGTTTTGTTGAGGTGAGAATTCTCTGCAGTACCCACTTGAATTTCTCTGATGTCTGTGTAGTTAACATTTAAGAAATAAATAAAATAGTATCATAAGTCCCCTGTGAAGGAGGACAGTGACCCACTAGCTGGCCATGCAATTCTGTTAGCGGGTGGCAACCAACACTAAAAGAATATGACTTGTCCTGGGCACAAGGGCAACACCTATAATCTCAGCAACTCTGGAGGCTGAGATGGGAGAATCACAAGCTCAAGGACAGCCTGCACAGCTTAGTGAGTCCCTGTCTCAAAAAGGACTAGGATGCAGCTCAGTGGTGGAGTGCTTGCTTAACACGTGTGTAAGACCCTGGTTCCATCCCCAATACCACAAGCAAACCAACCAACAAACAAATAAAAACTGGAAATAACCCCCATGTCAGAACAAGCATCTTGTATTAAAGATGAAAGGAAACAATGGGGCTGGCACCTCCATAGAAAATGAAGCACTGTGAAGGGTTCTTGAGATCAGGTCAGAAAACTTCAGACTGGTGCTCAGAGTTAAAGGTATGAGTCATTTAGAAAGGACAGGAAAGGGAAATGAAACAATCTCAAGGGATGTTAGAAATATCAGTGTCACAGGGAAGCAGGGAGCTGAAACTCCAAACCTCATTTCTTGTGTTTTGAAGAAAGAAAATTTAAAGTCAGACACCAAAAGCATGCAAAAGAATGATATTATAAGTGAAAATGAGATGAAAATGAAGTTAAAAGCAAATGAATATTAAGTAGAAAGCACTCTCCAGAGGGAGAGTGGGCCATCACTTAGCAGAGAACAACAAAGGAGATAATGCTTTCTCCAAACCGATTACTGTTTGATGTTCACCAGGAGAACTGGAGCTCACCTCTGTACTCTTCTCCTCCGGTGTTCAACTCCTCCTTCACTTCAAGTGGTGGAGTCTTTGACTTTAGTTGGTCCTCTCCAGAACTGTCATGGTGGCCATCCTATTTATTGGAGCATAATCTACAAGTCAATACCATGTTAATGTGGGCACTGGGGTCAGTAGCTAGTAAGAAGTTACCTTAGTGCACCTGTGCTACTGAAGCAATTTTTCTTCCTAAAAAAAATGGAGACACCTCTGAACATAATTCCTGGCTTTACATCAACATCAATGAGCCCTGTCAAGAGTTAGTCCCATGAATCCTTTTCTCTTAATATGTTTTCCAACTAGCTACCTTTAATTTCTTTTCTTTTTTTTTTAAATTTTCTGCATATTAACTACCACCACATTGCTTTATTATCTTCTTTGGAAGTAGTTTAAAGAAGACCCTAAAGTGGCTTAGAAACACATGTGACCTTGCCTGCAGTCACTGCTCATTGCTAGATACTACCTATCATCAGGATGCTGGAAAAAATAAAACATGAGCTCCAGAGTGGGTGGGTGAGGCCAACTTTTACTTCTCTCAGAGGCCATGTTACAGAAGCTGGTTAGCAAGTGTGGCCACTTAGCCTGCTGATATTTTAACCTAAGGCAGCACTGGCCTTTACTCTGATTGGAGGAGCTTGGATTACTGTCTACAAAACTGGCTGTTTTTAAAATTGGGGGGTTGGGCTGGGGATGTGGCTCAAGCGGTAGCGCTCTCGCCTGGCATGTGTGCGACCCGGGTTCGATCCTCAGCACCACATGCAAACAAAGATGTTGTGTCCTCTGAAAACTAAAAAATAAATTAAAAAAAAATTATTAAAAAAATAATAAAATAAAATTGGGGGTGGGTGGGAGGCAAAATAAAGGACTATAGTCAAAATGGCTATCATTGGATCCAATTAAGGCTACATTTTCAAAATGGACAACTATCAGCCTTTCTATTTCTCATAGAAAGAGAGTGGGTTATCTCAAAAAGAAGATGTATGGTGCACTTCCCCTGACCACCAGCTTTATTGGGATCCCAATGAAACTGGAGTTTTGTGATGAGACTAGATTCCACATCTGGCCAACTTTCTTCTGGGTTCTTGTTTTGCAAGTTTGAAGAATAAAATTCAGGGACAAGCTGAGCATGGTGGCACATACAATAATTCCCAAAACATGGGAGGCTGAGACAGAATGATCACCAGTTCAAAGCCAGCCTCATCAACTGAGTGAGGTCTTATGCAATTTAGCAGATCCTGTCATGAAAGTTTAAAAATTAAAAAAAAAAAAACAGTATGGGATGTGGGGATTTTCCTTGGTGGATGAAGCACCACTGGGTTTAATCTCCTCTATCAAAACAGAGAGAGAGAAAGAGAAAGAGAGAGAACGAGAGAGAGAGAGAGAGAGAGAGAGAGAGAGAGAGAGAGAAGAGAAGAGAAGAGAAGAGAAGAGAAGAGAAGAGAAGAGAAGAGAAGAGAAGAGAAGAGAAAGAAGAAGGAGGAGGAGGAGGAGGAGGAGGAGAGGACAAAGAAGAAAAAATGGAGGATGAGGAGAAGGAGAAAGAGGAGAGGAGGAAGAAGAAAAAGGAGGAGGAGGATGAGAAGGAGGAGCAGGAGGAAGAGGAGAAGGAGGTGGAGGAGGAAGAGGAGGAGGAGGAGAGGAGGAAGAAGAAAGAGAAGGAGGAGGAGAAGAAGGAGAAGGAGGAGGAGGTGGAGGAGGAAGAGGAGGAGGAGGAGGGAGGGAGGGAGGGAGGGAAGGATAAAGAACAGAAGGAAGAGGCCTTGATGATGCCCATTAATATTTCTAGGGGTCAATTTTCTGTGTGTTCTCTCCTTATTAAGAAGACCTTAAATGGGGCCCACTGCCAGACCATATTGTACTCTTATTACCAGGAAGCATCCAGAGTCCTGCCCAAGTCTCCCTCCATTTAAATTTGATGGACAGCTGGGGGACTGCATGACTGCCTCTCAACAGGATGGTGTGGTACTCAGTGTCAGAGGTTTAAAGGAAATGAGTCGCCCTGTTTTGTATTAATTTACCTCCCCATTAATAAGTTCATTACCTTTTGATTAGCCCACATCACATTTTGTGAGGGTTTTGGCTGTCAGGATGATTGGGGGTTGTGGCATAGTCTTGGTGATATGGGAGGGGGTGATGGAGACTTGGTTACAGGAGGCAATGAAGATGGGATCCTGAGGGTTGCCTTTCTTAATGAAGGCTGGGGGAAGGGGTTCTAACATACCAAGCCCCCACCTCCTAGGTGCTCATACCTCAGAGAAGGCTCCCTGTGGCTTTTGGTCAACCTCCCTGTTTTTTATGTGCATGTCACTCATGGCTGAGCATCCACCTTGGGTCCTTGTCATGCTATGAGAAGTTGCCACCAGCTGCTGAACTCCTGGTCAGAGGGTCTGAGCCTACAGTGAGCAACACATTTAGGGCTAATGCAGGACCTTTCCAGCATGACCTGTTTTAACCCAAGCAAAGATTGACACTGGGACATTTGTTATTCCAAGAGGAGCAGGATCCTCATGCAAGAATGTTCAGGCCCAGAAAAGTTATAGAAAAAAGAGACTGGGCCAGACACAAACTTCATAGATCATTTCAGCTTTTTTTAAGGAACAGGACTACACCTACAGTATTGGACTCACTTTCTTAGTGGAAAATGAGCCACTGAACAAGGGAGGGGACTAGGCTTATATAGATTGTGAGTGATTTAGTGAGCATGTCAGTCTGGGCACTCAGGAATTTGAATTGTTGGGTTGGGAGTCAGTGGCTAGCACCTGAAAAGGGGTTATCATTGAAGAGATTAGTGTTTTCTAGAGGCTATCACTTTAGGTTTGATAAAATCTTTTCTACCTACCTGAAGCCAGCATCTGGGAAAGAATTATCTTGGGAGAGATGAAAGCTAACAATGTATGGCTTTTTGAACATTTTTCCCTGGCCACACTATCTTGGGGTTTTTCCTTTTCCATAACCAATAAGAAGAGGTGGCCCCACCCCCACAACTTGACTCTAAACAATTTTTACCCAAAGATCTGAAGACAGTTGGAAAATAGATGCTACAGAAACTGAGAGCTATATATCCACCTTAATTGGCAGGGTCCTTGTAAGCAATTCAGAAGGAGATGCAAGTGTTTTATTTGTCCCATGTTGGCACACATGCACTGTATCCAGATATATGGGTCTGGGAGGTGGAGAGTCCAGAATCCCAAGCCAGAGCAGGCATGAAGCAGTGAGCCTCAAACCCGGACAGCCCTGCCTCCTCCGCTTTCACTCACAAGAACTTTGTTCTCAGCAGCCCAGCTCTCAGCACTTGTACATCCAGCAGCTCCTCCCGTCCTCAATATATATACACACAAAGAGATACCCACATGCTCGCATATCCAGCAGAGCCTCTGCCTGCCCCCTACTAGCAGGAGAGTATCCTTTTGTGCCCTGCAACTGCTCTGTGGCTAAGAAACATGGAAGTGATGCCAGGAATTTCAAAACATGCAGAAGAGAAGCAAAGTTACATCTCTTGTGTGCTTGGGGTCAGATCCACCAGAAAGGGCAAGGAGAAGACCAGGGCTTCCCCTGGTATGTCCCCAGGGCAAGAAAGTGAAGCAGGTTGGACTGAAGACTGCAGTCTGTTTTTTTAGGAAGAACTTGACAGCTCCATTTTTGAACAAATCCTCCACATTAGAATAAAAGTCATCCAAGATCACTCTGACTCAGCCTGACCTAAACCCAGGCAATAACCTATCATCACACAGAGAAGGGGATCATAATCCAGGACTGGAATCCTGAGAAATATCTGGTTCAAAAAGGGGCAATGACTACATCAGTGACCACCAAGGTGACACCATAATACACTTCCCTGATAACCCCTAGCAATGGCCTAACTACAGAAACTTTCCCACTACCCTGCCCCACTATAACTTTCCTGGGCTATGAGCTGAAGTTGGGTTCCAGCCACATGATCATTTCTGCCCTTTATTTATCTTTTGAGTCCTATCCTGCATCTGTAACCCCTGGAGCTAAGAAGCTGATTTGGGATCAAAGCTTCCACTTCTCCATTCTTTGGACATTGAATGAAGCCTTTCTTTCCCCCACAATACATACGTCTTGGATATATCTTTTTTGTGTGGGATGAACTTCCAAGCCTGGGTTGGAGAAAAAGGCCAGGCTTGGGTTGGGGAACAAGGCCAGTGGATAGGAAGGGATAGCCATGATGGATGGATTCCCCTATGTTCTCCTACAGACTTCTCCTCAAACAGATTTTCTAAGGTCCTTTTTGAACATGTTGTTTTTCATCCTGAGAGGAGGAGAGATATAGGCAGGCCATGGCCACAACACCCAAGTCACCATCCTCTTTTTTTTTGTTGTTACTAGAGACTAAACCCAGGGGCACTTTAACACTGAGTCACATCCCAGGCTATTTATTTATTTATTTGGAGACACAGTTTCATTAAGTAGCTTAAGGCTTTTTTAAGTTGCTGAGTCTGGCCTCGAACTTGAAATCCTCCTGCTTCATACTCCCAAGTTGCTGGAATAACTAGGATAGGCTTTTGCACCTGGTTTGTAACACCATCCATTTAGAACAAAGCTATAGGTGAAGCCACCTGAAGCCACTGGCCATGTCCTCAAGCTCCCATCATCCTACTGCTCCACAATCACCTCTGTTCCAAGTAAAGCACTGCAAAAGGAACTACTCCTGCCATCATCCACATAGTTCTGCTCTTTTCCATCTTGTTTCCTAATTCTATTAGGCCATACACTACAATTAACATCATACATGTATACATCATGTACATGTTTTGTCACATTAAACATTATTTTCACGTGGGTCAGATGCAGGTCATTGCATCACCTTTGGTCTTGCATTTGTCCACAGGCTCTGAGGGCTGCAGACTTGGTTCATTGGATTGTAGACCATCTTCACAGTGTGATCACCCTGCTGTCAGAGCTCCTTACTGTCATGCACCAGCTCCAAAAGGCAGACATGCTTCAACACCCTTATCTGCTTGGAGCACCTTGAGACTGGTGTCTGCATCTTCCAAAACAGGACTTTCATGCCAACCATGCATAGGTACCCATTCACTGGAAAGTAGGGAACAACATCTTTTCTACCTCTTCCAAGCAATTGCCTGGAAATCCTTGTAAATGCCTGTGAGCCTGGCCAGATGGGACCCTAAGACCTGAAAGAAGACTGGTGTAGAGGAGGTACCCTGATAATCCAGTCTGACACCTGTGCTTGAGTGGGAACAAAGTCCTTATTTCAGTTTTCTGCTCACCCTTAGCTGACCCTTGGTCCAAGTGTGAGCAGGTGTCATGGGTGTGAGTGGATGTGAGGGAGTTCTCCCCTGCTCTGCTGTCATTTTCAGGTGCTTCCTTTAGGTCACAGGAGGTGTGAGGAGGCAGCTGCTTTCTTTGGTTGATTCTTGCTTCCTTGGTGTTTGATCTCTGGCTCTTTGAGAAGGGGCTTTGAATTACAGTGAGATTTGGAATCCATCTTTTCTTCTGGAACCTAGCTTAGCCTTGGGCCTTGGGCCTTGGGCAGATGCACTTAGTGATCTGAATGGCTGTGAATTTCCTGCCTTGTTAAGGTAGAGCTGTGGATTGGTGGAGCCACCAGGGTTCCCCACCACTGGGTATCAGGAAGAACATCTTTCAGCTGGGCCCTTGGGAGGGGATGGTTTGCAGTCCCAGAGATTTTAAAAAAAACAAGCTGCTAACCTGTGATGTTCCCAGCACTGTGCTAAACATGACATTATCATAATTCCCTGTGCTATAGATGTTGAGATGAAACACAGAGAGGTTAAGTAACTTGTGAAAGCCACACAGCTAGTGACAGAAAGAGATAGGGCTTGAACCCTCTTGAGCTCATATGCAGCTTGAACTGTGGTTGAGGTCTTGCTTCTCCTGGTTTGAGGGAGAAAAGGGCTGCTTGTCTGAGTGATAAACAGTGCCATCCTGTCTTCATAGGCTTGCCACGGGGTTGGCATTAAAATCAAAGATGCAACAAGATAGGGTGGTCCCTAACAGTGGCCATAAAAGGGACAATGGGGCAGACACAGGACCATGAGGGGCTTTATTTAGTGCCCATCCCTTTGGGAAGTGGAAATTCACCTTCACCCTGCTGCAGAGCATCCCTGAAAGGCCACTACCCTCTGCCCTTCTTCATTTTTGGTGAGGGCCTGGGATGGGCGCAGAACCACTTGCCAGTAGAACCAGAAGAGGGACTTGTGGCCTTTTTATCAAATGCCCCTGATTCTTCTCATACTGGAGTTCTACTGTGGCAACAATCAGAGAAGAAGCAGCAAAGGGAAAATCTCTGGCCCTGTCCCTGAGCCTCCACAGAGGTATTTACACTTCAAAAAGGAGTCATTAGATTCCTAGGGGAAGTTATTTACAATCCAAAAAACAAAAGTCTTTTCTGCTAACCAAGTTTCCTGGAGATAGCTGACTAGAAAGGGGCAGGGACCCTCCCTTTTATAGGCATTACTTCTCATCACAGTGTTCTGATAGTTCATTTTATATCCAGGTCTGGGTTTGTCATCCATTACACTAGCAGGGCCTGCCTTCCAGGAGGTGACCATTCCTGCAGGTAGAGAGAGAGGGCAGAGTGGCCTGGCACCTCACCTGAGCCAGAGCCTGGTAGGGGCACCAGCCTGGCTTCCTCACACCTGGGGGTAACTGTTTATAGTAATTCCAAATGAAGCAGGAACTGGGAACTTGGCCACTCCTCTCAGTCACTTGGAGGTTCTCCAGGTGGTTTCACCTGCTGGTAGGGATCCCAGGCCCCAGTGTGTTCTGCCAGGTACCCAGGCCTAGAGGTCCTTAGATGCAGATGTGGGGGAAACCTGGGGTATCTGCACAGGAAGGGGGTGAGGGTGGGGTGAGGGCTTTGAGATGTGTGGCCACCCTTTCCTGCCAAGGTCCCCAGGGACCAAGTTGGAACCCCCCTCCCCAATTCTGGGAGGTTCCTGGAGGAGGCGTGAAGGCCCAGGCAGTGTGTTTCTTTATTATTCTGTGTTTTCCAGGAGGATGTATGTTTCTATGATGGAGCAAGTAAGTTCAGAATCACCAGAGCATCAAGGCTCCTGGGAGGTGGGGAGCATGCTGCTTAAAGCCAAGATGGTGGACACCACTTGGAAGGAAAGCAGCCTTGACTCTGAGGCCCAGGGTGGGTGGGGCTCAGTCCAGTCTCTGGAATGAGTGAGTAAGACCCCATCTCAAAAGAATGAAGTCCAAAGAGTAAGGTCTTCTCCCTTGAGGTCTCCCAGGGGTCTCCATTGGAGGCCCCGCCCAGGGAGGGAGTGGATATGCATCAGGTGGGGAATAGGCCTGAGCAATGGCATGTGGTGTCTCAGTTCTGCTCCCCTCTGCCCCCAGTGCCGGACACACAATAGGCTGGCAAAGCCTTCTGTGCTGTGCCCTGTTGTGTTTGCTTTTGAGTTGTGACAAAATTATCATAACATACATTTGGCATTTCAGAGGTCTTTTGAGCTTATCTAGTGTCAGTGCATTGGTGTGACCTTTTACACACTTTCTGGTCCAGGGGATTGAACCCAGGGGTGTTTGACCATTGAGGTACATCTCCAGCCCTTTTAATATTTTTTATTTTGAGATGGGGCCTCATTGCTGAGGCTGGCTTTGAACCTGTGATCCTCCTGCTTCTGCTTCCTATGTTGCTAGGATTACAAGTATTTTCCACTATGTCCAGCTCTTCCTCACATTTCTAAGGAAACTGGTGTACTGAGCAGCTGGAATGCTCTGCCCTTGCAGGGTCTGAAGCTGTGGGCAGACAGATTCCTGCTCCTGGCCAGTCTGTCTAGAGAACATGCTCCTGTACCTCAGGACTGGATGCTTACTGGGGCAACCTCTGCTAGCCTCCAGCCTCTCTACCTGCCTTGGCTACAGTGTGCCTGATGTTTCATCTCCTCTTCCACCTCCCCTCCCCACCCCAGTGATGGGAGTGTTTCATCTTGTTCATAGTCCAGTGGGGTGGGCAGAAGTGGCCCCTGTAGATACAGTTATGATCTCCATTAGCAGGGAAGCCAGGCATCTTTTGGAAATCAGATGGCCATGTTTATTTGTTTTTGTTGGATTGCCTGTTGAGATTTACAGTCCCTGGAACTATTTGTGATGGAGAACACAGGAAGCCAGGGCCTGGCTTGATGGTTTGGGTGTGCCTAGGGTCTTTCTCCTTTCTCTGGTCCTGGCAGCCCGACCCTTTTGCCTATGACAGCTATGTCTTCAGGCTGCAGATAGAACTGATGTTGGCCAAGGTCCAACATCCAGCACACCATCATGGACCTCCAGGAGGAGGTGGGTGTGTCCAACTCCAGAAGGAGTCCTGAATCTCCTGAGTCTGTCTCTCGGTCCAGAGAAGATGCCAGGTTCTGACTGGATGAGGTTCACTAGAGCTGCTCACCCAGCTCTTATAATGGGAGGGGGCCAATCAGAATCCTGGGTTTATTGTTAAATGTCAGTTGTGAAAGGGAAGTGGTCTGGCAGTGGGGTATGTGGCAGAAAATTTTTCAACTTTTTGGTGATGTATTGTGTGTGGGCAGTTAGAAGACTTGGTATAGGGTCTGAGTCCTGCATGTGGTCTTGGTGTTGAGTTTGAGTTCTACACATGGACTTAGCATAGGGTCTGAATCTTGCATGAGGACTTGGTATAGGGTCTGAGACCTGCATTTGGGCATCCATTAGTGTGTGTGCCTGAGGGTCTTCTTCCTCCAGCACTCTGGACCTAAGGTCTTCATAGAATGTGTAGGGAGGAGATGCAGTGGTAAAAGTGCTGGGAGAGTAAAGAGAGAAGGGGTTAGGGGATGGGACACCTGGAGCCCAGCAGGCCTGGGCCTTGGGCAGTCAGCTCAGAGAAGGTTCCAGGCACAGACTTGAAATGGCACCATATCATCAAGACCCAGTTTTGACAATAGAGATTCTTCGAAAGATCAAATTTGGGCTCAGGTATGCAATCTTGAGTGGCTGTGTGCACTGTGTAGGTGACATATCTTGTTGAGGGCCACAGCCCAGTCGTGATGATGCCTGGAATTTTGCCAGAAGTTATGGTTGAGAGGCTAGCCATTAAGATGATGCTGGATTGAAACAGGCTGTGTATTCAATTGTATATAGACCCCTGCTGTCCGCCTCAGGCACCTGCTACTTTGAAGTTATCCCAGGGATTCCTGGGGAGTTCCCGTTGGTTGGTAAAGTTCTGGTGTAGGGAGTTTAGGTTGGTGTGTGGGGTCGCTGGAAAGACCACGTGGGGATCGGGGGAGTTCGGAAAATAACGTTTGTTCCTGCTTGAGTGGCTTGTGATTTGTGCCCTGCCAGACTTTGGCAATATCTGGTCAGGTGAGGTTCTCCATAGACAAGAGGATAGATACATGGGGTAGTGCTAGGCTAAGGGAGGCAGGACTCTGCTGGGAGGTACTTGGACTGAGGCTTCCTGCCCCTGAGCAAGGAGGACTTTTCTTGTAGGAAGGAAAGGGCAGATTCTGTTTTAGAGCTGCAGAGTTTGGAGTGTTTTGGATATTGTCCCTGCCCTGCCCGTTTCTTTCCTTTTTCTCTCCATTTCTCCTGCACCAACCCTTTCTCTTTCTTCCTTGGTATTAGTGATTGAACCCAGAGGTGTTCTATTACTGAGCCACATCCCTAGCCCTTTTTATTTTTATGTTGATACAAGGCTTCACTAAGTTGCTGAGGCTGCCCTCATACTTGGAATCCTCCTGCCTCCGCCTCCTCAGTTGCTGGGATTACATGCACCTGACAGCCAGGCACTTTCTGTCAGATTCACTCTTTGCAGCTGAGGCTAAATCCTTGGCCACATCCTGCCTGGCTTGTAGTACAAACCACACCAGGGCTTTGGAGGAGGACAGGGCTTATCTCTGCAGGGGTCATCCCATTGTGGCCTTCTGGTGCTCCCTGCCTGTTCCATGATTTGACTTGTCCTTCAACTCCCTGTTTAGATTCTGAAACAATAACTCCTTCATGGCCCAATCCCTGAAGGAAGAGATGGAGTGCAGGAAAGTGCTGAAGGAAGATGGGTACCTGTGCTTGTCCCCAGGCTCCAGTGATTGGAAGGAAAATGCAGCTGAGCCCAGGTCCAATGAAGGATCCTGGACTATCCAAAGAGTGAATGAGCAATGCTGACTCCATCCCTGCCCCTGCTCTGTTTCCTTGGTGGCTGAGCTGGGCTGAGTTACCCTTACTGCCGCCATGTGTCCCCTGCTGCCCGACATTTTCCCTGAAAACTTACTGCACTACAGTCCAGCTGGCACTAGAAGTGCTAACACATGGGCAGCAGCCTGGCTGCCCCCAGTGTCTGATCCATCCCACAGGAGTCAATGGGCTTCAGGCCCTAGGTCTTTAAAAGAAAACAAGGATGGAATGGAAGAGCAATAGAGAAAAAAAAAAAAACAGTGAAACAATAGGTTGATTGTTTCAAAAGACCAACAAGATCCATAACCTTTTAGAGTAATAAAAGAAGGAGATAATATGTAAAGAATTCAGAAAATCAAGGGTCCTATATTTTATCTCTCATGTGGAAGCTAGAGAGGAAAAAGAAAATGGAAGGTTGGGGCAGACCTCTTACAATCAAAGGGAGGCCAGTGGGAGAAAGAGAAGGTACAGGTGGAAGGTAGGGAGGAAGGGAAACTGCTGGGAGGAATCTGGGCCAAACGGTATTGTTACATTGTGTATCACATGCACCAGTATGCAACACCAAACACCATCAATGTGTGCAATTGCAAAACACCAATGAGAAAAGGTGCCAGACTGGGATTGTAGCTCAGTAGTAGAACCCTTGCCTAACACATGGGTTCCATCCTCAGCACCACATAAAAATAAACAAATAAAGGTCTATATTTTTAAAAGTTGTGAAAGAAACTAAAGTAGAAATGAAGGTGGAGGCATTTACTGATGACTTTATAGAAATAAAACTCAATTTGAGGGAATATAATATAGTGGGAAGTTGGTCACCAAAAGTTTATCAAAACTTGTTCAATCATGGCATCAAAAGCACTAGAAACAAAAAGAAAAAGTAGAAAAATTGGATTTCATCAAAATGAAAACTGTTTTCATTTAGAAGATGACAAGAAAAACTGAAAAGGCAGCCAGTGTAATGGAAAAGTATTTGTCAATCATGTATCAGGTAAGGGTTTAGTATCCATGGTATATAAAGAACTCCTGACTCAACAACAAAAAGAGAGTACAACATAATTCTGGACAAAATATTTTCCTGAAGCAGCCTGCCTTCCCATCCCTTTTTTCTTCATACTGGGAATTAAATTCAGGGCCTCCTGCATGGTAGATCAGCACTACCTCTGAACAGCAGTCCAGCCCTTCGTATTTTATTTGGATATGGTCTCACTAAATCACCCAGGCTGGCTTTGAACTTGAGATCCTCTTGCCTCAGCCTCTGGAGCAGCTACAATAACAGTTATGCACTTCCACACCTGGGTTGCAAAAGCTTTTCTTCAAAGAATATATACAAAGAATATATACACAGGTCATGAAGCCTGTGAAAGGTGTCAGCATGCATTGGTGGTTTAGTGAAATACAACACCTCTTGACACACCACCTAACGCACACTAGGAGAGCTGTGTTAATAAGTGCCAAGTCACAGGTGTCGGTGAGGAGGTGGAGAAATTGGAGCTGTGGTGTCATGCTGGAGGGAATGTGAAGTCCTACAGCCACTGTGGAAAGAAGTGTGACAGCTTATCAGAAAGTTAAATTTGGAATGGCCATATGACCCAGCAGTTCCATTAAGTATTCATTCAAGAGAAAAGAGAACAAGTGTTTGAACAATTGCCTGTCTACACATTCATAGCAGCAGAGCCATGGCAGTCCAGTAGCACAGAAACCCGTGGTGTCCTCAGCGGGTGAACAGCAGGTGAACTACTTAGACTGTATATACTCTATCAAATATCAGTCAACCATATTAAAGAAGGAAGTGTATGTGTCCAAACTGTAATGAGGGTGGACCTCAGACATGCAGTGCTAAGAAAAGGAACCCGAGGTGCAAGACATAAACTGTGTGAGGCCTGTTATAGAAAATGTGCAGAAACAGCTCATCCAGAGAGATGAGTAGCTCAGAGTTGGTGGGGGCACGGAAGGGGAGACTGTGAGATTGGTTGCTTTTGGAGTGATGAAGTGGAAGCCTAGTACAGGTGGTAATAGGCAACATTATGAGTGTTCACTTTCAAGTGTTAGGGGCAGGGGTGTGGTTCAGTATGGAGCACTTGCCAGCATGTGTGAGTTCCTGGGTTCCAGCCCCAGCACTGCAAAACAGCAGCAGAACCACTCCAAACTGTCTATTTTTGTATGATTTCCACACTGTGTGTGGTGTTGTCAACAGAGATTTTTTTTAAAAAATGCATGCCTGAAGGTTCAGAAGCTGCAACTGAAAGAAACTGGGAGCTTAGTGCATAGGTGAGCACCACAAGTGTTTCTGGGCAGTGGCTTCCCAGTGCCACAGTGAGCCTGCATCATGCTTCACCTGAGCTGGTGTCACTGTTAAGAGAAGGTCTCTGAGCTCAGACTTGACGTTCCCAGGGGGTGGGCAGAGACTAGGGGTGGCCTGGACCTCAGAAGCCAGGACGAAGCCACCAGCCACATCCCATGCCTCCCTAGCAAATCTGAGCATGTCCTAGCACCTGCCTGAGAGAGTGCTATGGTCCACAGGAAAATGGGGAGGTGGCCAGCCTCCTCCTGGCCCTTTCTTCAGTGGCCACTTGGTGCTGGCTTGTGGGCTTCTGCCTGTTGGCTTTGGGTCCTTCCAGAGGCTCAGGGGTTTGAACTTCCAGCAGCAAGGGAAGTGACCTAGCAGGGCCTGAGTGGGTCAGGTGGGAGGCTCTAAGTGGCCCTCTGGCATCAGTGGCTTCCCTTCCTCAGCCTTTTGCTGGCATGATTTGACAGAGGCTGCCTGGTGGAGGCACACCTCGACTCTGGAGGCTCTAGAGGTTATTCCTGGCTGAGTCTTGGGTGTCTGGACTGACCTGCTCCCTCTGGTGCCTCTGCAGCTGCATTTGTTGGAAGCAGGGGCCCAGGTGTTCAGATGGAGGCCCCAGGGGACCAGGACCTGACTTACCCGCCTGGGGGACACTTCTACCCTGCCCGCCAGAATCCCCTTCCTGTTGGCCTCAGCTACCTTGGGTTCTGTGTTGTGTTTTTCCTTCTCCATAAGGTTTCCCTGATTGGGCCTGGCTGAGGCAGGGCTCCAGGGTATGTGGGTGACTCTGTGCTCTCTGAAGGGGTCCTGTCTCAACAGGTAGTGGCCTCTTGACCTTCTGTAGATGCCATAGAGGACATACGTGGTTAGCAGCAGCTGCCCAGAACCTTCCCGCCCAGAAGAGAATGGATGAGGCTGCTCTGTGCAAGGTCTCGGACACCTTTATGGTGAATAATGAGCAGGTTGTCTGTGTTTCTGGCTGCAGACCCTCCCGGCAGCCCTGAAATAACTTGTCACCCTCATGCCTCCACTGAGAGGGCTGAGCTTGGAACTGAGCTGTTTGTGAGGCAGCAGCACCCACTTAGGTTTTGGCCCTTTTGGCAAGTAATTTTGGGAGTGCCATCTTTCTGTTCTGTGTTGCACATCCTACCTGCCCACCATGACTCCTAGCTTCTATTTCTTATAAAAGTCTCTCCCTTGACATCCACAGGCCACCCAGGGTTCTACTTACCAGCCAACTGGTGTCCAAGTTAGGCCTGTGCCCATCAACAGGCTGTGCTTGAGACACCAGTGGAAAGGTGGGTGTCCCACAGAGCTTGATGTCTGCTCCTTGGTGTTCAGATCCTGCCCTGTCATTTTCCAGAGCATTGGTTGGGTGTGTTCCAGGTTCACTATAACACAAGAAGAGAAGCTCTCTTGTGTAATGAAGGTGCTGTGCACATGAGGAAAGCAGAGGCACTTCACCCCTGAAGGGAGAGCTGTCACTCACAGAGGGCTGTGGCTCATCCTGAGTACCATGGTCACACATTGTTTCCCACATGAGTTGGTCTGTGCCCTGGTGAGTTTGGAAACCCAGTATGGGCCTTACTCCAGGGGCACCTTTTGCAGTCCACCTGAGCTACTGCAGTTCTGTCCATCAGGGATTCAGGCTGTGCTTATATTGGAAATGAGTGACCTGCTGCTGTCCAGGTATGGCCAAAAGGGTGTGGGTCCCCAGGGGGCTGTCACTTACCTGTCACTAACACTTCCCTGGCAGTTGTCCTCAAGGAACTGTCTTGGGTCCTTCCAAGGGTCTTCCCTGGGCCACCCCTGCATTTCCTGCAGTCTCCACACCACTGTGTCATGGAGGGTATAGCCAGGCCCTGATCAGGGCACCTGTAAGCCCCACCTCAGGGTACCTGCTCTATTAAGACCCCGACATCCATTTAATCCTGGCAGTTGGGACATTGGTTACCTGGACATAGTTTTCACTTCTGTAAAAGAAAATAACCTAATCTGAGGTTAGATTATTTAAACCATTAGAAATCTTTTATTTGAAAATTATAAAAAATGCAACTCAGATTAGTTAAGTGGAATTTATTGCTCATATCACCGATCAATCCGAAGGCTGTAGGCGAGATCAATCTAGGCACCCGACTGGTAGACCTGGAGTACAGGTGTGACTCTGCCTGCCTGCACTTCCTCCTTACCCTCCTGGCCACTATCTCTAGTGCTCCAGACCATCCCACCCCTTGGTTTCATGTCATCCACAGATCCCTGCCTCATTGCTTAATCCAGGTAATAAAAGATGCTCCTTCAGAACAGAGGGAAATGACCCAGTTATCCCACTTCTTGGTCTATACACAAAGGACTTAAACTCAGCATACTATAGTGACACAGCCACATCGATGTTCATAGCAACTCAATCCACAATAGCTAAACTGTGAAAGCAAACATGATGCCCTTCAACATATGAATGGATAAAGAAACAGTGGTACATAATGCACACTGGAATATTTCTCAGCATTAAAAGAGAACAAAATTATGGCATTTGCAGGAAAATGATTGAAGTTGGAGAATATCAGGCTAAGCTAAGTCAGTCAATTCCCAAAAACCAAAGGCTAAATGTTCTGTCTGATAAGTGGTTGCTGATCCATAATGAGGGTGGGGATGCAGGGGGAGAATGGAGAAACTTTGGGCAAAGAGGAGGGAGGGGATAAGAGGGCAATGGGGGAAGGAACGATGGTGAAATGATAAGAACATCATTACCCTAGGTATATATATGACTGTGCATGTGGTGTGATGCTGCATCATGTACAACTGGAGAAATGAAAAGCTGTGCTCCTTTTGTGTATAATGAATTGAAATGCATTCTGCTATCATGTATAAGTAATTAGAACAAGAATACTACTACTACTACTACTACTACTACTACTACTAGAGGAAAAGCTTTCCTCCAAAACCTCATTGGTTCTAACAGGCTCTCCAGCCTTGCCCTCGACCTGCTGTGGCCATGAGGTGGAAATCAGTGGTTGAAGGAGCCCACAAGGGCTGACCTGGTGCTGGAGAAGAGCTGATGCCACTCACCTTGTGGAGTTCAGGGTGAAAACAGTGAGCTGCAGGAACCTTTCCCAGTACAATGGAGAGGTGGGGCACTGACCACATGGATCCAGAACCCACCCTGGGCCCACTCTGCATTGTCAGCAGGTGACTCTGAAGACCCTCTGTGCATGATGTCATAGCCTTAGTCCCCTGCTGAGCTAGAGATTTTTCCATGACTTTACACATACTTATTTACTGCAGGTCATCCCTATGGTGACCGTGTGATGAAGGGACATCTGTTCCATTTAATAGATGAGGAAACTAGGGCACATGGTGGCTTAGTAAGTCCCCAGGGTCACCTAGCTAGTGTGGCATGTAGTGAAGCTGGATGTGCCTGTACTGCAGTCTGTGGGCAGAGGAAGCTGAAGGTTTGGGGCAGTTGGCTGCTCTCCAGGGCTTAGCGCAACACAGCGGCCATGATACCTACAAGATGTTTGTGCAGCATCCCGTCCCTTGGCTCTTGATGACCTCTTTTGGCAGTTGGCCCATCTCTACTTAGGGGCTAGCTCCTCTCATTGCTTTTTAAATTTTTTTTAATTTTATTTATTTGTTTTATTTTTTGGTACCAGGAATTGAACCTACAGTGTTTTTACTTCTAAGCCACATCCACAGCCCTTTTTACATTTTGCACACACACACACACACACGCACACACACACATACACACACACACACACACAGACACACACCTATCTGGGGGAGGCTGGAATATAGAAGAAAAAATACCTTTGTTAGGATAAAGGATAAACCATATGTTCTTATTCTCTAGATTTAATGCACTGGACTCAAAGCCTTCCTGTCCAACACAATTTCCCTGAGCACCTTCATCTGGGAGTTTTGCTGGGGACTGGGTACTGGGATGAGTAAGACCTCTTTTCTCATTCTATAATTTGTTAGAAAGATAGAAAGCAGACAACCATGACATAGTGTGTAAAGCATATTACCAGAGCAAAATGCTATTAAGGCAGGGGGTGTGGGGATGGGCATTTCACTAGGCAATGACAACAATGCTGGATTCCAGAGGACATAAGTGCTGGAGCAAAGTCTTAATGAATAAGATGGAGAGTAGATGGAGAGGCAGGTGGGAAGAGAGAGTACTCCAGAAAGAAGAAGCTCATATACCTGTAGCTCTACTACAAAACTTTATACTACTCAACATTCTGCACCTCACTATCCTCCTGTAACCTTAAAGCCAAGCAACAGGAAGCCTCAACCAAGAGCAAACTGCACATTCCATAGTACCTGTCATAAAAGAGAAAAGTGTGTGCACACACCATAAAAACACTGTGCAAATTTCAAGGAATTTAACATGAGTTAATAATATTTATTCATATATTGTTTACCAAACATATGACTAGAAAGTTTAAGACCAAACAAAACTGAAGAGCCAATCTTTAGCACTGAAAAGCTAACGGCTTTAAAAGAATTATGAATTCAGGGAAATTCACTTGAATTTGTCTAATTAGAAAAAAAAATTGTAATTCTCAAAGTAGATGAAGTAGGCAAGTTAGATTCACTTTAGAAATGCAATAACTTTAAGTAGCTTCTTATCTGCATATAAACCTTAATCATTTCCTTGAGATTTTAAATTGGAAAAAAATGATTTCCTGTTCAAAATATACTGAATAACAACTCATAGTTTCTCATTTAACCTACAACCAGGAGAAAAGTACCATCACCATCTCCTTTTACAGGTGAATGATGCAAGGGTAAGCCTGTGGTTGTGGCAGATTGTCAGAATCAGGGTCCTTGCCCTGCCCTGATAACAAACTAGTTGTTTGCCACCCCCATTGTTCTTTTTTTTTCCTGTAAAAATTCAGAAAATTGAATTTTCTTAATATTGAGAATTAAGCTTTCAAAGGAGTAGCTTGTTTTTTTCAACCACATTTTTGTTTAAAAAATGAAAACATACCATAATAAACACAATTCATTGCTCTCATGGCAAGGGAAAATAACACCTCTACTTTACCTTTAGTTTCTTGCCTACAATCGACCACTGGCCACAGGAGTGCCTCTCAGCAAACAGTTGTTATGTATTTTTTTTAAATCCCTAAATATAGAACCCTAATTTAGATCGAAGAGAGATTCAACTGTCTAACATGGACAAGAGAAATATTATTACATTATTCTTGTCTCAACATACTTATCAGTGACACTGTTTTTAGTGAGATACTGATATAAATCTTTCTAAGTCTCTCCTTTTCTGCCCCCTGAAATTTCTTTCTATTCCATATCTTGGCATAGACATCAGTCAATACTGTTTGTTATAGTTACCATAACCACCACAAATAGAAATAAAAGTAGACATTAATCGAAATAAAAACAAGATTTGTTAATAGATACAAAAAGTAGATTTGTTCATTAAGTTCAAGGAAACAGTTGTGTTCAGAATTACTCCTAGCTATTCTAATTCATTTTCATAAGACAACAATGGAGAGAGGTATCTGTGACCAATGTTAAAAAAAAAAAAAAAAAGACACTTTAAGAACTAAGACCTGGGGCTGCAGTTATAGCTCAGCAGTAGAGTACTTGCTTGGCATGTGTGGAGGCATTTGGTTTGATCCTTAGCACCACATGAAAATAAATAAATAAAATGATGGTATTGTGTCCA
This sequence comes from Callospermophilus lateralis, assembly GCF_048772815.1. Classification (NCBI taxonomy): domain Eukaryota; kingdom Metazoa; phylum Chordata; class Mammalia; order Rodentia; family Sciuridae; genus Callospermophilus; species Callospermophilus lateralis. The sequence continues at coordinate 140,853 of NW_027517765.1, forward strand.
TCTTGGCATAGACATCAGTCAATACTGTTTGTTATAGTTACCATAACCACCACAAATAGAAATAAAAGTAGACATTAATCGAAATAAAAACAAGATTTGTTAATAGATACAAAAAGTAGATTTGTTCATTAAGTTCAAGGAAACAGTTGTGTTCAGAATTACTCCTAGCTATTCTAATTCATTTTCATAAGACAACAATGGAGAGAGGTATCTGTGACCAATGTTAAAAAAAAAAAAAAAGACACTTTAAGAACTAAGACCTGGGGCTGCAGTTATAGCTCAGCAGTAGAGTACTTGCTTGGCATGTGTGGAGGCATTTGGTTTGATCCTTAGCACCACATGAAAATAAATAAATAAAATGATGGTATTGTGTCCATCTACTACTGATAAAATAAAAATAACTAACATCTGAAAACTGGGCACACAGGTGCATGTCTATAATTTCAGCTGCGACAGAGGCAGTAGAATCATAAGTTCAAGACCAACTTCAGCAACTGAGTCCCTGCCCCAAAATAAAAAAAAAATAAAGAGGACTGAGGATCCAACCTAGTGCCTCATATGTGTGAGGCAAGCACTCTACCACTGAACTATAGCCCCAGCCCTCCTAGGTCCTTTTAATTCCACTCCTCAAAAGTTAAGCACTGGCTCTGTATATTCTCCATAACCTTTACTTCCTCTATTACATTTATTAAACTGGAAGAAAAAGAACATAGGCTATGCGTCTTAACTGCTTGTCTTTTTTTACTTCTCTGTGCCTCAATATCTTTTTATGTCTCAGGGAGGAAATAATTTAAATCATGATCTTGAAAGAACCACATTTTATGTATAAAAATTTCAAAATATGGCAAAAGAAATCATTAAAATAACATGCAGAGAGTAAATGAGAAAAGGAAATAATGAAGAAAGAGCAGAAAGATCAATAAATAAAAACATAGAGAAAAATGAACTAAAAAAAGAAAAATAAACTAATTAAATGCTGGTTCTTGGGCTGGGGTATAGCTCAGTAGTACAGTGTGTGCTTAGTATGTGTAAGGCACTGGCTTGATCCCAAGCACCAAAGGAAAAAAATACTGGTTCTTTGAGGAGACAGATGAAAGTGGTAAACCTCCAGTTGGTCTGATGAGGAAAAAAAAAGAGAATGTACATATTACTAATATCAGGAAAAAATGGTGAAATCACCATAGTTTGTACAGATATGAAAAGAACATATGGTAAAATATTATGAAAAATTAGGAAATATTTTGAAATTATGAAGAACTTTATGCCAATAAATCCATCAAACTAAATGAAGAGGACAAATTTCTAGAAAGATACCACCAAACTCACCTTCAAATAAAACTGGAATTGAATAGTCACAGGTTTATTTTTTAAAAAATTTGTAGTTTGAAAATCTTCCCTTAATTTTTTTTTTCAGATCCAGATAACTTCACTGGTAAATTCCAACAAACATGTAGGAAAAATATTATACCAATTCTATAAGAACATTGAAGAAGAGGAAATATTTTCTAACTTATTCTGAGGGCAACATTAACCTGCTATCAAAGCCAGACAAAAACATTACAAGATATTGTGACACCCCTCATGAACACAGGTACAAAATCCTATACAAAATTGTGGGGGAGTGGGGGGGTTGTAAAAAGGGATAGAACTCAAGACTAATGTTCTAATGTGTCTAGGCTAATGCCACATCCTCAGCTCTTTTTGTTTTGATACAGGGTCTCACTGAGTTACCCAGTGTAACTTTGAACTTGTGATCCTCATGCATCAGAGTAGCTGGGATTACAAGCATATTCCACCACATCCAGCTTCCCAGCAAAAATTTAATGAATTAAATACAATAATATATAAAAAGAACAATACCTTATGACTAAATGAGATTTATGCTAATTTTTCAAAACTGGTTTGCCATTCAAAACACAATGCACATCACTATATTACTAAACAAAAATTAAACAATTTCAATAGATTCATGAAAAGATCTAATAATCCAATACCCATTCTTAGTTCAAAAGCAACAATAAAAACCTTAGAAATAAAACACTCTCATTCTGATTTAAAAAAATCTGAAAAAACTACTGTTATCGCACACATAATAAGAAAAGATTAAATGTTTTTTTTTCCTTTAATTTAAGGAACAAGACAAGGATGACCACTCCCTTCATTTCTATCCAATAATACAAGAAATTCTGCTTAGTTTAATAAGACAAGAAAAAAGTGACATTCAAGTGAGAAAGAAAGAATTGAAACCATCTTTATTTTGAAATGAGATTATCTATATAGAAAAAATCCAATAAAATCTACACCAAAAAGCTACCTCTATAAGGTGAGATTGTCAAAGCTGCATGATATAAGAGCTAGACAACAACAACAAAAAAAGCCTGAATTGTCATTCTATGCCAGTAATAAAAAATTTTATATTGAAATTTTTAAAAATACTATAATAACACCAAAATGTCAATATTTAAGACAAATTTGAAAGAGATATGCAAGATTTCCACTTTAAAAGATTGCTGAGTGAAATTAAAGAAAATGTAAACAAATGGGAAGAAATAACATGTTCATTTGTTGTAAGACTCAATGCTGTTAAGAAGTCAATTCTGTCCAAATTGATTCATAGATCCAATATATAAGAATCCCAGCAGGCTGTTTTGTATAAACAGGTAAGCTGATTATAAACTTCCAATGGATACACAAAGACCCAGAACAGTCTAAAAAACTTTGCAAGAGAAAAACTCTGGAAGACAAACACTATTACAAAGGTATGGTAATTCAGACAATGTGGTACTGATATAAAGATAAATAAGTAGATCATGGTACAAAATAGAGGCCAAAATAGACCCATGGACAAAGAAAACTGATTTTAACAATGGTACAAAGGCAATTCAGCAAAGAGACAATGTTCATTTTTAACAAATGGTGCTGCAACTAAATATCCATACAAAAAAAAAAAAAAACCTATAAACTTTTTTCTCCTACCTTGCACCATACACAGATATTAACTCAAAATGGGTCATATACCTAAGTGTAAAACCTAAAACAATAAAACTCTTCAAGGAAACAGGAGCTGACTTCTGTTACTTGGGGTTAGGCAAAGAGTTCTTAGATATGACACCAAAAGTGCAATATATTAAAGAAAAAAATCATAAATTGAACTTTATCAAAATTAAGAATATCTGTTGTTTAAAAAGACACTGTTAGGGGAATGTAAAATATGACAGACTGGAACAAAATATCATAAATCTAATAAATAATTTGTATCTAGAATATATAAAAAATTCTTAAAATTTAATAAGAAAAACAAATACCTCAATAAATAATAACATACAAGATTTGATACTTTACCAAGCAGTGGCAAATAAGGACATGAAAATATGCTTGACATCATCAATAGCCAATAGGAAAATGCAAATTAAAATCACAATGAGGGGTTGGGGTTGTGACTCAGTGGCACAGCACTTGCCTTGTACTTATGAGGCACTGGGTTCAATCCTCAGCACTGCATAAAAAAATAAATAAAAAATAAAGGTATTGTGTACATCTACAACTAAAAAAAAAAAAGAAAAACTAAAAAAAATCACAATGAGATAATACTAGGTATCTATCATAGGACTAAAATTTAAAAAGATACCACAGTAAGTATTTAAGATAGAGACTTGGAGCAACTGAATTGTCATTCATAGTTGATAGGAATGTAAAAGGAAACAAACAACTTAGAAAACAATTTGCCAGTTTTAAAAATTAAAAATATACCTACCACATGATATACTCATCTCACTTCAGGGTATTTACCAAAGAGAAAAGAGAGGCTAAGTAAACACAAAGATCTGTAAAACAGGTGTTCAGCTTGGTTTTAGTTCTAAGAGCCAAACACTAGAAACACCCAAATGGCCATAATTTGTGAATAGGTACAACCATACAATGCAATACTTTGAGCACTTAAAGGAATTAACTACTGATATGATCAAAAACAGAGATAAATATTAAAATAATTACACTGAGTGAAAGAAGCCAAAAAAGTCCATGTGATATAATTCCATTTACATAAAACCCTAGAATAATCAAATTAACCTACAGTGACAGCAGAGAGGTAGGTGGGTGGTTGCCTGGAGAAAGGGACAGAGAACCATGAGGATAGAAGTACAAAGAAATTTGGGGTGGTGATGGATCTGCGCATTCTCCTTATTGTGATGATAATTTCTTGGGTGTGCATATGTGTCAGAACTGATGAAATTATACACTTTAAACATGAAGTTTATGGATGTCAATTACACCTCAAAAAACTGTCTTTAATAATAGCTACCTGAATTTTATAATATCTATTTTAAATTGTCCCCTTTCCATCAGCATACAAAAAATCTTTCACTGTAGCAAACTTACTCGTGTAAATGCTCCAAAAACATCTTTTCCTTTGACCTTTACTCTATATAAACATGACTGTAAAAGAAAATTACTATTGAATTGAAAAGTGAACAAATTGGTCTCTTTGGATTGCACAGTTGTCTGTTTATTGGCTTCAAATGAAGTCTGAATGTTTAGCTAAACTACCAGTACTGAAGTCACTGAATACTGATAACACTACTTTTGCAAGCTGCCCTAAAGCAATTCTATAATTCAAATAAGTACTGCACATGTGCTCTCTGTATGGCACAGTTGAAAGTGCTTGATTTCATGCAGAATAGACAGTACCAAATTACAAAGTTATTCCATGTCTTCTTTTGAAATAATTTGTAAAGTTTAGAAACACTTAAATCACATAATGAAAGATAGCAATGGAAACAGGCCACAGCCTAGAACAGTGACTCTTCTAATTAAAGGTTAAAATAGTAAATTTCAATGATAACATGACTGAAGAACTGTATCCTAACAGCTTAGAATTCCCAAATGACAAGTATCTCTCATATCTTAAGTGAAATCAGAAAAAAAGATGAAAAAATTATTCCACACACAGCAAGTATGGAGTGTACCAGCTCTAAGAGGTCATTCTGGCTTAGAAATATAAAAGGATGTGAAGACAGACCCAAGGTGATTTTTTTTAAATACCAATAATAATAAGGAGATTTTAAGTAAATATTATAACAGCTGGTATCAAATACAACATTCTAACAGCATATATTTTAAATTTCTTTTTTTAATAATTAAAACATAATTACTTTTATTTTTTGGTCATATATGACAGCATAATGTATATTCACATATAATACATACATGGAATGTACATACATCAATCATATTGTCTATTCTATTCTGTGTGCCTTTTTCTAATTTTAGAAGGACTGAATTATCTTCTAATTTTTTCATGCTGATCCCAAATTGAAATTCTCTTCACATATTTTACGTGTGGCTTCTTGAACATGATTTGATGTTTCTTCTGCCACCAAAAGTGGTTGACTTCTAAACCTGAGGACAGATTTTAAATGTTATTTGCATCCCATTAATGTCTTTTCTGCCTGATGGTGTTTCTTTTTCTTGTTATTCACTCATTTATTCTTCCTTCTCTCTTATACTCTTTCTTTATCTTTTTCAGGATGAAGAAATGCAGTGTGAAAAAAGAAACTTCATTTCTCTTCTGTTTCTTCCATGATTTTCCATTCCTCACAAACCTTCTTTTTTTCTATGGTGTCCCAGCTGTGCTCCCAGAGGGTAGGCCCTGACACTTGCACTCAAGTCAAACCTCAGAATTGGCCTCTGAAATCACATGTACCTCAAGCTACCTCACCTACTTCACCTGGGTTGAAAGGTCTGAATTATCTTTTACTTAGTTACTCCTGATTCCATATGAAAATTAACTGATCATTTGACTGTCACATGAACACATTTTAAAAATTATTTTTTATTTGTAGATGCACACAATACCTTTATTTCATTTACTTATTCTTATATGGTGCTTAGTGTTGAACCCAGTGACTCACATGCTGGGTATGCATTCTACTATTGATTTACAACCTCAGCCCTCTTGAGTTCCTTTTTATGTTTCTCATGACACCAAATATAGTTATCTTCTCAGCTAGAAAAACAATTTTTTAGGTTACTAGCATCACATAAACAGGTTCATTCGGCCTAATTTTTTTTCCCTGGTTGTCATTCACTTATGTATATTGTAGTTTTGGGACTCCATCCAAGGCATCTCTTATTCCAGGGAAAGGCTCCACCAGTGAGCTCCCTGGATTGCCCTGAAATATGAGCAGTTCACAGTAGGTAAGACTACATTTTCCCAACACCACTAATACCAGGAGAAACAGTCTGAGCAATACATAATTTATTTAGCTGGCCTCAAGGGGAAGCCCAAACTTCCTGGGGTACCTGTGCATCATTTATTTTTATGGGTAACTCAAAGAATATTCTGGCCAGTGGCCAGAGATTCTGAGGCTATGTAATAGGAAGAAGGCATGATTCCAGTGATCTGGGGAAACCTCATGAGACTCTGTCTCATAAATGGTTCACACTAGCCTGGGATGCTGAAGTTTGGTGAGCCTCAGTTTTGTGCACATGACACTGTTCATGGGATGGAACATGTAAGCCTTGGATCTGGTGGCTGTGCAAGAGATCTGCTCGGCTATTGGTGTGAGAATTGAGAGAAACACTGCTTGATAACAACAGAAAATAGCATTGGAACAGTGGGAATCAACAATTGTGCACAGGAAGCTCCGTGAAATGTTGCTTACTATACTTCACCTGAAGTTGAGACAAAATTGAATAAACAGGATAAGCTTGGTGCTTTAGGAACTGTGAAAGCTGCCAGTGAACACTCTTTTGTCTATCAGGAGAAGTAACTGAAGTTAATGAAGTTCTGATATGAGCCCTAGGGCTTGTGAAAAAACTTGTCAAGAAGATGGTTGACTAATTAAGATGACACTGAGTAAGAACTAGATGACTTAAAGAGTAAAGAGGCATTGGAGAAATGCACAGAATCTATTGAGGAGTGAAAATGATATTTTAAGTAAATTAATGTGGAAAAGGTTCATGATAGTTATCTTAAGTTATTAGGAGAGAGAAAACATAATGTGAAATTACTCTCAACATTGTTACTGAAAGAAAATTCTCCTTAAACTTCCTGTGATTTCAGAGAAAGACTATATGCATCTGTTACAATTACTCATGATTTTTAGAGTAGGATTTTGGCTCTTATGGTTAGAACTCATGAAATTATCTGTGGTAAAAATTACTTATGAAATTACTTAATTCAAGAATAATATATTTTTAAGTTCTTTCCTCTTAGTTATACATGAAAGTAGAATGTATTTTGACATATCATATATACATGGAGTGTAGTTTCCCATTTTTTTGGTTGTTCATGTTGTGGAGTTACACTGGCTGTGTATTCATCTATGAACATAGAAAAGTTGTGTCAGACTCATTCTACTATATTTCCCATTTCTATTCCCAATTCCTTCTACTCACTTCCACCAATCCAGTCCAGTAAACCTCCACCCCTCCTTTCACCTTGCTTTTTTTGTCTACTCTCACATATTAGAGAGAATATTAAATATTTATTTTTTGGGGAATGGCTTATTTTACATAGAATCATATTCTCCAGTTTCACCGATTTACTAGCAAATGACATAATTTCTTTTTTTTCGGCTGAGAAATATTTCATTGTGTATGTGTACCACCTTTTCTTTATCCACTCATTTGCTGAAGGGCACCTACTAAGGTTGGTTTCATAATTTAGTTATTGTTAATTGAGCTGCTGTAAATATTGATGTGGCTGTGTCTTTAGAGTATGCTGATTTTAAGTCCTTTTGGTATAGACCAAGGATTGGGAAAACTGGGTCAAATGGTGGTTTCATCCCAAGTTTTCTGGGATAAAATCTTTATACTGCTTTCCAGAGTGATTGCACTAATATATTACTTGTAAAGGTTATAATATGAATGCCATATTAGTTATGAAGGTCACAGAGCAAATGTTATATTTATTTTAGGTGCTATATTATGGACGTCATTTTAATATCAACATTCACAGAGCAGGTATCCCATCATTCTTAGGTGCTATAATAAAGATGTTTTATTGGTATTAAAGAACACAGTACAGCTACTCTATTTTTTTTTTGTACTGGGGTAAACTCAGGGGCATTTGACCACTGAGACACATCCTCAGCCCTATTTTGTATTTTAAGTAGATACAGGGTCTCACTAATTTGCTCAGCTCTTTGCCATTGCTGAGGCTGGCTTTGAACTTGCAATTCTCCTGTCTCTGCCTCTTGAACCGTTGAGATTATCAGCATGAACCACAGCACCCAGTTACCTTTTCAGTTTTTGATGCTGCAGCATGAATATCATATCATTATTGAAGGCCATGATGTAGCTATTATATAACATTTAGATTCAATCATATGGATATTACATTCATATTACAGCCACAGATCATTTGTTATATTACCTTGAAATGCTATAGTATAGATATCATTTGCTATAAAACACTACAATGCAGCTATTTTAATAGTTGTGGATGCTATAGCATAGGTATTATATTAGAATTAAAAAACAGAGGTAAGCTCATTTATTAATTTTACATGTTATACTATGGGTATCATAATAGTTTTTAAGCCAGTTATTATATTAGCTTAAGATGAAATAACATAGATATTACATCAGGATTCAAAGCTGCAAGGCAGATATTAAGATTCAATTAAATGGATATTACATTAATATTAAAGGTCACAGCACCATAATTATTATAATATTAGATGCAAATTATGGTTGTCATATTAGAATCAGAGGTATCAGAGAAGCTGAAATATTACTTTTATAGGTAAAGCTATAAACATGACATTAGAATAAAGGACAATGAGGCAGCAAATATATTATCAAGACAAAAATGTATGGTATTGGCCTTGGGCTGTACGTCAGTGTTAAAGCACTTGCCTTGCATGTGTGAAGCCCTGGGTTTCATCCTCAGCATATAAATAAATAAAGACATTGTGAGTCCATCTACAACAACAACAACAAAAAAAAAAACATTAAAAAATATGGTATTAATATTACAGGCCACGGGGCTGCTATTTTAGTAATAATGGATGCCAAAATGAGAATATCACAACAGTACAACAGTACAAGATAAGAGAACATTTTTGGTACCTGGGATTAAACCCAGGGGAACTTAGTGAGAGTGGGAAGGGTAAAAGATTATGTTATGTTCTTCTCATGTGATGAAAACTTAATTTCAGTGAGGAGAAACCCATTGGGGAGAATAAAACTAAGAGTCATGGTTTCTCACACACCCAACATATATATTTTTATGAATAAAAATTTTATCACAATTACTTTAAAATTTCATTTAACTTTACTGCTGTCTGGTCTTATGAGAAAGCAAATTGTATTTTAAACATCTAAGCAATGTCCTAAGGCAGTAATATTTCTCCAGAGAGAAAAACAATATAAAGCATGAGTATAATTTAAAATTTTCTATTAAAAATTAAGAAGGACAGCTTAAATCAGTTGCAATAACTTAAAGCACTATATCCAAAATATCATTATTTTTGACAATATAAATTGACTAATAAATAAATGTATTTTTGAAGCTTCATCCTAAACTTTACTCTTGACCTCTCAGAGATATCTATGTTCACCACAGCTATATTTCGTGTTTGAGATCTATAAATACCCGACCTCAGCAGGGTGAAAAAACTGGACAACTTAGTTCTGTGTCATAGGTTATGAAATAAACGTACAAAACAACATTCTCTCAGGGCCAAAGAACAGGAGAGACTGTGAACTTTGAGAGAGCTGCCATCTACAACTCAGAACTATACAAAAGGGGACCCTGTTTCTCACAGGATTCTGGGCACAGATCTATTTCCATTTTAAATATCATACTGTAACCAAAAGAAATGGGCCTCACTGGAGAGAAAACTCTAGGTCATCAGGTAATCAGTAACCCAGAAACTAGAGTCTAAACATTTTAATGAAAAACTTATTTTGAAGTTTTGTCTTTAGACTAATGCAGGGTTGTGATTTCAATTTTCTTCTTTGATATGGGGTACTGTGAGAATATCATAAGATATTAAAGCATACAAGTCTACATACATTTCTATATAATTCAATAAAGTCTGTTAAGAGATTAAAGTTAAATTGAAATTAATAAAAATTTAAACACTCCCTGTAAGGCACGATGTTTTTGTGTTTTTCGCATAACTTCAGTTCCATGTGTGATTGAATCCTGGCACTCCGTTAGTGGATTAGTTATCTATCACTGAATAAGAAGAAACTATATAAACATTATTGTCTCATGTGTTGAATTATCATCAATTATGGCTGGTTTCATATGGGAACTTTTTACTGAATGTAATTATGTGATAGTTGATAAGGTTATTGAACTTCAGAGGGAGATATGGTTGCCAAACAAAAGTATCCTTCATCTCAGAATCAAATAAATTAAGGTGGACTCATTCTCATGGAGGTGACGGTGTTGTGAAAGCAAAAACAAAGTATTCAAAATGTTTTCTGACTAATACACTTTCATAGTCACAGCTTTACATAAGTCACACACACACAAAAAAATAAGAGCTCAGATCCAAAGTTTGGGAAATATACTCTGCACTTTGGCTAGAAGAGTAGTAAAAATACATTGTCAATTTTATGTGTACAGATAAAGCTAAAGAATTGCCAATATGTTGACACTCAGCATCATTTTGCATGTTGTGATAGATGAGGTTTACATAGCTGTTAAGTGTGAAAGAATATTTGAAAGGTCTCACAAATATTAAGCAACTTTACTGGAATTCAGGATCAACTCTATGTGACCCTCTAGATTACATGAATTATCAATCTTTCCTTATTTTCTTATAAGTTAGATGGTGGCACACAAAAGCAGGATTTCTTTGTACCAAGGACTAGACTCAGGGCACTTTATCACAAATCACATCTCCAGCCCATTATTTTAAGACAAGCCATGTTCTCACTAAGATGCTTAAGGTCCCACTGAGTTGTTGAGCCTAGCTTGAATTTAAAATCTTTCTTCCTCAGTCTCATGAGTCACAAAAATTACAGACATGCATTAAAATATTGGCTCTTGTTCTCAGGTTTATGAACAAGCAAAATTGAAATGCTAAGCAGAGAAACAGTTGTTATAATTACCCATTGTTAATTCTGTCTTATTTTCTAAGGTTTAAATATTGAAACCAATATTTCAATGTATATTGAAGGTAACATTATCTATTATAGTCCACAGTCTGTTGATTTCCATTCCATCCAGATAATTTTTTACTGACTAGACTTTGATTTAATTTGAAAATATTTTTCAATATGTTTGAACTTCTGGTTTTTCTGCTGGCATTATTAGGATACTAGGTTCAAACATTACAGCCTACGGAAAATTATGGTGTGGTTATAGCTATAGAGAAGACTATATGATAAATAAAATTTTAAACACACGAGGATGAGGTATTTTCTTTGTTATTTTTCTATGTATTCTTGGTGTATAAGATATAGAGTACACAGTCAAATCTTAAATCATACAAAGCAGGCTCTATCTCTAGTTAATAAAGAAAAATATCAAATACAAAAAGTTTTGTTGCAAAATCACATGGCACTTCATTTGTTTACAGCAGCACCCTAATGGATTTCTGCCATATCCAGTTGTATGTATGTTCTAGATCACCAAAATATTATCAGTATTACTTCAATACATATTACATCTTTAGTTGCAGCCACACAGCAGTTGATCAATTATAAGTTGAAAGAATGATGAGCTTGTCAGGATACCATCTGGAGATGGCTTTTAGTAATCCTAGGCAAGGGGATTGTATTCTAGTCATATCACAATACAGTGTATTTTTTGTGGCCTGTGGATGCAGAGCTCTTAGGTGTGTAGATTTTTTGATGATGAATCCTAAAAGGGTGGATCATTGGAAAGGCCAAACATGGCTATATCTACTCTCTCGTTGATAACTTCTAACAGGTTATAATAATAATAATAATAATAATAATAATTTATTCAAGTAATAAATACCCTGATTTAGTGTATGTATTCATTGTCATACACATTTTCTTTTGAGCATGTGTTCACTATGTAAAATATTGAACATTCACCTTTGTTTTCTGGCCTATATATAAAAAGGCCTATGGAATGACGCAGGAATCTAAGGGTTGAAGGCTCTGGTCTGTCTGGGAGCTATTGTTTTTTTGTGTGTGTGTTTTTTGCATAAACATGACTACACTGCCAACTCTGCGTAACATCTCTCAATTGCTAGAGATCCAAATTTTACATCCTGGGTCTCAACACCCACACAGCAACTGGCGAAGTCTTTAAGATATTTGCAGGTGAGAGATATCTCAGTCCTGATAGATTAGTAGAGGTTGTTAAGGGAGTGGTGGCACCTATACACACCAAGAAGCTTACAACATTTAGTTGCCTCTGTCCTTTTACAGTGGATTCCTATGGAGAGTTGTGATATAATGGAATTAGTTCCTTGTAATCAGAAATAAGGATTCTGACTGCACTCTGGGCAAACATGAACCCTGCAAGTTGAAGTGTCAATGAAGTGTTGAAGCCCAGGCCCCAGCCTCTGGCCAAAGAAAAAAAGTGGCAGCAGTGGCATAGATGATTTGGAGAAGTAGTCAAAGGAGTCATGTGCAGCTGCTCTGGCCATGAGATGAATGGTTTCAATAGATCTGACAGCAAAAACTGATGCAAGTGTATGAGAGACTAGCAGAATGAGGAATTGCAAGATATTAAAGAGGTCTAGGAATCTAAAATACGTCCAGTAGAGTAAGATCTCAGTATTTTAAAAATACCTATCAACCTTCCCCATTGTGATGTTGAGTCTGTAGAGAAGAAGGATAAAAGCCTTCAAGTCCAGTCAATGGATGATGCATAAAATTAAACAACAGCAGCCAATGGCCAGCCCAGGTATCCAAGTCTAACCTATTTTACCTGTTAAGCAGAACTGATGGACTTAAAAAAATAATTTACCCAGGTGTGAAGATAGCAAGATTATTATTTTTTGTCTGTAAGAGTTAGAGATAAACAGCATTCTGTGTTGCACCCTAAAAATCGAGAGGTTAGCATTGCTCCTTACAGTAGAAGTTGTAAAATGCTCAATACCATGAGGCATTTAGGGCCAAAAAAAGACCAAAAAGACCAAGGGTGTTAGTACAGTGTTGCCAGAAGGCTACCTTTTTAGCAAGTAGCCAAGGTCATAAACACTCAGATTCAATGTATGTACTCAAGGTCAAAAACATTTGTTTGTGAGCATGCTCTTACATCAGTCAAATATTGTTGATGTGCGTTCTTTGTCGGACCTGCATTAAAAAAAATTCTATTTAATAACATTGAGGGCTGAGGGATAGAACCTAGAGGCTGGTTATGGGCTATTGCTGCCTTCAGAAGTAACATGCCTACCATCCCAAAAGTTCCTCACATCTTCTTTCAACTGCTTGAGCCCCAAACATTGCTTTTTTGATATGAGTCCCTACATAGGAGCAAAAGATGTGAAATTATTTTTAATTTGAGACTATTACAAATCCTCTGCTTTATGTAAGGAGTATTGTGTTGTTTTGTAGACATGCTCCCAGATAATATTCATATAGTGGATATTTAGTGTATTATTTATTTTATATTACATATATTGCCTTAATGTTGTCTCTCACTCACTTTTTACATAGTGTTTCATGTTTCATATTCTCCACTTATAAAACTCTTGTGATACAAATACATTGTTTTTGTTGCAGTTTCCATACCATGCTGCATTTTTATCATGACTGTAATGAAATATATCTGTTTTTAAGTTTCTCCTGATAAGAAATTTTAAAAATATTGCTTGTCCTTGATTTTTCAATTTAGTTCTCAGCCATTTTTCATGTTAATTTTAAATCCTTGCTATAAGCTTCAGAAGTTTTTCTCAAACATATTATCACCATTGAATAAAAAGTTCACCAGATGTAAAAAATTTTTCTTATTCTTTTCCTTTTTTTAAGGGAAGAGGAATGAGTATTTAACCAAGGATAGTTCTCCTAAACCCCTGTATCACCAGCCATTTTTAATTGTATTTTATTTTATTTTTAGTTTTCAGACAAAGTGTTGCTTAGTTGCTTAGGTCCCTCATATTATTTAGGCTGAATTAGAAATTGTGAATCTCCTGATTAAGTCTCCCAAATTATTAATATTGCGGACATGAGCCACCATATGTGTGTAACTCCCCTTTTTGAAAAAAATGTCACTACTTAACTTTTAAGAGAATTTAAAAATAATGATGAATCATGGCTACTAAAGTAGATAAGATTTGCCTTTGGGTCAGGCATATTTGATCTTTTTATGTACTTAAAATTATGGGCACAGAAGAAAGCATATTTGTAAGATTCTGTTTCGAAATTTTAAAAAAAGGAAAAAAAATGAAGATAAAGCTTAGGAATAATATCCCCTCAGTTTAACCAGCAGTACTACACTCATATAAACACACACACACACACACACACACACACACACACACACACACACACACAGTACTTGTGCAATTTTGAAAAGATTTTTTAACCCTGAACAGCTGTAAAAAACCTCATCTATTACAAAAGGCAGAATTAGTGCCATAATATCAGTAGTCCTTTAGCCTTATCCGTGTACAGAAATTTGGTAATGCGATTTTACTTCTATGCTAGTCAAATGCAGAATGTATTCTCCAAACTTTGGGTCAGGGCTCTTATTATTTTTTATGGCTTATATAAATTTGTGGCTATGAAAGAGTACTTGTCAGGTACCTAGTCAGGTAATATTTTTTAATGTTTTTGCTTTTAGAACACTGTCCCCTTGATGAGAACAAATCCACCTTAATTTATTTGATTCTGAGATATCATGTGAAGAAGATTCAGGGTGCTTTTCTTTGGCTGCCAGATCACCCTCTGAACTTCAGTAATCTTATCAGCTAAACACATGCTGTAAAAATATTGCAGATGAATGCAGTTCAATCCAAATGTGAACTAGTAAGTTTTAGAGTGACTTCTTATATAGTTATAGACAACAACATACCCACTGTAGGAAAAATGTCAGGATTTAGTCACATGTGGTACAGTGAATATCTGGAAAACAGCAGATACCTTATAAGTAGTATTTTAATTTCTCTTATTTAAGTTTATATCTCCAGCCCCGATCCTTAGTATTTTAACAATGAAAATAAAACAGCTTGACTTTTGGACTTGATTCTTGGCCCACTTGGCTTAGGTTGGAGGCAGTGCCTGAAGTTTGAAACTGGAGATATTAAAATAGAGTTGTGTAGGCTCAGGCCTAAGGCCATGTTCACAGAACTCTTCAGAGGGTCTCTGTGGCATCTCAACCTTTACCACCCCCACTTGCTAGTCTAGTGAAGCTTAGATCAGCAGTTAAAAACCTGGGCATTTTGTTCCATAATTGTATGGTGTTTTCAGCTTGTCTCTAAAGCTGTTTGTGGACATCCACGTGCCATGAATCCAGCATGTCCCCACAGTTCTTTTCAGGTTCATACAAAGGCAGAATTGGGATGTCAAACAGAAAATGAGCTATGATAATCACCCCATGTTAAATGGTGTCTTATTTTCTAAGGTTAAACATTGGACTTGTTTTGACACATATTGAGGAAATATTATCTATTTTTAAAAGGATTCTGTTGATTCACATTTTATCTACACAATTTGTAACAGTGTAAAACTATGATTTAATTTGAAAATATAATTTATCGTGTTAAATTTCTGTGTTTCACTGCACTCTCTTAGAACACTGGTTTCAATTCCCAGGAAAAAATATGATGAATTTACAGCTAAAGAGAAGTCCATATAAATAAGTAAAATATCAATAATATTAATTTTAATATTTTTTTGTTTCATATTACTAACTTAGTTAGCAATATGAGGAATTGAAACCATAAGTCCTTTATCACTGAGTTGCATTCCCAGTTTTTTTTTCTTCTTTGTTTTATGACAAGATGTTTCTCGGTTGTCAAGGCTAATCTCATATTTTTGATCCTCATACATCAGAAAACTGTATCACTGGTATTGAAGTGCATGGCCATGCACATGGCTATTTTGTAACATTCTTAAAAGTTGAGTATACAAACTAACCTAATGGTGCATGCCTTTAAGTCTAGTTACTCCCAAGGATGAGGTACTTTCATTTTTTTCTTCTTTAAAATTTATCCATGGTGACTTAGAGGCAGATATTTGCTTTGAGAGAGCCTACAGCACAAGCCTTAAATCATACACTGCAGGGTCTGTTTCTAGTGAAAGAAAAAAAGAGTATTTGATATATATTATTGTGTTGCATAATTGCATGACAGTTTGTTTGTTAACAGCAGCACAGTGATGAGTATGTAAAATATTCAATTGTATATGTATTCTAGATAATTAAAAGAATATTAGTATGGGTTCAGAACATATGCTTTCTGAAGTTTCAGCCACACAGCAACTGACTGATGATCATTTGCATAAATGATGAGCTTGTCTGGGTACCACCTGGAGGTGTTTTTCAGTAATACTAGGCAAGGGTCTTGTGTTCTGGTTACATGACTTTGCAGCATACATTGTTTTGGACTGGAGATTCAGATCTCTGTCCTTCTTGATAAGGGATTATTACAGAAAGCTTCAGATGTTTGGATTTTATGATGAGGGATCCTAAGAATTTGGATTGTTGGGAAGGCCCATGATGGCTATAGATATGCTGTCTTGCTGATGCTTCCAGCAGGTTGGTTTCTATTATGTATTCAAGGTAATAAACACCCTGATTAAGTGTATGTCATAAATATTTGTTTTTCAGCATGTATTCACTATGTAAAATTTTTGAAATTCGCCTTCTTTTTTAATATATATATATATATATATATATATATATATATATATATATATATCTTATACAATGATGCAGGAGGCTATGGCCACCTCTGCATAAGCATGGCTACTATGCCTACTGTGCCGGATATATTTCAACTGCTAAAGACCCAACCCTAGCTTCCTGAATCTGATCTGCCACAAAGCAACTGGCATAGTCTTTAGGATCTTTTGCAGAAGAAAGATACCTGAGCCCTGGTATATTAGTGGTGTTGGTTTGGGGAGTGGGGAGCAGCTATGGCAATCAAAAAACATATAGAACTTAGTTTCCACAATCCTATTATAATGTACCACTATGAAGAGTCAAGATATGATGGGATGCACTTCCTGTAAGCTTAAGGAAGGCTTCTGATTGCACTGTGTGTTTACAAGAACCCAGAAAGTTTAACTGTCAAGGACTACTTTAAGCAGAGGCCTTAGTCCCTGGCTATGAAAAAAAAGTGGCAGGAGTATCACTGATGACTTGCAGAAAAAGCCTAAGGACCATGTGTATGTTCTAGGGCCACAGTATGAGTGGTTTCTACTTATGTGACTGAAAAAAACTGACAGAAAGCTAGATGTGGTGGTTCATAACTGTAATCCCACCTTTTCAGGAGGCTGAGGCAGGAGGAACCTGAATTCAAAGCCACCCTCAGTAAAGGTGAAGTGTTAAGAAACTCAGTGAGACCACACTTCTATATAAAATACAAAGCAAGGCTGGGATATGGCATAGGGGTTAAGTGCCTGAGTTCAATTCCCATTACCAACAAAACAAAACAAAACAAATAAACAACAAGAACAAGAAAAAAACTGACTAAAATGTATGAGAGACTGACAGAATTAGAAAATTGTAAGACAAACAAGAAGACTATAAAGCCAGAGCACAATCAGTAGAGAAGGATCTCTGTACTTTGAAAATACACATCAACTTTCCCCATAGTGTTGAGTGAGTCAGGGAAGGAGAAGGAGTATAAAGTCCAGCAAATCTAGCCAATGGTGATGCATAAAATAAAACAAGAGCAGTCAATGACTCCAGTGACCTCCTGGCAGGGCTGGCCCAGGTATCCAATTGCATCACATTTTACCTATCAAGCAGAATCTGTGGTCTTATGAAAATAAGTTAAACATAAAGCGAGAGACCCCTGACTGGTTTGTTTTTTTGTCTGTATGGTTTAGAGATGAATAGCATTCTATGCAGTGCCTTGAAAATGGAGACGTTAGCACTGCTCTTTATAGCAGAAGTTGTAAAATACTCAATGCCATGAGGTTTTTAATAGGGCCAAATGTGACTGACAGCATTGCAAGGTGGCAGGGCTTTCAGAGGCCTATGGTTGTAGTAGATAGCCAAGGTTATAAACTCATTGATTCAGTGTACATACTCAAAGTCATAAACATTTGCTTGAGTTTATGTACTTACTTCAGTAAAATATTCACAACATGCCTTCTTTGTCTGACCTGCAGATCAAAAAAAAAGTTCTATGAAATAATTTAAGGGACTGAGGGCTACAAGCTAGAGGGTGGCTAGAGACAACTGTTGCCTTCAAATAAAGCAGCCCTACTATCACACCTGCTCCTCACAGCTTCTTTAAACACCTGGAGCCCTAAACCTTGTTAAATGGATCTCAGCCCCTGCACAGCAGCCAAAGACCTGAAAACAATTTGTAATTTGAGGCTAATACAAGTCCTCTGATTTAAAGCAAGTTCCAAGAAGTATCATTTTTTTGTATTTTTTTTTTTTGTTGTTGTTGTTATACTCCCAGATGGTATTCTTATAGTGGAGATTTGTGTATCATTTGTTTTATAGATCACAGACATTTTCATATTTACTTCTCTCCTTCATTTTCTTATGTGAAATTTCATAATTTCAATTTGAAAAAGTCTTTTTTTTTTTGGACTAGGGATTTAACTCTGGGGCACTTGAACACTGATTCATATCTGAAGACTAACTTTTTATTGTATTTAGAGATGATTCTCAGTGAGTTTCTTAGCACTTCACTCTTGCTGAGACTGGCTTTTAATTCACAATTCTATTGCCTCAGCCTCCAGAGACACTGGGATTGCAAGCATGTGACACTGCAACCAGCTTCAATTTACAAAAAATGTTGAAATAAAAATACAGTCTTCTGGTTGCATTATCCATAGCATGTTGCAATATTAACATGCCTGTAATAAAGCATATCCATTTTGAAATTTCTTCTCTCATGAGAAAATAAAAACATATTTTTGTTTCTTAATTTCTTCAATTCAGTTTTCAGCCTTATTCCTAGTTTACTTCAAGTTTATGCTAGAAGTTTTGTAAGTCTTTGCTCAAACATATTATTTCCATGGATGTGGGGGATAAAACAGTATGAGATTAATGGAAATTCTGCTTTTAACTTATTTATTTATTTTTTAAAATAATATTGAGTATTTAATTCAGGAATATTTAACTACTGAGCTATATCCCCAGGTTTTGTGTGAGTTTGTGTGTGTGTGTGTGTGTGTGTGTGTGTGTGTGTGTGTGACTATGTGCTTTCTTTTGGGTATTGAACCCAGGGCCCCATGCCCTGTGCAAATGAGGCCAACACTAAACTAATGTAGCTGTATTCCCATCCCTTTTTATTTTTTCTCTTTTTTTTCACAAGTTTTTAAATTTCTTTCTTTTTTTATTAATTTTGAGACAAGATCTTGCTGAGGTTCTTAGAGTCTTTCAACATAATTGAGACTATTTTTGAACTTGTTATTTTCCTACTTCAGGCTCTCAAATTTCTAAGATTATAGCCAAGAGCCACCACATGTGGCTAATCCTATTTTTTAAATAAATGTCATTATTTTTCTTCAAAATAATAAAAAAAGAATGAAGAATCATGTGGTCTAGGTAAGATAGGTTCTACCTGTGGGGTCAAGCACATATAATCCTGAATCCACTTCAAGCTTCTAAATAATTGTGAGGCTGCTGAATGTTGTGGCACATACCTGAAATTCCAGTGATTTGTGAGACTGAGGCAGTAAGATTGCAAGTTTGATAAAAGCTTCAGCAACTTAGGAAGACCTTATTTCAAAATAAAAATGAAAAGAAAATTAAAAAAGAAAGAATCAGAAATATTAGTCAGGAGTAATAATCTCCTCAGTTTAATTACCAGTACCTGCCCACACACACTATTGGTGGTGTTTTGAAAATGTTCTTTGACACTGAGCAGCTCTATTGGCCTCATCTACTACAAAAGGCAGAACAAAACTGACTGCCAAAATACCGACTTTTCTTTCCCTCGTCTGTATACAAAAAGTTGGCAGTGTGCTTTTTCTCCTATTCTAGCAAAAATGCAGAATGCGTTTCCCAAAATTTGAATCTGGGCTCTTCTTTTTTTTATGGCTTATGTTAAGCTGTGGTATGAAAAATTATTTATCAGGTACCCAGTCAGAAACCATTTTGAATGCTTTTCCTTTTACTTTAGAACACTGTCACCTTCATGATAACAAGCCCACATTAGTTTGATCATGAGATATTCTGTTGAGGAGAATCAGGGTGATTTTTTTCACAGTGAGATCACCCTTTAAAGTCAGGTAATCTTATCAACCATCAGCTAAACATATGTAGCAAAAATATCCCAGGTGAACTCAATCTAACTGGTGAACAAAACAAATATGATTTAGTAAGTTTACAGTGATTAAAAAAATACACTCACTGTATGCAAGAGGTCAAGATTCAATAACATGTCCTACTGAAATTATTTGGAAAGCAGCAGATATCTTATAGGTAGTGATTTAATTTTTTCTAGCTTAAGATTCAAGTTGAATCACTCAATATATGGTATTTAATTATTTAGAAATATGTGAAGACACATATGCTTTTTATTTGTGCTAATATTTTCACAGTAACCTATAGCAAAAAAGACTTCACAACCCTGCCATTAGGCTAAGAACAAAATTGAAAAATAAAATTTTCTTTAATATGTTTATACTTTAGATTCTGGGCTACTGATAAGTCTGAATACCTGACACCCTCCACCTCCTGAACACCAATTCTTTGTACTTTACAGTTTCATATTTGAAGTGGGAATGGATCTGTAGCCGGCATCTAGTGAGAAACAGTTCCTACATTTGTAAACTTCTATTTTGGAGCTGCCAGCTGTCTCAAAATGCATTGTTGCTCCATTTTTTTTTTTTTTTGGCCCTTATGAGAATATATCCAGGAAGTGTATTTCATCACCTAGGACATAAAAATGAGTGGTTCAGGCCTTTCATCTTCCTGAAGTCAAGAAATTCATATCTCTCAAACATGAAATTGGGATCAATAAACTGAGATGTGCCTGAGACTTCAGGTAAATAGTGAATATTAAGATGAATTCCCAAAAATGCATATACTCATTAATTTATGTGATCAACCTATGATAATATTCTGGGTAGAGAGGCTTAAGTTATTACAAGTGATTTCACATGTTTTTTTTTAAACATTAATACTAGAAACTTTAAAATAACACTTGTGCTTCACAAATATTTTGATGTACATTGCTGTTTCAGGGGATGGATTACAAATTGAAAACTCAAAAACTCTTCTCCCAAAAACCATAGAGCAGAATTTTATATAAAATTCAAGGTATTTTTTCATCATGTAATGAGGGGGGGGTTACCAGGAATTGGCAAGGGAAGTCAACTACTGAGCCACATTCCCCTGCCATATTTTGCATTTTATATAGAGTCAGGGTCTCATTGAGTTGCTTAGCACCTTCTTTAGAGGGTGGCTTTGACTCATTATGTTTCTTCCTCACTCTTCTGCTGGGATTGCAGGGGTACAAACCATGCCCAGAAGCATTATTTTTATTTATGAGTAATATATACAAATATGTAACTCATAAATTGAGTTGACCTTGTATACAGTCATAAATGAAAAATGCTATATCCTAGTACTGCCTTAAAATTACCATGTTTTGAGCTGTGGATTCAGTTCTCTGTTACACAAATGGAAAAAAAATAAAAACAATAGGTGCATCTGTGCATTTCAGTAATATCAATTTAGAGACCATGGAAGGAGGATTTGAGTCTAGAATGAGGAAATTACTGAGACCCTGTTTCAAAAAAAAAAAGGAGAAGTGGTTATGGGCATTCACAGCAATCTCCCTTGCGCATTCAGTGCCAGTATTTTTTTTTTTTTTTTTTAAGTCAAGAACTTGTCGTTCTAGCCTGATTCCTTGTTGGGTGCAATAAACTCATAACATAGGTCACTAAGTTTAGCCTGGGACAGTGTCTGAAGCCCTGTCTAATCATAGGCACTTTCATTAAATCTGTCCAATCCACACACAGCCAATGAAGAGGTGGTGGAATTTCAAAGTCTGAATTTGGGTTATTATGGCAAGTCTGCCATTTTACACATTTGTTTCTGGGTTTCCTCTTCGATCCTCAGGAGCTCCATGCTTCTGTGCCACACAGGTGCTGAAAGAATCATAGGGAGAATTTGGGGCATTGTGTAAGCCAGGAAATGGTGAGTATGCACTGGTATCTTGAGATTGTATAGGAGGCTGTTTGAGTTAATGGGCTTGGTAATATAGGGCATTATAAATGGTAAGTGGAGACACTGCATTGTCTTCTTCAGTGTCTGCTGGTCACTGGGCTTTTCTGTGGCAGCTCTGCTCTCAGTCCCCACTGACCATTCTAGTGGAGTTTAGGGAAGTAGCTAGACTCTGGGCATCCTGTCACATCACTTTATCATGTTTTTAGTAATTTTCTGAAGGCCTGATTGAACATCAGTGTGCCATAGCCCAGCATGTTCCCAGATTGTGTGATGAAGACTAGGACGATAATGGGGAAAACCCTAACTTTATGTACTCTGTTTAATCATAAAAACAGATGTGTTCTGAAGGAGCCCACATTTCTTCTTTCTCCTGAGCTTCCCAAATGACTGGCAAGCAGTACCTAAAATTAAGAACCCTGTCTTCCAGCCTAGCTCTTTATATGTCTCAAGATATATTTCTAAACTTCGAGGTTTCTGTTCATATTCTGTTTGTGGTGGGGTACTGGGACATAACTCAGGGACACTAAAACCCTGAACCAAATCCCCAGCCCTATTTTGTATTTTATTTATAGATAGAGTCTCACTGAGTTGCTTAACACCTCATCTTTTGTGGGGCTGACTTTGAACTCATGATCCTCTTGCTTCAGACTCCTTAGACACTTTAAGATTTTAGGTGTGGCTCTGTTCACATTTTAGAGCTTTCATTCTGTCCTTCCTTTGTCAATTTTTTTTTCATTCTATATTTAAAATGGATGCAGTATTTCTAAATTTTTCAAGAGCTGAATGGAAGTGTTTAAAGTTTTGGTTTCTTTTGGTTGTCATTTCACATGAGAGGAAAAAAGACAATTTGAAAAATAATAATGAAACCCTTTCTCTCCTCTCTTTGCCTTTCCAGGTATACATATTATATCACAACCTCTCATTTGAGATTCCTCCTTGAAGAATTATTGTGTGATTTGTCCTCATTGCAACTCCCTATATTTGAATAGTTTTGGGTTTCCTAACTTCCTGGCACAAATTTTTAATAGATACCATGTCTAAAGTCTTTGGGGGTGCCTAGAGATTATAATTCTGTGAGACTTTCCTTTCTATAAAGTTGTATGAATTATGAAGTAGAGGCTCTCAAGGGCATCTTTAGAAGCCCTTCAGCTGACGAGAATCTTTTAGTAAGACATGGCTGAAGCCTTCTGTGAAACTGAGGTAGTGTGAATACACACACCTTTAAATGCATATATTTTTTCAATCAAGACATAAAGCTTTTAGACTTATCACTCAGAACAGGAAGCCATGTGTTTATTAGAAGTGATTTGAAAGAAAAAAATGGGACACTCTGCAGGGAGACAGTTTGTCCTCTTAGAGATTAAAAAGACAATATGGCTCTTGTTCACTCCAGTTTTATTGGGGGTGTAAGAAAATATTTGAATGAATCCCACTCCAGTCCACTTTTTGACTTTGAACAGAGAGTAGGATAACATAAAAAATTCAAGTACCCACATTCATGAAAACTTTAGGTTAATTATGCCCATGCTCACCATTTCTACTTGGATTCTTAAGCAAAAATTGTTGTAAATTTTATGGTTAGTAGAAATTATTTTATGTTCCTGAGATCTGGTCTTTGATAGGTTCAAAATTCTTCCCTTTAATGTAATTTGGGTCACTCTTATAGATATTATTTTGGGACTGCATTTGTTCTGCATAAAATGTTTTGTGCAGGAATATGACATATTCTCTCTAGTTATGCTAGGCAGTGCTGCAGGTAAATTGCTGCTTGGAAAAGAAATCATGGCATCAGAATATTTGGCCCATTTTAGAGTTTTCTCTTAATCTGCTTCTACCATTCACATATTTCTGTCCACTATCAGTAGTGTACAATTCATTTATTTATTTATTTGTTGGTTGTTTCTTTGGTTGCTTTGTTGGTTGGTTTATTGTTGGTACTGTTTATTAAAACCAGCGCTACTCAAACACTATATCACTAGCTCTTTTTTAAGTTTCATTTTATAAAAGTGTTGATAGTCTTTTGAGTTAAAATCTTGTTTAGTTGCTTAGTGGGTCACTAACTTTTTGAGGCTAGTTTTTAACCTATGACCCTCCACTTTTAGCCTTTAAAACTGTGGAAACTTCCCAGCCTACCTTTAACCTGAAGGAGCTTTAGTTCTTTTACCATGTTTTTAAATAATTCTACAATGAAAATGGGAGTGCAATGCTTTCTATGATGCAATGACTCCAATTTTCTTAGGTAAAATACTCAGAATCACTAACACTGAATTATTAGGCATTTTAATTTTGAATTTTTTGCAGAACCTTAACACCATTTTCAATAAAATCTTTATTCTATTTATGCTCTCACTGACATTTGTACAAGGTCCATGCTAATATGATCTGGAGTACCTACTATCTTTTACTAGGTACATTTTTGGTTGTTTTAGTCCTAAGTATTCTTTTTATTTACTTATGTTTAGTTGCAGGTGAATACAGTTCCTTTATTTTATTTTTATTTATGTCTATGTGGTGCTGAGGATAAACCCAATGTCTCACACATGCTAGGTGAGCACTCAAACACTGAGCCACAACCGTAGCCCCTAAATTTTATATTTTTATCTTAGCCATTCTGACAGCACTGTGCAGGCTGCAGGAAATTAGCTATCTGACTGATGCATTAAATTTTGCATATAATTTTGTTAGACTCCAGGCTGTTAAGTAGCCAGAGGAAGAGTGTATTCTAAATGTTTTCTGGTTTAAAACAAAGATCTGTGAATTTTAACTCATTTTCTGCAATACTGCTGTGTATTTTAGATCTTGGAAGTAGTTACAAACAATGTAAATCCAGTTGTTTGCAATCTATGGAGATTTGCACAGGGTCAGTGACCTTTGCTTCTAGATCTTGGAAGTTTAGGATATACTCCCTTGAGCAGAGGAGCTAAACTTAGACATTCAGTGCATGGACAAACTCATTTTGGGGAAATTATGTAGGCCTGAAATTATTACTGAAGTGAGCAAGGTAGTCGTGGCTCAGAAAGTGCTGAGCTGTCAATTATTCTATTAGTGGTTTGCTGAGTGTTTCCCTATTAAACATGTAATTGAAGCAAGAGAGAAACTCATGTTTTAGAAGTGGAAGTTGGCACTTATCTAGGGATTAACTAATACCTTTGAGATGTAATTCCTCTGCCCTGGTTTCAGGTGATGATACACATGGAGAGAATTGCTTAGCCATAGAAGATTTCATTTTGTCATTTTGATACTTGTATATCACTTCTTCTCTAACCACTAGATAAATAAAGATGAAAATCACAGAACATTTTACAGTTCTAATACTAATACTCTTTATTCAAGTTGACCTTGACTATAGGAAAATTTGTTTCAAATATGTGTCACTTCACTCAGCAATTCAAATGTTCAGGTATACCCTAGGTTTTTCTACCCATTTGGAGGGCAGACATTTTCTCAATTATCTAAGGTATCTAAGTCACTCAACTCATTCATGACTTTGTCAAAGAGAAACACATAACATGAGTGGATGTTTATTCAGTGTATCAGTAGATTGAAGGAGGGTCAGAAGTCTCATATTCTGCTTTATTTCTGTTGTGGTTTTGATGTGACATGTGCTGCAAAACTTTATCTGTGAGACAATGCAAGAAGGTTTGTAGGAGAAAGAATTAGGCTATAACCTTAACATAATTAGTGAATTTATCCATGAAAGTCTTAATGGCATGGTAACTGAAGTGGTGAGTTGTGGCTGAAGAAGGTGGGAATCGAGGGTGTGGTTTGGGGATTTTATTTGCATATACACTAAATTCACAGTGTCTTTCACTGATTCCTGATTACTATATGAGCTTTGTTCCTGCGCCACACAATTCTATGTTCTTTCTCACCTTGAGTCTTGAGGAATGGAGCAAGCCTTGTATGGACTAACGCCTCTGAAACTGTAAGCCTCTAAATAAAGTTTTCCTCTCTATAATTTATTGTTGGGTCTTTTAGTCACAGTAGTGAAAAACCCATTAAAAAATTTTATCTTCTAACCTTAGATGTCCTAACCTTAAAATCTACTTATTGTTTTGAGTTTGAACCCGGTATTTTAACATACTCTGTACACAAACTCTCTGGGAACTGTTTTCCAAGCCCTAACCACTGATTTTGGATTGTATTTTATTATCCATTTAGATATAGAGTTACTTTTCATAGGGCTAGATGTAGACCACTTTTTTGGTCTTCACAATACAAAAAATTACATGTTTATGAAATCATCTTTGTGTTTGGTTCATATTATGATTTTTTAATCTTTATTATTGTATTACAGTTTTAGAATATACTCAGTGTCACTTAATGACACTGCTACTTCATTTGCTTCTCTACAGCATATGCACATATTTTGGGAGTATTTTATACATACTTTTCTTCACAGATGAATTATATTTTTATTTATGTATTTCACTTTAAGTTTTCTCTTTCATTACAATGCAAGCATGCTAAAATTTGATGGAAAATATTATAGATTTTTTTTTATTATAGATTACATTGAGAGAAAATTCTTGTTTTGTAATGCTGAGTTTTATCTAAACACATTATATGAGTAATTGAGTATTTTATGTGCTTCTGCAAGTTTTTATTTTTCTGTAAAGTCTACATTTTTTTTTAAAACTTGTATGTAATGTGTGAAGTAGTATGCAAATGTGACATTTGTAGAATACCGATGTGGTGTTTCATATTGTTATACTAGATGTACTGTGGAAAAAAAATGTCTGAGACTTAGCAAACTCCTTCCTCACACTTTACTATTTGTTTCTTTTTAAATGTACTTTTTTTACCACCTACTAGCTGTATAGAACAATACTAATGTATTTTTATATGTTATTATGTTTTACAGAGACATATATTTCAATAAGTCAATGCTAGTTGTGAGGAATGATGATGTATATTCAACAGTCACATTATTTTACAGCTACCAACTTATACTCCATCAGTATTCATGATAACTTTTTAGTTGACATTATCACCAATACTGTTTAATTTTATGTATTTAATGTGATTTTATTGTATATTTCTCTAATTTCCTAAGGTGTTGACCTTTTATGAATATTGAACACTTAGATATCACCTATATAAGGAAGCTATTCAAGAGGCTTGGTGTTCTTCTCTTGGTGTCACATTTTATTAGGTATTTGGTTATATGTGAGATAATTATTTTATCTCATTTGTCACTTTGTATTTTTAATGGTGTCATTTCATGAATTGATTATTTTAATGCACAATGTATTAATTGTTTTCAAATATATTTTTTATTTGTTGATGGAAACAACATCTCAATTTTGTTCATTAATTTTTATATGGTGCTGAGGACAAACCAAGTGTCTCACATGTGTTTGGCAATTGCTCCACTACTGAGACACAGACCCATCTCCAATTTATAAATTTTTTTAACATTTTAATTTGTGTAACTTTAAAAAAATTCTTTTTTTTTGTGACTTTTAGGTTTGAAAACAATTGTGTCATTCTATTCAAAAGTAGACCCCAGTATTATTGTTGTTTTGAGACAGGGGCTTTTTAGTCACATGGGCATCCCATTGTTCCAGCAGCTTCCTTTAGAGAGAATATCATTTATCTACTTATTCAGGAGTGGAAACTCTCATTTATCATTGTGTAGTTGTTGTCATTTTAAAATTCCCACTTCAGTTCCACAGGTCTAATTATTCATAATATTTTAAGGATTTACACTGATTTCTCTAAGTTCATAACATACAGTAATGTGTGGCATAATCTTCTTTTGGTCAGGGATGGAATCTGTGAATAATGATAGCTACAACCTATAGATTATGCTTGTAGTAATATAAAATATAAATATCACTACATGGTATGTTGTTTGCAAAAATTACAAAATCACTTTTGAATGCATTTCGCAGAAGGTATGCCTATCACTTAAGGAGACACACTTGTACACATACTATATATTACAAGTAGAAATACAATTAGTATATGATTATTATATTTCGTATTTACCAGAGCTCTTTCAATTTTATTTGTCATATTAAAGCACCACCATCTGATATTACTGACAAGTTGGGCATTAGTTCATCTTGAATATCTTTCAATTTCTGTTATTTTACTTAGTATTTGCTATATACTCTCTCTCTCTCTCTCTCTCTCTCTCTCTCTCTTTCTTTCTTTTGTAAAATTCACCTTTTCTAAACTACAGAGATTCGTACAATATGATACTGAAGTTTAGATACTCTTAGAAATATAATTAAGATTTTAATTTTTAAGTTTTAAGCTCAGCTTTATATGAGGGTCAGGGGCCTAGTAAAACATTTGTATAGAATCTTATTGGTGCATATCTGTTTTTCCCAGAAGCAGAATTGGTGGTTAAGAGGGCATGCCTGATTAGGTAGTGCCAAACCAATGTTTCAAAGTAGCTTTATAAAATTATGTGGCCACAAGCAGTGTTTGACAATTCCAGTCACTTAATATTTTTGCAATTAATAGGTCTTTATTAATATGTGTATGCCTTTATTGTCATTGTTTTTAACATTCTGCTGGGTATACAATACTCTCTGCATTCTGAATGTTAACATATCTCTCATCATATTGACATATATGTATATACATATATTTACTCATTATTTGCAATGTTTTCTCCCTGTTAAGTGCTTTTTAAAACCTGTTTTTTTTGTGGGGCTGAGGTACCTGGGATTGATCTCAGGGGCACTCAACCACTGAGCAACATTACCATGTCTATTTTTTTGGTAAAATTATTTAGAGACAAGGTCTCATTGAGTTTTTTATTTTTCCACCATTGTTGAGGCTGCCATTGAACTCATGATCCTTTTGTCTCAACCTCCCCAGCTGCTGAGATTAGAGGTATGCATCACTACATTTGGCTATTAAAAAATCTTTTGACTATTGTATTTCTTTGTTGATTTTTTTATAGCTATATGTACTATCTCCAGTATTCTTCACTACAAGCCTTATACTAGAAATGGGTGATACAAACATTATCTCTATTTCTATGTCATACTTTCATATAGTCTTAATTACATTATTTGGTCTACATAATCCTAATTCTAATAAAGTTCAGTATGAGTTCCTTGTACTTGTTTTTTATATTTTATTTAATTTTCATATTAAATGTAATAATACTTTTCCAGTAACACAATAATTTTCTTTTTCTTCAAAATTAACTTTTGAATTTGAATCTATAGATTTTCTGTGTAAGACAAGATCATATATATTGTTTGTTTACTTTATTTTTTTTTTATTTTTGAAACAAGAGATTATATTTAGACATACTTTACCACTAAGTTAAATTCCCCAACACTTTTCATTTTTTATTTACAGACAGGGTGTCACTAAGTTTCTTAGGGACTCACTAAGTAGCTAAGTTTGGTTTTGAACTTGTAATCTTTCTGGCTCAGCCTCCCAAATCACTGAAATTAATGGCAAGTACAGCTACTTCTGGTGGAAAAAAAAAAAATATATATATATATATATATATATATATATATATATATATATATATATATTTAATATACTTTTATTTCACCCAGAAGCTTGGTTTGAAATGTTGGTGATGATGTAACACAGCAAAAACTACATTTTTCCATCATATTTCTACCATATCAGAATTTGCATATACACACCTCATTGTACTTTTGCAAGTTTAGTAAAGTTTGAGTACTTATTTTTTAATTTAGAAATTTTAAAAAAATGACATTCCTAGAGCTTAGCATGTTATCCACCAATAATGAATACTTATCAAAGGAGCATGTTTCAAGGTAATGTGGTGCAAACCTGTTTTCTCAGTGGCTGGGAATGCTGAAGCAGGAGGATTGAAAATTCATAGCCAGCCTCAACAATGGTGAGGCACTAAGTGAATCAGTGAGACCCTGTCTCCAAATAAAATACACATACTGCTGAGTACCCCTGAGTTCAATTCCCAATACCAAAAACAAAACAAAACAATAGAACAATACAAAAAACCCCAATACAACAATACAAAACTAACAATACAAAACAAACAAAGAGTCTGTATACTTAGTGAATGACATTCACAGATTTTTCCTGTGGGGTTTTTGATTCAAACATGAAGATTCTCATTTCCTAAGCAAATGTTACACAAAGAGCAAAGGAGAAATACCTAACAAATATTGAGGAAAAATATTCAGCAAACATATTAATACAATGTTGATAGATAAAAACCCAAGATAGAACTTATAAATACTTTGTACTTGGAGAAATTCAAAATATGATTGGCCTTAGAATTGGGCTTTCATATGAATTAAATGTAAATTTACTGGAAAATTTGAGTCACTTCCAGGGCAGCATAATTAAAGTCTTCCATAGGATTTAAAAAATATTTTTTTGAAAATCAAAGTTATGATACACAAATTGGAATGTTTTTGAGAAGAAAATTTCACAATGCCATTCCCTATATATTCCAGGGGAGAAGTTGGGATAGCTTAAGATTCTCAGCATCACAATCTGTGCCAGGTGGAAATGGAAAAGGCCGTGTCTGAAAATCTTGTTAATTTGTCTTCTATGTAAATATTTTTAACATTATAGGGAGAGTAAATTCAATAAAACTTGGTTAATTTACTTATATGCATCAAACACCATCACACATTGTAAAAATAAGTTTAAAATTTTTATGTTTTTAGGTGTTTAGGTAAATAAAACAAAAATTAGTTTCTTACTATTGAATAAATTTCATAAGAATTTAAAAACCTCACAATATTCTTACTTATTTTACTTGTGACAATTTTCAATAAGTTTCTTCTCATTTATAATTTATGTATTACCCACCTCTCTATTAGAAAATAAAATATTGATTTTAAGAACAATCAAATTTTTGTGCCTTTATGTATTAGGTGTGGTTGTGTGTGTGTGTGTGTGTGTGTGTGTGTGTGTGTGTGTGTGTGTTGTACTGCAGTTGTCCACTGCTTCATGACACCAGGCCTGGAATAAACATCTCAACATAAATGTTCCTTTATAGATTATTCAAATCAAATTAATGGGGCTCATATTACCACCAGATATAAAGTCACAATGAGATGATGAACTGAGAAGACTCAGGTACCTGAGAATGAAATGGAAAGTAGGGTAAAACCAAATGTCTAACAGAAAATGTTCACTCCCTCCATAGCATGATTTTTATAATAACATTTTTAAAATAACTTTTTTCCAAATGTATTTTTCCAGACACATTTTTACCATAATTCTCTTAAATCCTGTCTTTAAAACTAAACATTTCTACCTTTCTCCCTGGATCCCGTAACAAATATGTGATTGCATGAGACTCTGTGGATCCAAGAAATATAAGATGGTACCAGACTTGCAGAAGATATTTATATGTCATTTTATGGATCTCACCATTATTTGGGGGTTCTTGGGCTCTTTCACATATGCTTAACCCCAACATTTTTGTTGCTACTACTCTTTTTCATGATGTTACCCTAAAGTTTTTTGGTTTGGAAAGAGTTGAACTTCACTTCAGCAGAAATAGTAGATGCTTTATCTTCAAGATGAGAAGGAAAGAGTAATAAATTATCTGTCAATATAGCTCCCATTTTATTCCAAATTTAGAGGAGACAGACTTAGAAACATTGCCAATTTATGATGAATATAAGGCTTTTGGTTGCCTCTTTGCATGCTCAAATTGTATGTGTCATGTATCCTGTGATTTAGAAATTTTCCCTTTTATATGCACTTATAGCCCGGCGCCTCTAAGCCTTATTTGTACTAGGTTTTAGCTGTGGCCTATGAAGATTTAATTAAAACAAAAACAAAAACAAAACTTATATTGTTCATACAGCCCTCTCATGTAGGTTTGACTCAAACACACATTGAAGTGAATATTTGAGTAAACTGAAGACTGTGTAGAAATTTCTGTGTTTTTTTTTTCCCATGAATACCATAAGATAAGACGCATGTCTCTCTTCCATTTAGTGGAGATCAGGAGACTAAGTTATCAAAGTAGCACTTAATTAACCCAGATGAGTTTCCCATTGACCAGCCCAAATCCTTTTTAAAATTGTCTACCTCTTTAACACTGTTGGGTTGGGTTTCTGGTCATCTTCTGTTTTTTTTTTTTTTTTTTTTTTTGTACCTTCTTTAAAATAATCAGTCAACTCTGTTATTGAAGTTTACTTCACCTCACTCTCTTTTTTTCCAATACACTAACATATTACTGCTCAATATATTTTAATAAATGAAGTTAATTAATGGCTATGTTTATTTAAAAAAATAGGGAATTATTTTCTCACCTGCATATGGCTGGAAAATTTCCCTTGTTTTCAAATGAGAATAGGTCGTAAAAATTAGTCTTGTGAAGTATGATGAAAATGATGATTCTAAGCCTTCTATATAATATATACATTTTCAAGCTCTTTGCAGGGAGATACATGACAATATTCAGGACCAATGAAGTACATTCAATCAAAGCAGACACCAATTGTTCAACTGGAATGTTATCCAGATGATTCAGCACCACAAATCCATATATTTGAGAATCTCTGAAACACAGTATATGAGAAGGTGAGTGAAAACTAAGTCCTCTAGTAGCACTGAAATTGGTTTTAATTTTTAATGTATAATTAGTCAAATCAGGTGCGCCTTGCTATTTCCTCATCTTTTTCAACCACATGAAATGGAGTATTTAGACACTGACTTCAAGTGACAAAAAGTGAATTTAAAGGAAACGATATCACAGAATTTTTCAGAACAAAATCATAGAAATGTGAGAACACCTGAATATATATATATATATATATATATATATTTTTTTTTTCTTTCTTTATATATTTGCACAAATGTGAGGGTAAAGTCAGTGGCCCAAAAGAATTGTTGGTGAAATATAATGATAACATGAAAATAATAAATTAGTGAGGTTGATGCATGGTTCTACAATTTTGGAAGATGATAACAGGGGTATAGTAAATAACATAGTTAAACTCTCAGAATGTGCCTCTTTACTCTTTACCTAAAATTTATTTTGGGTTTGGTGATTTCTGAATTTTCTCTGTTCAAGATATCAAAGGTGATGTCCTCTAATATATTATCCTGTCTCACATTTGTGGCAGATTTACCATCTTTTTTTAGTCTGCAGACCTAAGGAATCATCTCACTCATTCTGGGAAAAGATCTGACTTTCCTAAATATTTGTTTG
Source organism: Callospermophilus lateralis (assembly GCF_048772815.1). Classification (NCBI taxonomy): domain Eukaryota; kingdom Metazoa; phylum Chordata; class Mammalia; order Rodentia; family Sciuridae; genus Callospermophilus; species Callospermophilus lateralis. The sequence continues at coordinate 174,260 of NW_027517765.1, forward strand.
AAAGAAATAGCTTATTGAAGAATATTTCATAATCATTTTTTAAGTACTTTATTTTTTCTACATTTTATTGTTGTATTTTAGTTATACATAATATGGAGATGTGTTGTAAAACATTCAAACATAATACACAATAGAATTTTCTCACCTCCCACTCCTTGGTCCTTTTTCTTGACTGATCTCCTTTTGATTTTCAGGCAATGTACCCTCACTTTTTATCTTATTTTTTGCTACCTAGTTTCCATCTATGAAAAAAAATGGCCCTTATTTTACTTAACATGATGGTCTCTAGTACCATTGATTTTCCTGCAAAGTCATAATTTCTTTTTTCTTTATAGTTAAATAAAATTCCATAGTGCATATATAGCACGTTTTTCTTATTTTTTCATCCATAGTTGGTTATAAAGGCTGATTTCATAGTCTGAGTATTTTTAATTATGCTGATATGTATATATCTTAAACATGGATATGTATAGTAAAATGACATTCTTCAGAATAAATAATGAGAAGTATAGCTGAGTCATATACTCATTCCATGACTAGTCTTCTTCAGGAATATATATATATATATATATATATATATATATATATATATATATATATATATATATATATACAGAGAGAGAGAGAGAGAGAGAGAGAGAGAGAGAGAGCTAATAAAATTTACTAAATAAAATTCTTCACAATTTTTTGTATACACATTCGTTTCCTTTAACTTTAACAGGCCTAAGGATGCATCTGCTTAGAGAAGCTAGAACCTTCTTTCATGAAGTTTTAGTGGACAATTTTTTTTTTTATTTTGGAGATTGAATCTGGGGACACTTAACCATTGAGCCACATCCCTAGCCCTTTTTTATATTATATTACAGACAGGGTCTCACTGAGTTACTTAGGTCCTTTCTAATTTGCTGAGGTTGACTTTGAACTCATGATACTTCTTCCTGAGTCCCCAGAACCACTGGGATTACTGTTTTGTGCCACCATGCCCAAACAATGGACAATTTTTAAAATTTTTCCTTCTTTTTTTATTGATTTAATTGATTTTTTATTGATTTATTTTATTGATTTTATTTATTGATAATTACCCTTCTGATGGAAATGGACTGGATTTTGGTGTAGTTTTAATTTGCATTCTCTAAGTGCTAAAGATAATAATAATAATAATAATAATATATTTATATATTATATATAATATCATATTTATATATATATACCCTGTAATATGTCTTCTTCTTTAAAGTGTCTTGGCAGTAACTTGAAGAACTTTAAGAGTAATTTCAAGTAACCCTGTATCATTTTATGCATTTTATTGCCCATTAACAAGTACTTCCTAATAGTACTCACTCTACTTAGTGATACATTCTCCTCATGATTTTTCAGGTTCACATTACTGTTCCACTAGGTTGAGGAACAACCTGTGTCTCCATTTTCAATATCATTCATCTTTGTCAGAACAAGAGAGACATATTCCATTTAACACATGTTTGGTCATAACTGACCATGGAAAGTGTGGAGCTGTAAAGCTTTTAGCTGCCCTGAAAGAATCACTGTTCTTTTTTCACAAGGCATAATCCTTCTTCTTTCAGTCCTGGTAACAAGTTCTCCAGAATACCTTTTTAGGATGTCTTGAAGATCTCCAAGCACCACATTTAAAAAAACTTTATATTATTTTAGAATCTGCTTTCTCTCATTCTCTGGCACTCTCACATCCAGCAAACTCATCATTACATTAAGAATTCTTTTAAAGTCCAATGTATACTATTGGACTTTAGGATATATATATATATATGGAATTGGGAACTCTTAGGCCCTTTCAGGTAAGTGAAATCTACTTGGATATTTTTTTCAACAAACTTCTGCATGAGATAAAGGTAAAAAATTCTTATTTCAAGGAACATGAATTTCATTTTTTTTTCTATCCCAGAAGCTGTAATGGGTTGTCATCTATTCACATTGTATAGTCTAGAGTGGGCTTATTCATTGGCTTTAAATACTCTAGCTTTATTTACTTATGGAAGTAACTTTCTATTTGAATAATTAACAAAAACTTTTGGCAATTAAAATATTATTTTAATTTAGAATTTTTGTATTTTCAAAAAAAAAAAAAAACAACATAATCAAAAGGTGAATTTATTTGTTGAAATGAGCATGATGCCAATCATTGAACCAATGGGTTCTGTAGAATAGAAAGAGATTGTTCACCAGTCATGGGGCAGTGGGAACCCCTAGTCAAACCCTCCTTCCTGAGCATATGGTTAAGGGGCATTTGTAGGATAAGGAAGCCAGTAGTCTGCTGCAAGGAGACAGACTGGAGGTACTGAAGTTAAATAACCGGGGGTTGCCCCTGCTGCATCAAACTCGGAAATTTATATGCCAGCCATTCAGATAATGGTGGGCTCACATGCTAGTGTCAGAAGGCCACCATCAGACATTTGTAAAGGCCCAGTGAAGTGTCAATAGATGAAGTTGCCTCCACATTCCTTGAAAACAAACAAACAAAAAAAAGTGACCACTACTATTGTGATCCTATTGTTAGATATTTCAGCTAAGCTATTGGTGCACACTGCTTAGCTGGGTGACTTCTAAAATTTGAGCCATAAGCAAGTAACAAAGAGTGGAAGAAGTCACAGAATTTTTCCAGGCTTGCCCTGTTGTACTGGGAGGCTTCTTTCTCTGTAGGACTTCTCTATATGCAAATGTAACTTCACTAGTTTTTAATTGTTCTCTTACATCAGTTAAATTTGTAGCTCAGCCCAACACCTTGTTGGACTATTGGTGATGTTAACTTTTCTGTTTTCTAGAAAGCATCTCTAGGTCCAGCCTACCATAAGGAGAATTTGGATTATGCCTCACTTTTTACAGGGTGGTTATCCAGGTACCTGGTGTCATACCATCACAGCAACTAGAATATTTTTGGGAGAGTATTTTGAGGCTGCACAAGTATTCAATTTCTCCTTGAAGTTTTCATACCAAGTTTGGTTTTTAGTAGCTTTTTTCCTGATTATAATGTTCTGATGAAGACTATTTCTCTTATTCCTTCTTTGTTTATTATCTATAATTCTTTTATATGAGGAAAACTTAATTATCCAATCATAAGTTTATGTTATTGTGGATGAAAAGTTATTTCATTAATTGGGCTATAATCGAATGCAATTATGATTTATTTTGTTAATTCAGCTAACAATATTTGGTCACTGAGAGTTCTTTCATTTGGCTCCCATATAATTTTAATACACCCAACCCCTTTTTACTTTCCCTATTTTTTCGTGTCTACATGACCTATGCTCAACTTTTATTCTCCCTGCCTTGTTCCTAGAATGCAGCACTTCTACTAGAAAGTGTTACTTAGAAACTTAGGTCTGGCTGGGTGCAAGGTATTCTCATTGCTTCTAACCAAAGCACTCTCAAAGAGAAACCCAGAAAAACATGTATATAAACTCACTAGGTTTAAAGATAGGCCTCCTCTGCAGTCTATTACTGGGACCTTGAACATGATTTTTTAAATTATGGTTCCTTGGCTTCAGTGCTTTGAACTGAAGAACTTCTAAAGGACCTCAGAAGCAGAATTTTTGATGTCTTTAGTCCTTCCTTCTCCTGCTCTTCTTCTCCACAAAGGCAGTCTGTAGAAAAAAAAAAATTTGGAGGTGGGTCATGTATACCAGGCTTCATCTCTCAGAGATAGTCATAAAGCAAAATAAAACAACAACAACAATAACAACCACAACAAAATATCACTCCTGCTTTTCACTCCCCTATGGGTAAGAGCTAGCCATAGAGAAATTCTCTGTGTTAAATCAACTAACAAGAGATTTTAGCACACTCTTTCTGGAAGTGGTCATGCCCCATGCCAGGGAGGAAGGATGACACACAGAGAGACAAGAGCCTGAATAGGCCTCGCTGGGTTACTCCTTCAGTTTGTTCATATCAGCTCTTTGTACAATTACACTTCTACATACTTGTTCATGCTTCATCAAAAAAAAAAAATAGATCACCCTGGAATTTTCAGAATAGATCTGAAGGTTTCCATGCCAAGTAAAAGTTACATCAGAGAACTTAATTATTTTCTCTTATAAACCAGCCTTTTCTTATGGGCATGTCAGCCTACATACTTTGTGATAGACATAAAAGGGGTCATCTCTTTTGTTGCCACTGCTAGAAAAATAAAACTGAGTGTGAGAAATCTAAAGGAAAGAGTGACAAGATCAACTCAAAGTTTAGAGACTCTTTTGCCCTGGGGCTAGCTGGCCTAAGAGGGATTGTATAATGGCTCAGGACCAGAGAGGACAGTGTTTATATCCCGGAAGAAAAGAGTTTAACCAAAGTGTAGATAGCAAACATTTTGTACTGATTGATCAGAATTCAGAGGCTAAGAGAGATTGAAATGTGGGAGTGGATCTGTCATGTGTAACCTACTTCTCCACAATCTGGGGTTTCAGAAGATGTGTGCTTCACCAAAACTATAAGAAACAAGTTTGTGAGGGAAGCAAAAAGATCCTTGAAGAACTCTATGGTTGCTCTTTTTTGCAGGCCAAACCTTACTGTGAGAGCTGTGGTCAATTAGAAAATTTCAATGTAATGGGCATGATAGATTTAAGAGGATAAAAAGGTCAAGTTGCTCCCCTTAATTACCAAAAACAGAGTGCTTGTACTTAACATAATGGAAAGTAAAGGGGAAAAAATGAACATAATGTTCTGACTTCGGTTGACTTCAGGCATTGGCTAATTAGTCATTGTGTTTATAAAAGCCAAATAGATGGGAAACTCACTAAATTCTTATTTGACTAATATAAAAAGAAAAAAATCAGAGCAAATGTACAAATATCTTCTCCAGATCATAATAACAGAGAATAATAATTCCTCGATTACTTTCAAGATTTAAGTCAATTTACAAATCCTGAACCCCTTAAATGAAAGGGAGATGATGTCCCATTGAAGAAGGACACTGGTACACTACCAAAAATCTTTCTGTTAATATTTCTCCCAAAAGAACCTAGGGTCTTTTAGCAGAGTAACTGCATTGGGGAAAAAGCATTGATAAGATTTTTAAGGGACCACTAGACACAGGTTCTGAATTGACCTTATTTCCAGGAGACCAAGAATGCCAATTTTGCCCTCCAGACATATGGAAGTCAGGAGATCAATGGAGTTTTATGCAAGGTCTGACATGGTTTTTCAGTGGGTTCCTAGACTTTTCCTGTGGTTATTTTCTGAGTTCTGTAATGTATAGTCAAGATAGATATACTTAACAATTGTCAAAACTCCCATCCTGGTCCTCTGACCTATGGAGTGAGGGTTATTATGGTGGAAATGAATAAATGAAAGTATCTGATGTTGCCTATAACTTAGAAAATACTAAATCTAAAGCAATGCCACACCCCTGAAAAAATTGCAAAGATTAATGCCAAAATCAAAAACTTTAAAGATGAAGAACTAGTGATTTCCACAAAATCCCCATTTAACTCTCCTATTTGGATTGTGCAGAAGACAGATGGGTCTTGGAGAATGACAGTTTATAATCATAATCTTAATCAGATTGTGACTTTAATTGCAGCTGCTGTACAAGTTGTAGTTTATTTGCTTGAGTACATTAATACATTTCCTGGTACCTGATACACGGCTATTGATTTGGCTTTTTTTTTTTCCTCTATCCTAGTGTAACAGAAGGTACTGCAGCAAGAGTAGGGGCCACCGGCAATTTGACCACATCTTTATACAACCCTCTTGTTTCTTTATCTCCAACCCATGCCTGTTCATGTATATACCAGTTCCAATCAATGATAGAGTGATAATGCACATGCACAACTAAATGGCTTTGGGGGTAAGATAACACCCAGTTTATAATGGGAAGCTCAGGTCGCATAGTGTCCTGGTGGCCCATGGACAAGCATTCAGTTTACACTAAGGTTTAGTAGCAGGCCAAGGTATATTTTTCTAAGGAAAAGAATTTGTCTACTGGTTATGGCAGGGCCTTGCTCCAAAATCTCAATGGCCCTATCTGTAATTCACCAATTGCGGCCTGACAAAGGCTCCAGACATTGTCTCTATCTACCACTGACACTTCAAAAACCATTTACTCTGCTGGATCACATCACCTGCATGGCAGAGCAGCCTGCACATTAGCCTGGACCAGTGGCAGTGCCTTCTCCTGTTTTAAACACCCCTCAAAGAAGAAGCTTTCCTAGTCACTCCATTGATGAGCTGAAGTAACACACCCAAGGGAGTAATGTTCTGTCTCCAAAGTTCAAATAGACCCATCAGGCATTGAGTTTCTCTCTAATTTGTAGGAAGGGAGAGATGCAACAACTAATTCTTTACTCTGGAAGTAATATCTGAAAAGGCCCCACAACAGTGGACTGCTAGAAATTTTACTTGTTGAAAGGCCCTTAAATTTTTATGATATTTATTTCTCATTCTCTGATATACAAATGCTTCACTAGCAAGTTCTAAGTGCTTGCTATCTCCTGCTCAGTTGGTCCAACCAACAAAATATCATTATTATAATGGATCAATGTAATACCATGTGGAAGTAAAAAATGATTAAGGTCTCTGTGAGCTGAGCTGTATGAAACTGTGTTTCAGCTTCCCCAGACTCTGCTTGGCTGCATTTGAAGATTTCAATACCATTTCATTTTGCAGAGAGGCCACAAGATATGCACTTACACTAAGAAGTGACCTGCAAAGAAGCATCCAGACGGTGGCTACTAGCACACCCTGCAGAAAGACCTCAGGTGCAAGCAGACCCACAAGTAGCATACCAATATATCTCCAGGCCCTGGCCAGTGTCCCCAGACTTAGGTGGCCATGCTTCAAGATGGTGTCAGTGTTGATGGGAAACCTGCAGTCTCAGTAGGTATCCCAAGATGGTCATGGGCATGTGTAAACAAAACTTTGGGTACTGTGAGAATGGACTTGTAGGAAGCAGAAGGCAGTGATCAATGATCCAACTGCAGTGTGCAAACAGTCTGCATACTAACATTGGGTAATCCATGGATGGGTGGCAGGTGGCAGGTAATGGGCAAGCAATAGGTGGGTAAGTGGGCCTTGATATATCTTTTTCATGTGTTCACTCTGCTTCGTTTCTTCTGCCCTGTTGTAACCAAGGCTGCCAGTGCCCTCTGCCAGGATCTTTGCAAAAGCTTCCCAAATATTATTTCCAACTTGACCTTTGCTATCCATTATCCACAGAGCAGCCAGTTTTTCTTAAACAAAATCAGATCACGGCACTCTCTTGGTTGAAAACCTTATACTGCATTTGAAAAAAAAATCTAAACCTGTGTTCAAAGACAAAGCCCCAGGTGACCTGGATCTGCTTCTCTCAACTGTACTGCAGCCACTCTGGCTTTCTTTCAGGCCTCAAAACTCACCAGACACCTGCCCACCTTAGCTCCTCTGCAAATGCTGTGCCCAGTGTTGAGCCCCATTTTTTCATGTCACTGGATCCTTCTTCAAATTTTGGTTTGAATGGTTTATCTTTGGATAAGGCTTCTCTGATCATTAGATAATGCTTATGTGTTTATGCTTTGCTCATTTTTGTCATTTTACTTTTATTGAACTATTAATTTTGTAACAGGGATCAGTGGAATGTTACAAAAATGAGACTTCTGGTAAGTACTAGTTGAAGAAAAGCGTGCCTTTCCTCTATTTCACAGAACACAGACCATAGAAGTACAAATAAAATGACTCAGTGAAGTATATGATGATGGTCATGAAAAGATAAGAGAAAAAAAATGAACTTACTTAAGGCCACAAATGGTGTTAAAAGGCCACAGTATACAGTGTATATTCATCTGTATTAAATCTTCAGAGTGGGAAAAATTAATGGGAAAGAAAAATTCATGGTTTCTGGAGCTATAGAAGAAGTAAGAATGGGAATGGTTACAAATGAGAAAAGGGTTGTCTTTTGTGGTAGAGAAGAATTTCTAATAGACAGTGGTGATAGATGCATAACAGTGTGAATGTGCTAATGCCTAGAACTAGAACTGGGTACTTCACAAGTCAATTTTATTGTGGGTAGAGTACATCTCAATAAAGAAATTATTTTTTAAAAAGGGTATGTGAGATGAACTGCTGTGAAGCTGCTATATCACACTAATGGAAACACAAGCTCTCAAAACCAGGCCATATTATTGATCATTTTATCTGCAGAGCTTAGTACAGACCTGGTACTTACTGGCTGAATGATGACTGGATACTAGGGACTGTCGTTTGAAAGTAACTATTCTAACCATTAGATCTAGCTAAGCTTTGCTCAGCTCTGATTTCAACAAAGAGTGAGCCCTCATGAGAATTAATTTCACATTAACCATATGTGAAACTTAGTAATCCACAAAAGACTCCTAAATCTGTGCCAGTATTTGATAATTATGTACACATATAAAAGTCATCTAAGGTCAGAAGGCCCATCATTATCCCTGAACTCCACAGGAAGAGAAAAGAAACTAAGCAAATTTTAGCATTCTCCCCTGGCACCTGGTTGAGTATCGTATCACAATTCCAAAGGCTGAGTAAAGTGCCTTCTGCCATATATTCACTCTCAGGGGCAATTGGAGATGAACTCTGTCAGCAGCATTCACAACAATTACCATAAAGGTACTATTTGAACACTGAGGACCATTCTCAGTGTTAGAGCTCCACCTCTAACATTATTTGGCTTTAAATATTCTAGTTACTTTCTTTTCCCATATAGTTATGCACAGAATCTTTGTGATAAGACTTCTGCTCTTTTCATTCATTGTATGTCATGAAGACTGAGAGGATTCCTGCAGGCAGATTTTAAAAAAAATGTTTGTCTCCCATGTCATTTGCATAGGCTTCATTTTTTCCACTTCTGCTTCAAGGATATTAAACTCTTGTTATCAAAGTTAAACACTACATTGCCAACTTAAATGGAACCAAATCTTTATAAGGGTCCAGCATTCTTGGGCTGTTCAGTCTGCACAGAAAGAGTTCCTGGCCTGTCACACACCATCAGTAGAATCATGGCATCAGCTACCTGCAGTCACCAAGAGAAGATACTAGAGACCTCCATCACTCCAGCTGCACTCAGCAGTGATGAAGACCTCAGAGTTAACCATCCATCCACTGCCAGCCAGTGCCCATGTCCTGGTCTAACACTATCTGTGAGGCTGCCCTTCTCATGACTCCTGAAAATGTGAAAGAAAATATGAAGTTCTCATAATAATCTTGGTCACAGAGGCTTTCACTATGAACAGTGGGATTCTGTGTAAATCACTGTAAATCACCCAGAACAGGCAACTGAGTCAACAGGCTGGATTCTATTGCTTGAGCCAACATAACACTTTCTATCTTCTACTTAACCACTCTCAGGGACACTATTTTGCCTCAGAATAACATTAGCTCAGACAAAAGAATCCTGTGACTTAACCTCCTGGATGTGGTCACAACAGAAACAACCAAAAGAACTTTCTGCACTTTAGAAACCAACACTAGGAAAATCACCAAGTATATCTTACAGGAACTGAGGATGAAGCATATCCTTTACTCATCCAGTCTGCTATGAGTCACAGAACACATGTGCACAGCCATGCAGAGAAACCCATCTACAGCATCCTCAAGGCTACATGCATGGACATTATATGTTTTTCTTTTCTTTTCTTTTCTTTTTCGTGTGTGGAGTGCATATAGCACAGACTTCACTAATTGGGACTCTAGTTGGAAAATTCCTTTCTTGCTTGGCATCTAGTGGTGAATATCATTATTCTAGCTCCATAAAACATTCTCCCTGCTCCATAAATAAAGATGAGGTGCCCCTAGACACATTGCTCTTTGGTGATTTTCAAAGCTGCCAGAGAATGGAATGAAACACGCACAGAGGCAGTTCCAGGAGGCATTTAGACCATCTTGTCTACTCATATCAAGCTCCCACCAAAGTCATAAGCAGGCACTAACCAACCATCCTGCCCTTTCTCTGTGCAATTCCCAGATACCTTAAAGCCCAGGATATCTTGAATTTCTTCTCAGTGCTGTTTCTTCCAAGGCTCCAAATGTTTCTGTTTCCACTCCATTTTTCTATAGGTTGGGATCTTCACTTCCCCCTGACTATTATACTCACTCTAACATTTGCTTAGGTACCTTAATTTTCCCACTACTCTTAAATTTTTCCTCTTTACTATCTCAGCCCTTTATTAGCATGGTCACTCACTAAAATTTGTCAGTCCTTCTCAAGTTCCAGTCTGAAGTCCTGACTTCCAATATCCCACAACTTAGTCTAGTATTCCTGGAAAGCACAGCATTTGTAAAAGTCTGCAGACCAAACGTTTACAGAAGTGATCCCGGAACAGCAGGAGGAAAGAGTGAATAACCCACAGGGAAACCTCAGGAAGGGCCATGGAGCTGAAATTTATGTTCTGATACACATGCATTCAACTGTTCTACTTCTTTAAGGGTCAAAACCCATCCATCAAAAAATTCAGCTCTACCATTTTCCTGGATTCTATCATCTGAGCTCTTTGAGTGGGAGGAGAGGCCTAATTTCTGGATTGGCTGAGTGGTCTAGGTGAGAACAAGAAAACTAAGCCTATATGCCCACTTTCTGATCTTTGTCCACTTAACTGTATCATATTTGTCTAATTGTCATTCCATTCCTAATAAATCTCACAGACAATTTACACATATAACCCCCTTGCAAACTCCCTTACCATTTTGTTCCTGATCCCCTTTATCTTAAACTCTCAAGTGTACTGGAAAAATTTATCTCCACACACAGTAACTGTACCTGCATTCAGTGTTTCCCATGAAGTAATGAATTGCATTGTTTTCTGTAGACTCTGGATGATTATTAATTTTTAACTTCTCTTCCAGTGGTATATGTTACCCAGAACTCAAAAGTTCTTTGCAATATTCACAGAGACTTCAAGTCCACAAAAAATCCATTGATTTCACACAGTACATCTATCAAACAACATATGTCCATACCTGTTTTCTGTTTTCTGACCTGTTAAAGTGAAAGCTTTCTCTGACTTTATTAAGTGCCTCAAAGCAAGACAACATAGTTATGATATTGTACACTTCATAGCTTTCAGTTTCTGGTCCTCATCTGGTAATTGCCTAGTCCCTAACCCAAATCCCCTTCACAGAGTTTTGCTTCTCCTATGTATTCACACTGTTTTGAATCTTTCCATCCTCACTGTACATCAGATAATTTCCATTGGCATACAAAAATCATCTGGTATCTCTCATCTTAGGGAAAATCACTACCCTCACCTTACTGTACCTACTATTGACACTATATTATATTCTACAGGCATTTACAAGAGTGCCAAACAATTATCTTAATTTTTGTATCCATCTTTTATATTCATATATTTAAATTAGTAAAACTTTCCTAACTACAGATATTAAATGAAGACCAACATTTCTAACACCCTATATATTCTAAATTCAGTATGTTTCTTCAACCTCAATTTTTCAGTAACATGCTTAGAAATATAAATTTTCAGTCTTATATGAAAACATATTCACCTTTTCTCTATTTTTGAATGTTGGTTTAGCAGGATATTAAATTCTATTCTTACAGTTACATCCCATGGTTTCCTGAAGGTATTATTACATTATCTTGTCCATTATTGCTTTCTGTTATTTTCTCATTGTTGTTCTCTTTATGCTGCTTTTAAGATCTTTGTTGGACTGGAGTTGTAGCTCTGCAGTAGAGGGCTTGCCTAGCATGTGTTAGAAACTGGGTTCGATCCTCAGCACCACACAATAATAAATAATTAAAATATAAGTGTTGTGTGCACCTATAACTAAAATGTATATATTAAAAAGAGATTTTATTGCTCGGCATGCCGGTGAAAGCCTGTAACTCCTGCAGCTCAGGAGGCTGAGGCATGAGAATGTAAGTTCAAAGCCAGCCTCAGCAAAAGTGAGGCTCTAAGCAACACATTGAGATTCTGTCTCTAAATAAGATACAAAATGGGGCTTGGGGTGTTACTTAGTGGTTGAGTTCCCCTGAGTTCAATACCCAGTACCTACCACACCCCAAATGATATCTTTATAGTCTTTGAAATTCTGTAGTTAAACTGTAGTGTGTATGGTTTGGATTTGTTTTTACTCAATTTTTTTTTCTGCTTCTAGACTCCAAAGATTCATCATTTTAGGAAATATTATAACAATTATCTCTTTCAACATTATCTAACCCAAATTATCTCCATTTTTTTCTGAAATTTTTCTTACATGTCTACTGATTAACTTCCTATCCTCTTATTCTTTCTTTAATAATTTTCATATTTCTATTTCAGTGGTTTATTCTGAGTATTTTCTTCACATCTACCAGAATAATAGTTCTTATTTTAGCTACATATTTTATGCTTTTTGACTCAAATGATTTTTTTACATCATAAATGGACACAATACCTTTATTTTATTTGTTTCTATGTGGTGCTGATGATTGAATCCAGTTCCTCACATATGGTAGGCAAGCACTCTACTTCTGAGCTACAACTACAGCCCTTAAAAGACTTATTAAATAAATGAAGATCTTTTTACCTGTGTGACAAACCAGAGAATTATACTGAATACAAAATTCAACTTCAAAAAAACTACACACTGCAGTATTTTTCTTATACAAATTCTTGAAATGACAAAATTATAGAAAGAAATAGCTGATTTGTGATTTCCAGTGTTTAGATAGGGGTTGAGGCAAGAGAAAAAAATAATTATGGTCATTAAAGAGAAATGTTGCAGATCATTGTATAAAAAATATTCTGTATCTTATTTGTATCATCATAAGTATACTGATTTGACACTGTGCTCATTTTTTAAGATGTACAAAAACTGGCTAAAGGGACATATCATCATCCTGATTTACTTTTTGAAAGTGCATGTGAATTGAAAATTATCTCCCAACATTATTAAATTAAAAATAAAAAAATAGGACAAAAAAAATACTGTAGAATCTATGTAAATGAGGACCATAGAGCAGAGAAATTCATAGTTAGAAAATAGAATAGTGGGCTGGGATTGTGGCTCAGCTGTAGAGTGCTCGCTTAGCACAGGCAAGACCTGGATTTAATTCTCAGCACCACATAAAAATAAAGGCATTTTGTTGTGTCCATTTACAAAAAAGACTCATTCTCTCTCTCTCTTAAAAAAAAAAAAGAAAGAAAATAGAATGGTGGTTTCAAAGGGCTGCTTAGAAAAGAGAATAAAGAATTAATATTTAATGAGTATAGAGCTTCATTTTTCAATGTTATGGAGATGGATACTAGTAATGGTTGCTAGACCATGAATATATTTAATGCCTCTTTTATCTACACATGTTAAAATGGTAAATTTCATGTTATATAGATAATTTACACAATTAAAAAATATTTTAAAAAACAAAATAAAAAACAACAATCTTTCAAAGAATTCTAGAATTTAAAGAATAAAATCTATAATCCTTTTTAGATTCTCGGGCCTACAGGGACTCTAATCTCTTTGTCCACCCATCTGTCCTGTATCAACAAGTTGTCTAACCATAAATTCTTCACTTTTGCAAATACATGCAACTCTTTCCTGCACCTGCCTGCCTTTATCCTCTGCTAGGACATGCCTCCACTGGGCTCTGCACTGCTAACTACTTTTTACCCTTGAACTTCACCCTAAGAGCCAGCAGAGCACAGAGGGTCAAGTGTGTTCTCAGGAATCCAAGGGCACTCTTTTTTATATATTTATTTTTTAGTTTTTGTTGGACACAAAATCTTTATTTTTTATTTGCATATGGTGCTGAGGATCAAACCCAGTGCCCTGAGCATGCCAGGCTAGCACACTACCCCTTGAGCTACATCCCCAGCACCCAAGGGCATTCTTGATGTCAGCTTTTTTGCCTTTCTTCTCACCAGTAATGTGAGAGTCATAACAGCACTGACTAACTGAAATGTGGTAATGATTAAACAAATCATTATCTACAAAACAAAACAGTGACTGGAACTCAAAAATTGTTAATTATTGTTATTATTAATTATCAAGTTAGGAATATCACATAAATTATGTTGAGTGAGTGAGTTAAGTTAGCCTCAAAGAATTTCATATTCAATGATTCTAATAGTATTAAATTTTAGGATAGGCAACAATTGCTAACTGAGGTAAAAGAAATTAGATTATTGGCAGGCCAGGGCAGGAGGAAATGTAGAGAAAACTCTTACCACTAGCATAGTGTGTTCTTCTATGCACACAGTTGTTAAAATTTATCAACCTGTGTGCTTGAAATTAGTGCATTTTTACACATTAATTATAAATTCATAAAATAGTTTTTAAAATATCACTTTTACAAGGCGGCTATCATTTACACTTAATTTAAAGGATCCTCACCCCAGCTCAGAGCTCTTTTCCAATTATGTCTTGCTCATGTCCTCTGTGCCTTTCTCCTCACCTTACAGGAACCTGCTTATTAATCTATTTTCTTATCACCTATAATTAATTTCAGACTTCCTTCTCCTTTCTCTGCATAACAACCAGAACAGTACCCAGCACTATGTAAATGTTCAGTAACTATTCAAAGACTGCATAGAAGAAGGGAAAAAGAGAGAGAGAGAGAGGCTAAACTTATCATAAGCTCCCAACATCCATAACAGCATTGTTGCATGTTAACACTGGAAAGAATCTTAGAAGTATTCAATACATCATCTTCATTTTTGACATGAGTGAATGGAAACAACAGAATAAAAAATAAATAAATTTCTCAAGTGGAAGATGTCCTGAAATGCATATCTTCTAGAACTTTTATTATTATTATTATTATTCAAACTCAAAATGACTTTGTTTGCACATATAGATATACTTTGTTACTACAATCAAATCTTCATGCAAGCCTTAAGTTGTGACTTGTGCTAAATTAAACATATATTTCTTGGGGCAATTGAAATGAAATATTAATAAGTTAATGGATTTTCAAACACTTTAGCATGGAAAATTATGAGTCTGATTGTTTCCCATTCACTTGGGATGCCCATACTTCACAGTCCAGATCATTACTGGCAAGCCCTCTATCAAAATGCCGATGAAAGGTTTGATATATTTAACCTATATAATTTACAATTCCAGAAAAATTATGCAAGAACACTTATGTTTTCAGATTCCTGTCATGTAGGCTACAGGATGTTATTTAAGCACAAAGCCCTGAAATTAAGCAGAAGATTGCCATTGCTCAGACCCAATTTTGGTGTCATAAGCTGATAACTGTTTGCAAAAATTTTCTCACAGAGGTAAGATAAGCATTACTTGACATCAAAATTTGCATTTAATAGTCAGAGTAAGAGAAGGAAATTGAGAAAATAAAAACCAAAGCACACACAGAAGAATTATATTTAAAAATGACTATATGTATAAAACAAAGTTATACTCATCTTTGATATGCAAAGATGGAAAATTAAGTATTTGAATTCAGTAACCAAGGGAATAAACATGTATTTTTTATATTCTCAGAAAAATAGAATCCATGATTACCTATTCAAAATTCTGAATACAACTTATTCTCATTTATTCAAAATATAATTTGTTTGTTCATATTTTTTCTCCTCTAAAATATTTTTTTCTTGAGATTAGTTACTCTTTTAGTTTTTTCTTTTTCTGATAAAGTTTAAACACAGTACATGACTTTCCTTCACATCTTTTCATTTGTTCAGGTGCACCAGTACTTTATATCTTCTATACATATCAGCAGGCCAAATATATTTATAAAAAGAAAGATGTTTTAGAGGGTCAAAACCTAGGCTTGTGGGATAGATAAGATTAGAAAATAATCTGGGCCAGGTGTGGTGTAACACATTTCTAAACCCAGTGGCTCAGGAGGCAAAGGCATAAGAATCACAAAATTGAGGCCAGCCTCAGCAAGTTAGTAAGGCTCTGTCTCAAAAAAAATAAAAAAATCAGGGATGTAGATGAACAACTCCCTGGGTTCAATATCCAGTAATATGAGAGATGGTTGGGACAAACAAACAAAAACTAGAAAAGACTTACAGATTTAATATTTATTAGATATAATATTATGTTATATTTATTGAATAATATAATATAATATTATTATATTATATTAATAATAATATAATATTATTCAATATAAAATAACCAGTATATTTTAAAAAATAGAAAATTCTTTACTTATCTCACAGTTTTAATGAAAATCATAATGTTAGGACAATAATGTTGTAAGAGCCCAAGCATGCAAATGAGAACAGCTATAAGGTGGGTATGAGGATCCAGTTATTACCTCTCCTACATGAACTACATAAGAAAGGCTAAGCCTTTCTCTTCCCAGAGAGAAGAAGAGGAAACTTGAGTAAATTAGACCTCTCTCTCTTTATGTATAGATAACATACATTGAAATGTGACTCTCAGGCTAAAGCCTGTGAAGAAGATGTTAAGACAAAGAGATGCCACTGTTTGAGTGTGTGCCTGATATATGGTAGACATACTAAATCTTGCCACACTAGCTAGAAGTCTCCCTTTTTCCATTCATCCCTTCTTTCCATCTTTGTGATTTCATCACTGCTTCTTCAACTTTAATTCCCCTGTGCCATGTAACCTAACATGTTCACAATTTCCAGATATTAGGCACTTGATGTTTTGGGGAAATCATTTCACTGTTTACTTGCTCTCTTAACAACAGAGCAACTTTTATAACAGCTGAGTCCTCTTTTATTATTCAGTTTTACAAATCACTATATACTCCAAAATAAGTATTATTACAAAATATGACCAAAATCAACACTGTGACTCCAAGATAAGAGCATGCCTGATGCAATGGGAGTCCCTGAGCTTAATCTATTGCCTCACATGTTTAAAGGCTTGTAAAAAATGCTAAATTTAATTACATGCCAAATTTAACCTAGATGTCTTTGCTTACTTAGGGTCCATACATACAACTCTCTATACATTAGTTTCTTTTCACTAAACAATATATATTACAAATTTCACATGTCCAAAATAAACTGTAGAAACAACCATCAACTCCCACACACATATATACAAACTTGCATCTTGGAAAAAAAAAAGTCTCATTATTTTAGAAAAAGATCTATCCTATTTGTTGATCAGGCCAGAAATCCTAAGTGTTATCCATGGCTGATTGCCATTACCATATAAAATTATTATTGATTCTAGTTTTGAATTGCAGCAATAACTTACACTCCTACACAAATTGAGGTTAATCTAAATATAACCTACATAAGAAGAATATAAATGTTTAATTGGGCACAATAAACTTTTGGTCAAATGTTTCAGATTTTTTAAAGGAACATCTGGTGGTGCAGAATACATCTGAAGCCATCTGAGTTTTGCCTGCAATCCATTTGGGAAGCAGTAAAAAAAATGCCTTTCCATCTTTAGACAAAACTGGAAATTTGTTTCAAATTGAAAGCCAGTCTTCTATATAAAAGAAGAAAAAGAAAGACAATATTAGGAAAAAATTATCAAGAGCATGAAAATAGTTCAGTGAGAAAAGTGAAAAGAAAAATTAGGCTGATGCAGAGGAGAGCATGATCTGTAGACCTGGGTTGGAGTCCTAGCTCATCAGTAGTGACCTTGTGTAAGTTATCAGCTCTAATCCACAGTTCTGAGAATTGTAAGGGAAACTAATTACACTTGCCTCAGAAGCCAATTGTTGGAATTAAAAAATATATATGTTTCAAGAGGCCCTTAATATATAATATCCACTAAAATTATTAGTAGGCTATTTAAGTAATTTTTCAAGTTGGAAAATAAGACTTACTGTTTCTCTTCAAAC
Organism: Callospermophilus lateralis; assembly: GCF_048772815.1. NCBI lineage: Eukaryota > Metazoa > Chordata > Mammalia > Rodentia > Sciuridae > Callospermophilus > Callospermophilus lateralis. Next base: position 191,979 of record NW_027517765.1, read on the forward strand.
TGAAAAAAAAATTACATGTAAGCCTAAAATCTCAACATGAGCTAACATAAAAAAAGTAGTAGGAGTGGAGAAGAGGTTCCTCTCCCTGGGAAAAAATCTCTCACTCCTGTTGTGTCTGTGAACTGACTAAGGAAGTTTAAATCTGATGCAATGTTTCAATGTGTAGAAGGTGTAGGGGGCTTCCAGCCAAATATCCCTATTGCCATCCAATGTAGCTGGTGAAGTATGCTTTGTTCACAACTATGACTACTTCAAATACTAAGAAAATAGTGAAAGAAACACATAAGACAAAAAAGTATGTTTTCACACTTTGGAATGGCTCTCCAACCTTGGGTATCCATAGAAATAGAGAGAGCAACTGGAATTTTTTATTCTGATATAGGGAAACACACAAGGGAAAGTTTCCTGGAAAATTCTATCCAAAAAGGGTAAAGGAATAGGATTACTAAGGAGTATGTAACTCAACCCCAATGGGTGATTCCCAAAACTGGAACCATACTTTATTATTTGAGTGGGGGTAAAAGTCCAATATATTGTGGGGTGTAATAACTATTCAGTACCCCTGACTCAGACCTTGAATGTGTGTACTTCCAGAGCAGTTCCCAACATCTTTCAGGCTAAAAAGCACTTCTTGTGGTGTAGAACACATCTGATGCCAACTGACTTTTTCCTGTCAACCATATGGGCAGGAGTAATGCAGGACTGTCATTCCATCTTCAATTAAAAAACAGAACTTCATTAGAAATGTAAAGTTAAATGTCTTTGAGTGATATATAAACTTGTAAAAAATGTCATGCATATAGTGATTTATAATATCTTACACAGCTGGCCATGGTGAAACATGCCTGTAATCCCAGTGGCTCAGGAGGATGAGATAGGAGGATCATAATTTCAAAGTCAGCCTCAGGAATTGCAAGGCACTGAGCAACTCAATGAGACCCCATCTCTCTATAAAATACCAAAAAAAAAAAAAAAATCGGGTTGTAGCTCAGTGATTGAGTGCCCTTGAGTTCAATCTCCAATAATTCTGAGTGGTATTTTCCACAACATTTCTCTAAAACTCTGCACTGACATTTGCTCAGCCTAACAATTTTCTAAGGCAATGAGATATTGATTCTTTCTTTTTTTTTATTTCACCCAAACAAAAAAGGCATCTCTTATGATAGAATTTGACATAAAGTGTATATCTAAATTATTTTTCATAAAAATCAAATGAGATAGCAGTTATCACATTTTCTAAGGTAATCAGTGCTTTTAGAATTTTTAAATATGACTTTTAAATATATTTCAGGTTTGTTTTCCTGTTTCAATAGCCAAAATAGAAATATTTGCTAAATAAGTTTAAAAATACTCTAGATTCAAACTGTATTTGGAGGCCAAGGTGGACAAATGACCAAACTGGACTTAAAGAGATTTCATTGATGATCAGTTAGGGGAGAAAAAAACTTTATGCCACAGTTACTATCATAATTTTAATTAAAATCTATTCAGAAAATTGTCTTAGATATATCTGCTTTGAACAACAAAACACAACAAAATCTTCTTACACTTACATATAAATTTTTTACCCAAGCAAAGCCACTTGGCTGCATCAATATATTTTAAACCAAGCTTTCATGATTACTTTGAAATGTATTATTTTTAAAACCTTTATATTCAGAATATTATCTTTAGATTAAAAATATAATCTTTTAAAAAGTATACAAAATGTTCTTGTTAATAACTTAATCTAGCATTATAAAAATATCTTGAATCTGAGATAGGCAAGAAAACCTTGAAATAATGCTTTACTAATCACAAAGTGACTATTCTGTAATAGATTGCCACGAATTAGACAAAAGTAAATAAAATTGATAAGATAAAAGAATAAAGAGAAATAAGCAGTGATTACTGATTTGTCATTAGAGAAAGTAATATCAAACTCAGCTCAATTTAAAAAAAGGAAGGAAAGCCCACCACTGTACAAGTAAACAGCAGGCCTGGCCAAATCAATACTAGAAGCTAGACACAATTCAGGGATAAAAGTGACACCTAAACATCTATTGAAGAACAGAACAATGAGCCACAAAGAATAATGTTACATGGGCACTGGCTGAAAAATAACCAAGCTATTCTCAAAATAGCTGTTTATTAAAGAGTGAGTTAACACTCTTAAATGAGGATATTCTTTTCAAATTATTGGTAATTTTAATTCATTCACTTAATATGCAAATGGTGACAGCAGGTAAAATCAATTGTATTTGAAGCTTTAATGTTTAGAGCAACCTACTTTCTAAGGACACAGAGAATCCCATGAAAATGTCATACAAACAGGGAGACAGAAGATGGCAATCTACATCTCAAAGAGTGGGCCTCAAAGGAAATCATTCCAGCAAGTATCTTGAATTATTTGTCCTAATTCAAGAATTAGGACAAATAAATATCTGTGTAACTCCATCTATTCATTGTCTTATGAGATCCCTGTGACACTGATGCAGCCCATTAGGATACACCTACACTGTCCCTGCCCCTTGGTTTAATGAATGTACAATTGGATCAAATAACATTCCAACAGCATTGAAAGGCTGCCCTGCTGCAAATAAATAAATAAATAAATAAATAAATAAGAAAAAAGTTTCTTACTAGAATATTCTGAAGGCATTCAAGGACATAGTTTCTTACCAGATGGGGCTATAGAGACTTGTTTTCTGGTATGACACATCCATAAAACAATATAGACTACATTTACCTCCTTTGTTTGTGTAACTCCCACTTCTCTTTGTGTCAAAACTTTCCTGGTAAGGAATTTCATATATAAGTCTCATAAAGGACTAGAAGGCCAGTGGAGTTGACTGGTACATGGGCTACCTGGTGCACATAGTTAAAACAAAAACAGTAGCAACAGAAAAAGAACTATAAGTCCCCAATAAACACTGACAATGATGTGAAAATGATTTTTCTGATATTTCTTCACGTATGTAATCTGAAGATTTACATATATTAAGTTGTCAGGGAGAATAATACAGTCTAGAAATTTTTTGGAATGGGCATGTAGACCATTCAAGTAGTAAAATTTTCAGAGCTTAGGAGATTCCCTATCTTGGGTATTTGTTCTGCATATTCTGGCCATCTCCAGTTCTTTGTTTTTGTTTTTCACCTGAGGAGACAATTCTCCAGAAGGCTTAGCTAACCTCACACCACAGATATCACTGTGAGTTTTCTGGTGCACTTGCTCTTTCCCAAGGTGACAGAATTAACAAGTAGCTTTCTTGTGGTCTACATGGAACTCGGCAAAAAGTTTGTAAAACATGTAGGACAATAAGTCATACTGGCTGTTTCCAAAGATGACACTCCCACTGAAAAAATTTATACACAGATTAGAAATAGATGAATATATGCATAGACCTCCACACATTGGATTACAGAATAAGGTCTTTGGATAGTTTTTTTCAGTAATAAAACTAACAAACCAATATTTAAATATCCACCCTACCACCCATGTCATGATATAAGCTAATTCTGCCATTGCGGGTGCCCCTCAATTACTGCCCTCCCTCACACACACACACAGAGAATGGGAAGGTGAAAAAAAACTTTCCAGCTGTGTTCGCAGATAAGGACTTGCCTTGATTGCTCTTCTCAGAACTACTCCATTTTACCCATAAATGCCTTCTGATAAATACTCATAGGTCCTGGTGAGAAGGCTGAGCCAACATGCAAATGTGCTCTGGATATTTTTGGACCTAGAACACTGGAAGTTTTGAATAAATTATGAAAACATCTTTTTATCTTGTGCATCTCCCTTTATATGAGCTGAATAATGCACCCTCTCTGGAATGTGTGTGCCTGGTTACCAGAGTTCTAAGTTCTGTTTGGTTCTAATGCTAAAAAATTCTCACCTCTGCCTGCTTGTTTTGATCTGTTTCAAAAGAGAGCTCTTTATCTTGCTACCCAAATATCAGGGGTGCCAAAAGTCATATAATACAGACAATTCTAATTGTTAAAAGAGAGTCAAGGGTCTCTCTCTTCAAGGAAAAAATATTTGACTTTCATTGTGAGCCCAGAAAAACTAATTCCAGATTTTCCTAATTCTCTCTATATATATCCATGTATTTGCCATTAAATAAATATATAATCAAGCACCCTGCTCCTCTCTGCCCTAGTTAAATGTGGGGGACCTTGAAATTATCTTTACATTTGGATCCCTTCACCAGTATATCATTGCAGCAGGGGTGCAGTCCCTTCTCCTTCTTGCACCATCCTGAACTTCTACCTTTCTTTCAGACCTCAATATCTTTGGCAGACTCCACATAGGGAGAGATTCAGTAAATTCTGAGTTGAAATTAAAGACATTTAATCATCAGGCTAAGATGCTATCAATTTTGTTTCATGTACCTATTCACTATTTTTTAATTTATTTATTTTAGTTGTTATTCTTAAGTATACATGACATAGAATCCATTTTGATAAAATTATACAAGCATATAAATTCTTATTTAAAATTCATAATTATTTGGAGCTGGAGATATAGCAAATTGGTAAAGTCCTTGCCTCACATGTAAAGATCTGGGTTCAATACTCAGCACCAGAAAAATAAATAGTGATATTTTGTCCAGTTAAAACAATAATTCATAATTATTCTAATTATGAATTTCATTATTGTGGGTGGACATGATGGTGAAATTCATTTATATATTTTCTTATGTATACAACCTAACTTATTTTAGATTCATTCTACTGTCTTTTCCTATTTATTCTACCTTTCTTGAAGGCTCCTTTGGATAATCTACTGAATTTCTCCTCTTTTCCTCTCTCATTTATTGTGGTTTAGCCTCCACATATCAGCAAAAACATTCCACCTATGGCTTTTTTTTGAGATTTGCTTGTTTCACTTAGAATCACAAGTTCAAATCCAGCCTTAGTAGTAAAAGTAAGGCCCTAAGCAACTCAGTGAAATTGTGTCTATAAATAAATACAAAATAGGGCAGGGATGTGGCTTAGTGTTTGAGTGCCCCTGAATTCAATCCTCAGTATACCCACAAATAAAATAAAATAAATAAATAAGACATTGACAAAGGAACATGCTGTTCATCTGAAGTTATGGGTAAAAACATTGATGTGATCATAGACTTCAGGCATAAGATAGTTTTATTAAAGTGTTGGTTTGGTACGAAAGAGGCCTTTAAGTCCAGAGATAGCTTTGAAAAAAAGATGATTTGAATTCAATCAATTCAAACAGAGAAACTGAGGAAAGGACAAGTGAATCTGAAGAGGTCCTCAGAAGGAAAGAGGGTCAAAGATCCAACTATGCTTCCTACCCACTCCCATGGGCTCCTGAGTAATGGCCAGTTGGGCAAGGTTGGGGTTTCATGGAGTCAGTGCTGGAGAGCTATCTCTGGGAAATTGTAATTTTTCTTTTCAGTATGAAGTTTCTGGTGACCAATGAGGTATGATCTTACAACAAATGACTTTTACAGTTTATAGATTTGTGAGAATTGTCTCAAGTATGAATGATCGGTTTCTTGTTAACACTTGAAGCACACTTAAAACTTTGCAATATTTTCAACATTTACATGGCTCTTATCCAGTATGAATATTTGATGAACAACAATACTTTTCCTAATAGAATAGCTTTGTCACATTCTTTGCATATGTATGGTTTCTCCTCAGTATGAATTATTTGGTGTTGAGAAATGTGTGATCTTTGATAAAGAGCTTTGCCATACTCTTTACACTTGTATGCCTTTTCCCCAGTATTAATTCTCTGGTGTCAGATAAGGTATGATCTTTGATTAGAAGCTTTGCCACATTCTTTGCATTTGTATGGCTTTTCTCCAATACAAAGTCTCTGGTGTTGACTAAGGAGTGGCCTTCAATTAGAAGCTTTGCAACATTATTGATATTTGTATGGTTTCTCCCCAATATGAATTCTCTGTTATTGTTTAAGGCATAATATTTTATTAAAATCTTTGCCACATTCTCTACATTTGTATGGCTTTTCTCCTGTATGAAGTCTCTGGTGTCAAGTAAGAAGTGAGTTTTTTTTTTTTTTTAATAGGAAAGACAGTAGAATAGATCAGACATAACTTTCTTTTTTTTTTTTAACGAGAGAGTGAGAGAGGGAGAGAGAGAGAGAATTTTTAATATTTATTTTTTAGTTCTCGGTGGACACAACATCTTTGTTTGTATGTGGTGTTGAGGATCAAACCCGGGCCGCATGCATGCCAGGCGAGCGCACTACCGCTTGAGCCACATCCCCAGCCCCAAGAAGTGAGTTTTGATTAAAAGCTTTGCCACATTCTTTACATTTGTATGGCTTTTCTCCCGTATGAAGTCTCTGGTGTCAAGTAAGTTGTAACTTTAGATTAAAAACTGTGCCACATTCTTTACATTTGTATGAATTTTCTTCTGTATAAATTCTCTGGTGTTGAGTAAGGTGAGATTTTTTATTAAAAGCTTTGCCACATTCTTTACATTTGTATGGCTTTTACCCAGTATGAGTTATCTTGTGTTGAGTAAGGCATGATTTTTGATTAAAAGCTTTGCCACATTCTTTACATTTCCAGATTTTCTCTCCAGTATAATTACTGTAGTGTTTAGAAAGGTTTGGGCAACACTTAAAGACATTTTCACATTTCTTCAATTTATATGGTATATCTCCATTGTAAAGCCTACGGTTTTTAGTAACGGATGGAATTTGAGTAAAATATTTTTCACATTTTTTACTTATGGAGGAATTATCACTGCTCTTATAAACAATTGAGGATCTTTAAATGCTTTTACATATTTTTTACACTGGTAGGGCTTCTCATTCATAATAATTCTCTGGAGTTCAGGAATTCTTGTAGTTTTATTAAAAGTGCTTTCATATACCTTATATCTATAATTTGTCTCTTGATTATGAAAGGTTGGATAAATAAATATTGGGCATGGATTAAAAACTTTTTCACAGTTATTCTTGTAAAGCTCTTTTAAATTATCACATGAATGTGTTCTAGGATTTAAAAAAGAAGGAAATTTTAATGAATTTACATTGTTTTACACCACATCTAATATACTGCTAATTACCTAGGGTAGAGATTGTCTACACGTCCTGAAACATTTATCATAAATATAGAGGTCTGTCTGAGTATCTACACATAACTTTAAATTAAGAAATATTAGGTTAGTACAAATACTCCTACATTCATTATAATTCCATGCATTGCCACAAGGGGAAACTTTTCATTGCATCATTTTTGTAAAGTAAGAATCATCTCCTCCTCCTCCTCCTCCTCCTCCTCCTTTCCCCCCCTCCTCCTCCTCCTCCTTTCCCCCTCCTCCTCCTCCTCCTCCTCCTCTTCTTCTTCTTATTCTGCCTTGTCTACAGAAATATTTGTGGATATTTACAAAATGGTGCATTTCAAATTATTGCAGTGACTAACTAAAGCATGAAGTAGACTACATAGAAAATTTTTCATTTTATAGGGGAAGGATATAATTACAAAATGCTGTGCAAATATATTTAATAGTGTACACTTCCTCAAATGTGACTGCCATATATGTTCTTGTCTCTCTCCAGCTTAGCCAATGCCCCATAACTCCATAGTTCCACCTTGCCTCCAACATTCTATTTTCTGGTTTTAATTTGTGGAGAATACTGCAGGGACTGTGACATAATCATTGCCCTGATGTGCCACAGCATTTTTCATTAAGCCAAAGAACAAACTGCATCTGAGCTGGACTGCTCAACTTTCTAGCAAAAATATCTATCAATGAGGGTATTGCTAAAAATCTTTCTATGTAACTAGCTGACTGAAATCAGTTAGAGAATACTTTTAATTTGTTGAAAACATATTCCTTGAGGTGCACAGATGAGTAGTGCTAGGGTCTCAGAAAAATCTAATAGCAACAGAATTTAATTCACTTCAGATATGTATAAAATCCAGGAAGTCTGTGGATCTCACACTTGGAAAGTTTTTCACATTGCACCCACAACCACAGAATGCATAGATCTTTTGGGATATTCACTTGGAGTCTGGTCAAAATCCATGTTGCTATTGAAGATGAAGCAGTGCATGTCAGATGGAGCTGCTGAAAGATATCTATGAACTATGCAAGAAATTCTAATAAAAGCATGGAAGCCATTAAGAAAAAATGTCTGGTATCTGGGAACTCACAGTTGAAATCCAGCTGGTTTGAGACTATCCAGTGCATGTTACATACTACCTAGTTTCATCTAAATTCAGCATGGCACTGGACATGGTATCATCCATTGGAGCCACATAGCCACAGAGCATTACAGAGATGGGTGAGACTTGCCAGAATGCCAATCAACCTGTCTGAAAAAAGACTCTTCTTGTTGAAATCTCATCCCTACCTTTGATGTACACTCTCTTAAATAAAAAATGGAAAAATTATCTAGTCATTGTTTTTTAGATCCTATGTGGTCTATAGAATATATAAGGTGCTTTACCTCTTTTGACATAAGTTATGGCACTGTCTCAGATTCCTTTACTATTTACTGTCTTGGTATCCATACCTGCTCTTTATCAAGTTTTGCAAAAAATATTTTATTTCTTGTTCTTCTGAAAATTCTTGGTTTTGATTACAAGTCAGACCTGAAAAAAATTAAAATAGCAAGTTATTCCACTTACAAAACTATGGTGAATATACTCTGCAAATATATAAAACCTTATCAAGGTGGGGTGATAGCCACAGAACAGTATGATTCAAGGCCATTATTACTCAAGAAATATATAGAATTTACTAGAATATAACAAAAGCTGTGAGAACTTTGAAAATTATCTTAAGACTTTGTAGCACCACAGATGAGGACAACATTCAAACTGACTAATATTATCACAATCCCAGCCCTTTACTTCAACATATTTAAAATCCACCTGTGACTCAAATGTTGCAGGAAATAAATTTCTCATTTAGTTATTTTTTTACCTTTGTGGGGAGTATTTCTTAGGATCAAACACACTGGTATTCTATCACTAAACTACATCCATAGACCTTTCTATGTTTATACTTTTTTATGAGACAGTTTATTAAAACAGTGCTAAAATTTATTTCAAACTGGCATTCCACTGCCTTAGATACCCAATTATATGGAATTACATTCATATATTGCCGCAGTCTGGCTGGGCACAAATCACCAGCCACTCACAGCTTTGTAGATTCAAACAGCAATTCTTTATTCCCGATCTCACACTGGCCTTCTACAAACACGTTCTGGGGAAATCCTCGTTCTCTGGCCAAATTCACACCTCCACTGGGCTTCTGTCTCCCAAATATATTCTGAATCCCATGAGAAATCAAGGGGAACTCAGGCAGCAGGATACGCCCTATTCTCAGCAGGAATAATCTTAAACTGGGAACACCCTAAACACGGATCCGCCCTGGTCCTTGAGCAAGGTCACCTTTCAGGAGTCCTTCCACTAAACAACATGGGGGCACGCTGGCAAGGAAATTGTCATACCTACTTGGCTACTGGCTCCCAGCAATATATCATTGCACATGACCTGTTTTTGTTTACTTTGTAACTTCCAAATATTTTCCAAAATGACTATAATGATCTAGTGTAACAAATTTTAAATAGAAAAATACCAATGAAAATAATAGCTCACACAATAGAGGGTATAATCAACTCAAGCAAACAAACAATTGAGAGTTGGAAAATATATGTTGTTAATTATCTAAGCAATGCCAAATAACCACTTGATAGATATTTATTAAACTAAATAAGAATGTAGAAAATTGAAAAAAAATTCAGAAAAAAAGCAACAGAAAAAGTAGAAATTATATACTAGAAATATTCTTTAAAAAAAAGTCACAGGCTGGGGATACTTTGTAGATGGTAGATTGCTTGCCTCTCATGCAAAAGGCTGGGCTTGATCCCCAGCAATCCCACCCCCCACAGTCTCATAAATTAAAAATTTGAGAAAGAAAATATATCAAAGGCTAGAATTAATTAAAAGACACAGGTAGTACTGGACACAGTGGTGCATGACTTTAATCCCATCCTCTTGGGAGGCTGAAACAGGACGATCACGAGTTCAAAGACAGACTCAGCAATGGTGAGGCACTAAGCAGGTAAGTGAGACCCTGTCTCTGAATGAAATACACAATAGTGCTCCTCATAATGTGACTCAATGGTTGAGTGCCACTGAGATAAATTCCCAATAAATAAATAAATAAAAGAAAGAAAAAAGTTAATAAATTTATATTTAAACTTTTAAAACTCTTCAAGAAAAAAATTAATATAACTAAGAAAAAGAGAAATTTTATTTACAAAGATATTCTTTTATGACTAATAGTTGATTTCTTTGCAGAAGACTTCCAGAAAGGAATTGGGATATATAGGTATGTATGTTGAAAGAAAAAGAAAATATGAACCTAGTATACTTTATCAACCAATACAATTTTTTGGAACTTTAAGAAAAATACATGCTTTCAAGATATGAAAATATTCAAAAATTGCTTTACTTCTTGACCTACTGTAAGAGAAATAATCAGTGAAATATTTCCAATAAAAAATCTGCACAACAGAAATCATATAAAATTTGAAAGCTTTTGTGGAAATGAAAAATTACAAATATATATTTTATTTTACTTTCATTGTTGTACATAAAACATTGTATTCTACTATAGAATGTGGAGAACTAAAGCATAAAAATTATCATAAATATTTGTTAATTGGTATAAATCAGAAAAAAGGTGTGACATCAATAAAAAATCATGACAACACATTTAAAGACACTGATTGTTTTAGAAAACCAAAATTAATTGATTAAAATGTAGTGCAAACTAAGTACTTTATTATTTTATTATTTTTTTCTTTAGTTATACATGACACTGCAGAATGTGTCTTCACATATCATGCATTCATAAATTATAACAACCTATTCTTTTGGTGATAAATTATGTGAAGTTACACTGGTTGTATGTTCACTTAAGAATATAAGAATGTTATTTCCAATTTATTCTACTGTTTTTAAGCACTTAAAAAATTCCAAAGTAATCACAAAATAAACATCAAAGATAAAAAAGAAATAGAAAAAAAATAAAATATCACCATAAAAATGTATGAACTACAAATGAAGGCATATTTTAATAGTAGAAAACTTATAAGAAATCAACAAAACTTGAAAACGATAGAAGTTCTTCCTCATCAATAATTTAAGTATCAATAAACTATTTTGAAAAAAAATCTAATCAAAACACAATATGACAAACAAGATAAAACCTAAAAAACTTGTTAACTATGTCAGATGTAAATCTACAAAAGGTCTTTTTAGGTATAAGGTCACAAAAAGACTATAAACAAAAGGATAAACAAATATTACATTTGAAATTGTTGATAATATTTATACAAAAAAGAGACAAAATAGAATATTATATAAAAATAAATATGACGAATCCCTAGAATATAATCAAAGTGAGTATATTTGTAACTCAAATAATGTTTTCATATACAGAAAGAAAACAGGAAAAAATTCAACATCATGGAAAGCAACAAAGTAATAATAGGAAACATCAATCACCAATTAATGAAAAGAATAAAAAATACCATTGCATTTTTACCCAAGAAATTTAAAAAACCCTTCAAAAATATTAAAAAACATTTTGGTTTATAGAGGCAATATTCTCTAAAGTCTATGGAATATTATTCCAAAGAGATCAGATTAAAAGCACAAAACAAGTGTTAACAGATATTACAATATTGAATTTGCATTGTAACTTAACATAATAAGTTGGAAATCAAAAGCAAAAGTGATATTTAAAATTTATAAATATGAATTTAAAGCCAAATTCAGCAATTAAGCAAGGTCCTAAACAACTTATCTAGACATTGTAACAAAATTAAACATAAAAATAGCTGCCAGCGAGGTGTGATAATACACTTGTAATTCAAGCAGCTTGAGAGTCTGAGACAGCATGATTGTGAGTTCAAATCCAGCTTCATCAAAAGCAAGGTGCTAAGAAACTGAAGGAGACCATGTTTCTAAATTAAATAAAAAATGGGGCTTGGGATGTAACTCAGTGGGCAAGTGCACCTAAGATTAATCCCCAGTACCCTTCCCCAAAAAATGGTGTAGATGTGGCTCAGTGGTTAAACACCTCTGCTACAGAAAATGCCTATAGCATCCAATGTAATCTATGAAGTCCATGTAATACCAATAAAAAAATCAATATTATTTTTGCATGTACAAAATAAGTTGTTTGAACAATTCTATGGAATATCCTGGGTGCATATATAACTATACATATTAAAATTTAAAGAAAATGTTTCCTTATATGAAAATAATAAAAGTTAAAATATTCTATAGATTTATGTTAATTTGAGGTTAAATGAGGAAGCCATGAGTAATAAAACTGAAAGTACATCAATTATCCCTCAACTTGATGGTCAAATCAAAATATATTTACAAATCTATTCTCATTAAAACAATGTTCAAAAGATACCAATGTGGCAAGCCAATCAAATTACATTTCACAGGACTACATGAAGACAATTTAGAATAAACTATGAAAAGTTTTAAAACTTTACAAAGAAATTATATAATATCCACAATGATCAACTTTTAATATAGTATATTAAATGAAATAGTAATTCACACACAAAAAAATACAAGGTAATTCTACATATGAGAGATATCTACTGTAGCCAAATATAGAGACCCAAAAGAATGGCATCAGGGATGAAAAAGTGAGACAAAAGAGCACTTGTTTGGAGGAAAAATGAACTTACTTTTTATGTGATACATACTTTCTAGAAAAAAAATCTTACAAAAAAATTTAAATGAACATTATTGACCAGTAAATTCAAAATATATAAGGGAGTAAGTTCAGGAAAGTTACACAGTATTCAGTTTTGATCACAATTAAAGATTTGACAAATACATAAAAGATAAACATAATTGTAAACATCTTTATGGTACCTTAAAAAACTATATCTTACTCCTAGAGAAAAGAACATATTCATATATGGAGAGATAATAAATATGCCATTAATTCTAGCTAATTGGAAGAAAGACTGAGGCATTTAAATAGAATTTGAGCTTCAGACACTTAGCAAGATTCTATTATAAACTAAAATTCAAAGGGGTGATGATGTAGCTCAATATTATAAGAACCTCTGCGTTCAATACGCAGTGTGTGTGTGTGTGTGTGTGTGTGTGTTTGTGTGTGTGTGTATAGCAAAACTTAGATACTTTATATGATTAAGCACAAGAACTTATTATTAAAAATCAAGGTACTATATAAAATTATAGATAAAAGGTGTAAAATTTATACATATAACTAAAATCATAGAAAACTTGATTGAAGATTGGCACATGGTTCAAGTGCAGTTTAATTTCAACTAATGTTATCCTAAAGTGACAAATCATGATAATTTCTATTCAATTATAACATACAGATGTAGAAATAAAAAAAAATCACTGATGTGAGAAAACTTAATGAACAACACTGAAGCTCTCTAAAGAGTGAAACTCAAAAGACACACACACACACACACACACACACACACACATACACACACACACACAAGAATTAGAGAAATGTAACCCAAAAATTTTTGGATAATTGTTTTATAATAGAAATATTTCTTTTAACGTTTTTGTAGTGATAGATGGACAGAATACATTTATTATATCTGTTTATTTTTATGTAGTGCTAAGGAGCAAACGCAATGCCTCACATGTGTGAAGCAAGCCCTCTGCCATGAAACTAAAGCCCCAGTCCTGAAAATTCTTCGTTAAACCACATTGATCAGCTATACTTACATAACCACTAGGAGCAGGTATTGTGAAATACTGCTATTCATTATGTGCTAGAAAACTTTCACAGAATATCTAGTATAAGCATTTATATAAAGCTCTGATGAGAAAATTTTGAATAAATAAATATTTAAATTATATTAAAGAAACTCTTCTATAATATTAATATATTACAATTGTTTTATTTAGAAATATTTGGAAATGAGCAAATTTTCTAGGGAGCCTCAAAATACCAATAAATGTCAGGTTATGAATATCCTCACATGTATTGTGGAATACTTTGTAGGAATTCTGACTGTGCAAATATACAGAGAAGCATTCCTTTGGTGAGCAAACTCCCAGGGATAACAGGCACTCTGTTTCCCACCCTTATAATGCCTTGCAATTTTCCCAGGAACTAGTAAGATAATAAAATACACGTGCAATGTCAAGCTGCTCTGGTAATTCCATGCTTGAAAAGGCTCTTTACTAGAGTGTTATCAGCCTCAGATGTGATCTCTGGCACACAGCTCCTGGGAATAAAGGAACTCTCTTTATAGATAAGCACAATGTTTCACTGAGCTTAAACCTGTCCACATAACAGTAAGTTTATACAATGGACTTTCTTCAGAGCCCCACAAAACTCCTAACACTGCACATTGCAACTGAGGAATAAGGTCCATAATGTTGCTAAGTTTCTAATCTGCCTTTTAATAAAATGAACAATATGTAGTAGTGATGCCAATGACCAAAATTAACCTACTGATATAAGTAAAGCTTGGCAGCTTGGCCTCCATGCCATTATGCTACCTTTCCTGCCTCTTGTCTCTGTCTTTTATTTTTAATTTTCCTTCAATGCTTTGTTAATTTGAATGTAGGAAGATCACTGAAAAACAAGAAGGAACTTAAAAATTGATAAGCATGGTAAACATAGAACATGGAATTCTCTTTATTTATTGCAAAAGAAACAAACCTAGGCTTGAAAAAATTAATTGTGTCAGATTTTAGCTTATCAATTAACATTTTAAAATGTGAATTCCTCTTTGACATTTGAATTGCTTATCTGTATTCTTTGCTTCATTAATTTCTACCCACTTTGATATATGTCTACCATCAGTTTTCTTTTAAATCCCAAAGTTATTTTTTTATGACAGAAAGGTGACCAAAGATAACTTACAGAGCAAGATGTTTTTGATGGAAAATAGAATATATCATATTTATTTATTTTATTGGTGACTACAGAAGTCTTTTAAATGTTGTCCTCCATAGAAAAAAATAAAGAGAAAACACTCTATAAGATTCTACCCAATTATTTTCCAAATTATTTTTTTTCAGACAAAAACACTAAAATATTCTGAGACCATTTTTATTCTCTACATTGTGAGCACTATTTAGAAATGATAAGTTAAACATAAAGAAAAATCTTTACATTTTCTTTTCTACATAAACAAATGCCCAATGTTTGTCCTAAAAACAAGAAACTAAAACTTTTTCATGCAAAATAGAAGCTGGCATAAGATACTCTATACAGTTAAAAAATTAAGTGTTGGTTTTGAATTAGAAGTTCTGAATGAAATTTAGGCTCACCAATAAAGAATAGGTTTCTATAGATCTCTAACATCACATCTCCATATAAAGTCAGCTGAGAAGGGTCCAGGCATTTCCATTCCTCTTCAGAAAAATCAATGACTACATCACTTAATGTCAATGGTTCCTGAAAAAAAAATGAATAAATACATATCACATAAACCATATGATTAATGACATAGTATTTAATTTCATACAAATTTTAATGAGAGTTAAAAGAGGTGGCTTTCACATAAGGTAGTGATTTCATCCATAAAAATGAATGAAAGTGCTTGCATGAAAGGCAAGCACTCTACCAACTGAGCTATAACCCCAGTCACAGTAATTTAGTATAAGCAGTAAAATTGGTGGATAAATTTGGTATAATAAAACCCAGGGAGCAGCACACGTGAAGCAAAACACTGAAGCAAAAAAGTGGAAAAAATCCAATGTAATTCCAAAGGATATATAACAGTTGCAGCTAGATATTGAATATTCAAAAGAAGCACAACCAAACAAAAAAAATGATACTTAAGACATGCATAGCAAAATTATAAGTAATAACTATACTCATACAACAGTGGTCACCTCAGGGTGTAAAAGACATAAAAGATCACTAAAGATGCACCAAAATTTTCAACAGTCCACATATTTATTTGAATGGTTATCTTCAAATTTGTCTATCTTCTCATTATTTAAAAATACCATAAATCTTACTATATTTAAAAAATTACTTTTAATTCTGCAGACCACAACATCACAACTCACTTTTAAAACAATAAAATAAAATTTTTAACTATCAAACTCTTACAAAACACTAAGGTACTTGGGTCAACTTGAATTACATGGCACAAAGTTATAACAAAAGTAATTGAAAAAGCAAATTGAGTGAATAGACTGTTAGTCTCTCAGTTCATAAGAAAACTGACACATCAGGTTTAACATTCTCAGATTTATACAACCACTCTCACTGTGAAACTTTATCCTCATCTGGTTCATTTCAATGTAGAAAGTGAGAGAATACTAAGCAATTAAGAAAAAAACTCTGAAAGGTACTGGCACCCTAAACGCCTCCCTGACATCACAAAAATACTCCTTTTTCCAGGGTGTCACTTATCACCAGCAAACCAACACATACATGAAGTTAGTTTAACATTGTGATATGTGATATCTTTCTTCTAAAACAGCATTATTATCTTTTAATTAGAGATATAACCCAGGGGCTCTCTACCCCTGAAAGGCATTTCAAGAAGTTTTGATTTTTTTAAATTGTGATAAATGGGCTTAAAAAGTTGCTTAGGGTCTCTAAATTACTGAGATTGGACTCAAATTTACTTTCTTCCTACCTCATTTTTTTCCACATCAATGTGATTACATGTTGTGCCACCACTCCTGACTCTGCAACCACTTTTGATACCAAATGTGCAAACAACAACCAGTATTTCAACAATTAGTGGTCTAATAATTCAATTCTGATACCATCTAGTACAGATCCCACAAGTTTGGTGTTATTCCTGTAAAATTTTATACCTGAACTGCCAGTTTCACGCCCAAGAATAGAATAATATCTATACTTATGATTCATTTTCTATAAATTAGGGGTCTCTACATCTACTCATTCAAGTTTCTTATTCTGATAAAAAAGAACACACTTATGTATACCAACTTCTTATAAATTATATAAATCTGAAAGTTGACAATTGAAACCTTGCATAGAATATAAAAAATGTCAGAGGAAAATGGGACACTGTATAGGCCATTTGAGGAAATAACTGGTTGAAGATATTACCTCCATTATTTGCTGTTCTGCTACAGAAGAGTCCCCTTCCCAATATAATTTATAAGATCCTCACAATTTTAAATATGCTGGTTCAGATACTCATTCTGAATATTCCCATTGCCTTCCATGAAAAAATTGAACTCTTTTACATTCAGAGGTAATAACAAAATATTTGTTAAAAAAAGTGAAGCTTAATTCTCTCCTTTATGTGAAACTCTTAGAATATTGAGCCATCTCATGTTCAGCCCAAAACAACATACACATAATTTTCTTAAAACTCCTAAGTATTCATTGGCTTCAGGGTAAAGGATACTTTATTTGGGTTTTTTATTTACTTTTTTTGCTATGGGGGAATTCTACAATGAAGATATATTCTAGGCCTTTATTTATTTTTTTTGAGACAGTGTCTCACTAAGTTGCTATGCTAAGCTTCAACTTTGATCTTTTTTCCTGAACCTCCAGGTGGTTGTGATTACTGACATATCCTAATATGCCCAGAAAGATGATTTTCTAACCTCCTTTCGTCCATTTTTCTTTCATCTTATTTATTTGCTATTTCTTCTAAAAAGAAAACCCTTGAAAGCCTAAGATTTTGGATGCATCCAAATCTTATGTTTGATGAATTTGAAGTATTGCAATGCAGATTTAGAAAAACAAAAGCTGCTTATTACCTACCTCTGAATTTTTCTAATCTGACATTCTAGAAATAGCCCCACAGCAATGAAAATTATAGACACAGATACAATTAAGATCTAACTTAACCTTCAATGATGTTCTTTTATAGGCTCAAAAAATTACCTTTTTGAATACAATTTTATTTGATGTTTGCCTCTGTCTTTTCTCTTTGGAAACTTTTTAAAAATCTTTCAAATATTGGTAATAAAATACATTTTATAGGTAATAAAAATGTTAGAATAAGTGAGAGATGCTCAATCCACCATCCTGTTGACTTAAATATTTAGTTACCATCCCAAACATGAGGCACTACATTATGTCTTCCAATTAACATATAGTGAGTTTTTCCTTGAAGACGTATGCACAAACCCATTAAGATTTTTTTCCCCTAAATCCTTGCTATAGTTTAATCTCCTTTCAAATTCTGGCACATTATCATCAACCTTCCCTAGATGAGTAAGAAAACAGAGTATAAAAGTCACATTTGCCTTTCTTTTCAATTACAAAATCAATGGATTTGAGCATGTAATTCACCACATCAATAGACTTAAAAGACAAGAATCACATGATTATCTCAATAGATGCAGAAAAAGCTTTTTGACAAAATAAAGCATCTATTCATGTTCAAAACACAAGAAGAATTGGAGGCATAGAAGGAACATACTTCAACACTATAAAAGCTATATACGTTAAACTCATAGTCAACATCATCCTAAATGGTGAAAAATTGAAAACATTCCTTTTAAAAACTGAAATAAGACAGGCTTCCCTCTTTTATCATGTCTATTCAACATAGTGCTGAAAACTATAGCCAGAGGTATTAGGGAAAAGAAAGAAATTCAATAGATATGAATAGGAAAAGAAGAGTTCAAACTATCTCTATTTGCAAAAAGAATAATCCTATATTTAGAACACCCAAAAATTGCACCAGAAAACATTTAGAACTCATAAACAAGTCCAGTGAAGTCACAAGATATAAAATTAACTTGCATAAATTAATTGCATTTCTATAAACCAATGATAAATCAGCTGAAAGAGAAATTACAAAAACTGTCCTAATTCACAACAGGTTATTAAAAAAAGAAACACCTTAGGAATCAATCGATCAAAACAGGTGAAAGACCTCTATAATAAAAACTACAGGGCTGGGGATGTGGCTCAAGCGGTAGTGTGCTCACCTGGCATGTCTGCGGCCCGGGTTCGATCTTCAGCACCACATACAAACAAATATGTTGTGTCCACCAAAAACTAAAAAATAAATATTAAAATTCTCTCTATCTCTCAAAAATAAAATAAAATAAAATAAAAACCTCAGAACACTAAAGAAAGAAATTAAAGAAAATGTTAGAAGATGTAAAAATCTCCCATGATCTTGTACAGGCAGAATTAATATTGTCAAAACAGCCATACTACCAAAAGTACTATACAGATTTAATACAATTCCTATTAAATTCCCAATGACATTCTTAATAGAAACAGAAAAAGCAATCATGAAATTCACCTGGTAAAATAAGAGACCCAGAATAGCCAAAGCAATCCTTAGCAAGAAGAGTGAACCAGGAGGCATCACAATACCAGACCTACCACTACTTTACAGAGCCAAAGTAACAAAAATGATGTAGCATTGGCACACGACCAGAGACCCTGTGCCTACTACAAGAAACTGTAAGCCCAACTCTCCATGGTGTTGGCTAAGGAACCAAATTCCTCAACAAGATTCCAGAAGCATAATAAGCAAAATCACGAATCAATAAATAGGAAAATATCAAACTAAAAAGCTTTTTTAGCAAAAGAGGCAATAAAAAAAAAAAAAACACCTGAAGAGGGATCCTACAGAATGGGAGAAACTCTCAAAGACACCTGTACTTCTGCTATAGCATTAATCTCCATTAGATATAAAAAACTCTAAAACTTAATAGCAAAAAACCCAAATAACCCAATCAGTAAATGGGCAAAAGAATTGAACAGGCACATCACAGAAGAAGAAAAATAAATGGCCAACCAATATATGAAAAAAATTTCAACATCTCTACTAATTACAGAAATACAAATTAAAACTACATTGAGATTGCATCTCACTCCAGACAGAATGGCAATTATCAAGAATATAACTAACTATAAATATTGGTGAGCATGTGGGAAAAAAGGTACATTCATACATTTCTGGTGGGAATGCAAATTGGTGCAACTATTCTGAAAAACAGTATGGAGATTACTCAGAAAACTTGGAATGAAACCACCCTATCACCCACTTATCCCACTGTCAGTATGTACTCAAAGGACTTTAAATCAGCATACTATATTGACACAGTTACATCAATGTTATAGCAGCTCAATTAACAATAGCTCAGTTACAGAACCAACCTATGTGCCCTACAACCAATAAATGGATAAATAAAATGTGGTATAAATACACAATGAAATATCATTCAGTGATAAAAAGAATGGAATTATAGCATTTTCTGTTAAATGGATGGATATGGAGATATCATGCTAAGTGAAATAAGCCAATTTCACAAAAATAAAGGCTGAACGTTCTCTCTGATATGTGGATGCTAACACACAATAAGGTGGTGTTGGGGGGGGGAGAAGTTCACTGGATTACATAAAAGGGAATGAAGAAAAGGATTGGGGTAAAAGAAAAACAAAAAGGACTACTGAGTTAAACAATGCCCTACAAGTAGCCCTTCAGGTCATGCACCCAGTGGACTGGTTCTATAAGGCTATTTTTGTAGCATCTATAGAAGAAATAGAAGGCATAATCCTACAATGTAACTTGAGAAGAGCAATTCTCCAGAGTTCTGAACAATATCTTCCTTCCACACTGTTTTCTGACAATCTTCCTTGATATAGGGTTAAAGCTCAAGAGAAACTGTGCTACAACCTGCCCTTAGCCTAAGTGTGAAAAATTCCTCTGCAAAAAAGAATGGGATGCTATAATTAGAACCCATGCTTCCAGCAGCCACTGGGGTTATGAAATAGGCTCAAACCATCTGAGAAATAATCCATTCTCTCAACATAGCTAAAACATAGGACGTTATTTTTAATCACAAATAAATGATAAGTATTTGAAGTGAGAGATATGCTAATTAGCCTGATTTAATCATTCCACAGCATATACCTGTATCAAAACACCACATTATATTAGTATGTTAATAAACAATCTAATTTAAAAAAAGAAATATCTTTTCTAGGACTACTCAGTTGGGAAAATAGCAGTTGGATCCCTTCCTCACTCTTCATACTAAAATAAATCCCCAAAACCTTTCTTATCCTGAAAGGTGGCAGACATTTTCTTTCTCTTTACTAACCTCCCTCTTCAGAATGATACATCACAAAAGAAACATTAAGAAATACACGTTACAAATTACCCTTGGACCAGTTTTCTAACTAGACTTGTTAATGGAACTAGAGAAAATTAAAGTTGGTTAGCTTCATCATCTATTCTAGGTCATTCACTGCCAATTTACTTACTTATATACCAAACTTCTTTTTATTGGTTCCACACTGAAAGCTATAGGATAACATTAAACAACCAAAAACAGATAAAAGAAATTCTTAAAGCTGAGATATACTACCCAGCAACAATCATTAGCTTTTCAATAATTTAAAATATATTTGAGGATTTAACAGATACAAAAAAACTACATACTCTACAGATTCTATAATTATAAAAGACCACATAGATAATAACCTACTTATTACTTTTGAATACATGTTGTAGTCCTAAGACAGACAAGCAATCTTTCAAAATCAAACTATACTATGTGTGGTTAGTGAGTTTCTCTGTTATAATATACTAGTGGCAAGGTTTTCCTGAAACTTGATAAATAACTAGGAGACTTAGGATAGAACTACTAGATATTTGACATTTACTTTTATTTTTACTTCACTTTTTATAGGAAAATTGCATAAATCTTAAGAACTCTGTGTATTATATAACAGTCCTATCATAAAAGATATATAATTACTCAGAAGAAAAAAGTAACAAGCTTTTATTAAGTTAGCACCATAAACACTGTAAGCAACATTCTTGAACTTGTTTAAAATAAATTATCTAATTACTTTTTTACTTTTTTTAAAGTCCATAAGAATATGAAACAATCATATGATAAAAAACTAAATGTTCATGTTAAATGAAACAAAATAAAAAAGAAACCATTAATAGGTTATTACCTCCAATCCTCCAATATTGTTAAGTAAAATATTTTGCTACAAAGGTATACTCACAGAATAAGCAATATTTATTTTTTATTTTTTAAAGAAATCAAAATTATTAAGATTCTTGAATAACTTTAAAGTATATTCTAAGAAACATGTCAACTTTGGGGACTAACATAATACATAATTTGCATTCACTGAACACCATTTTTTGATCTGATTTATTTTTTAAATTATTTTTTAAATATGACAGCAGAATGCATTACAATTTATATTAAAAACACAGAGCACAATCTCTGGATGTATACAAAATATATTCACACCAATTCGTGTCTTCATACATGTACTTTGGATAATGATGTCCATCACATTCCACCATCCTTTCTATCCTCCTGCCCACTCCCTTTCCTTCCCACCCCTCAACTCTATCTAGAGTTCATCTATTCCTCCCATGTTCCCTCTCCCTACCTCACTATGAATCAGCCTCCTGAAATCAGAGAAAACATTCAGCATTTGTTTTTTTTTTTAAGGATTGGCTAATTTCACTTAGTATTATCTTCTCCAACGCCATCAATTACATGCAAATGCCATGATTTTATTTTTTTAATTGCTGAGTAATATTCCATTGTGTATATATGTCACATTTTTTATCCATTCATCTACTAAAGGACATCTAGGTTGGCTCCACAGTTTAGCTATTGTGAATTGTACTGCTATAAACATGATGTGGCTTTGTCCCTGTAGTATGCTGTTTTTAAAGTCCTTTGGGTATAGGCCGAGGAGCAAGATAGCTGGGTCAAACGGTGGTTCCATTCCCAATTTTCCAAGAAATCTCCATATTGCTGCACCAATTTGCAGTCCCACCAGCAATGTATGAGTGTACCTTTTTCCCCACATCCTTGCCAACACTTATTGTTGTTTATATTTATAATAGGTGCCATTCTGACTAGAGTTGAAATCTTAAAGTAGTTTTGATCTATATTTTTCTAATTGCTAGAGATGATAAACATTTTCTCATATATGTTTATTGGTTGAATATCCTCTTCTGAGAAGTGTCTGTTCAGGTCCTTGGCCCATTTATTAAATTATTTGTTCTTTTGGTGTTTAGCTTTTTGAGTTCTTCATATATCATAGAGATTAGTACTCTATCTGATGTGTGAGAGATAAAAATTTGTTCCCAAGATGGAGGCTATCGAAGATGGCCGCGAAGGGAGTGCAGTAACTCCGAGTACTGCGTTACTGTGAGGGAAAATATGAGTTAGAACAGCTAAAAGCTATCTTGTTAGGAATTTCCAGCAAAATTGGGGTGCTCCAAAACCTAGTGGAAGGATTTTCATCGCACGAGGATCAGCTTCAGGGGCTCAAAAGTGAGCGATTTGTCCGTACGGAGCGCTGATTGTTTGGCAGATCGCCCTGCGGCTGGAGTCTGCGGCGCGCACTGGGAAACGATGGGCTGGTGGCGCAGAGATACAGCGATGCTGATTCTGCGGGCTCATGCCAGCTAGGCATTTGCTGAGCTCGGAGCTGAATTCTGGGTTGGAGACGGGGAAGGAAACGGTCCAGTTCAGTTCTCCACACCGGTCAGACCACGGAGGAAGCCAGCGGCCACCATCTTGGAGAGCTGACGTCACCATCCTTGTTTTTGACTGATTGCAGCTCTTTCAGCTATAGAACAGGTAATTTCAGGCTGACAATTGTCTGCGTCTCGCAGACAAATTGCTCAGACTTAGTGCTAAATAACACGCGGAAACTGCTTCTTGGAGCCTGCTCCTATCAGAACACGCACCGAGCCAGGAGCGGCAGAGCTCCGGCTACCGGAGCTGCTCTGGCCCAGGGCTATAGAACCCGCGGAAACTGCTTCTTGGAGCCTGCTCCTGTCGGAGCAGGCACCAAGTCCGGAGAGGCCGAATTCTGGCTCCCGGAACTGCTCTGGCCCAGGGATAAAGAACCCGCGGAAACTGTCTCTCGGTCCGGGTCCTGCTGAATACTGTGAAGGCCAGAGGGGCGGAGCAGAGCCGCCGCCAGAGCCTGGAACAGGCCCAGCGACCCGCCGGCGTGGTGTCGCGTCGCCCCGGCTAGAGCAGGGGCCGAACAGAGCCGCCGCCTGCGCCCGGAACAGGTCCAGCGACCCGCCGGCGTGGTGTCGCGTCGCTCCGGCTAGAGCAGGGGCCGAACAGAGCCACCGCCTGCGCCCGGAACAGGTCCAGCGACCCGCCGGCGTGGTGTCGCGTCGCTCCGGCTAGAGCAGGGGCCGAACAGAGCCGCCGCCTGCGCCCGGAACAGGCCCAGCGACCCGCCGGCGTGGTGTCGCGTCGCTCCGGCTAGAGCAGGGGCCGAACATAGCCGCCGCCTGCGCCCGGAACAGGTCCAGCGACGCGCCGGCGTGGTGTCGCGTCGCTCCGGCTAGAGCAGGGGCCGAACAGAGCCGCCGCCTGCGCCCGGAACAGGTCCAGCGACGCGCCGGCGTGGTGTCGCGTCGCTCCGGCTAGAGCAGGGGCCGAACAGAGCCGCCGCCTGCGCCCGGAACAGGTCCAGCGACGCGCCGGCGTGGTGTCGCGTCGCTCCGGCTAGAGCAGGGGCCGAACAGAGCCGCCGCCTGCGCCCGGAACAGGTCCAGCGACCCGCCGGCGTGGTTTCGCGTCGCTCCGGCTAGAGCAGGGGCCGAACAGAGCCGCCGCCAGAGCCCGGAACAGGCCCAGCGACCCGCCGGCGTGGTTTCGCGTCGCTCCGGCTAGAGCAGGGGCCGAACAGAGCCGCCGCCAGAGCCCGGAACAGGCCCAGCGACCCGCCGGCGTGGTGTCGCGTCGCTCTGGCTAGAGCAGGGGCCGAACAGAGCAGCCGCCTGGGCCCGGAACAGGTCCAGCGACCTGCCGGCGTGGTTGTCAAGAAACCCCAATTGGAGTAGGGGGAAAGCAGATCCTCCACCCGTGTCCGCAAGGTAGGCAGGCCTGTGACAGTCTGGCAGAACAGCCCCAGCGGCCTGCCGGCGTGGCAGACACGTCACACCACTTGGGGGAGGGGCAGAGCAGAGCCGCTCCCCAAGCCCGGATCAGGCCCAGTGGCCCGCCAGCGTGGCAGTCACATCACTCCATTTGGAGTAGGGGCAGAGCAGAGCCGCCGCCCGACCCTGCAAGGTAGACATACTTGCGACCGACCAGCGGAACAGGCCCAGCAGTCTACTGGTGTGGTAGACACGTCACACAAATTGGAGGAGGGGCAGAGCAGAGCTGCCTCCCGGAGCCCGCATGGTAGGTAGACCTGCGACCTACCGGCAGATCAGGCCCAGTGGCCTGCTGGTGTGGTAGACACGCCACCCATCACCCCAATTGGAGTAGGGGCAGAGCAGAGCCTTCGCCCGCGGTCGGAGCAGGCCCAGCGGCCCGACAGCGTCGTAGTCACGTCAACCCAGTTGGAGCGGGGACAGAGCGGAACCGCCACCCGCGCCCAGAACAGGTCCAGCGACCTGCCGGCGTAGTAGTCACGACACCTCAATTGGAGTAGGGGCAGAGCAGATCCTCCACCCGAGCCCGCATGATAGGCAGGCCTGTGACAGACTGGCGGAACAGGCCCAGTGGCCTACCGGCATGGTAGACACATCACACCACTTGGGGGAGGGGCAGAGCAGAGCCGCAGCCCGCGCCCAGAACAGGCACAGCGACCTGCCGGCGTGGTAGTCACGACAACCCAATTGGAGAAGGGGCAGAGCAGAGCAGCCGCCCATGCCTGCAAGGTAGTCAGATCTGCGACTAACTGGTGGAACAGGCCCAGGGGTTCACGGACATGGTGACTTGGTAGACACGTCACACCAATAGGAGGAAGGTCAGAGCAGAGCCGCTGCCCACGCCTCCAAGGTAGGCAGACCTGCGACCGACCGGCAGAACAGTCCCAGCGGCCCGCCAGCGTGGTAGACAGATCACCCCAATTGGAGGAGGAGCAGAGCTGCCGCCCACCCCTGCAAGGGAGACTTTTCAACTATACAAGAGCAATATAAATATATAGGGGGAAAATTTCAAAAACACAGCAGTTTCACTAAGCAGAAAGAAACACGAGCAATATGAAAAGACAAGGAAAGAAAGGACCACAAGCAATGCAGGTCAACTCAACTTTAGAAGAGGTTATAGCTGCAGCAGATGGAATGTCAGATAAAGAATTCAGGATATACATGCTGCAAATGATCTGGAGTCTCAAGGAAGACATTAGACAGCAAAATCAGACAATGAAAGATCATTTCGACCACTTCGACAATGTATTACATAAACAAATCCAAGAAGCAAAAGATCAACTATACAGGGAGATAGAGGTAATAAAAAACAAACAAACAGAAATCCTAGAAATGCAGGAAGCAATAAACCAACTTAAAAACTCAATTGAGAATACTACCAGCAGAGTAGAACACTTAGAAGATAGAACATCAGACAATGAAGACAAAGTATTTCAACTTGAAAAGAACATAGATAGCTCAGCAAAACTGTTAAGAAACCATGAGCAGAACATCCAAGAAATATGGGATAATATAAAGAGACCAAACTTAAGAGTCATTGGGATACAGTAAGGTATAGAGGTCCAAACCAAAGGAATGAACCACCTATTCAATGAAATAATACTAGAAAACTTCCCAGACTTGAAGAATGAGACATAATCCCAAATCCTAGAAGCATACAGGACGCCGAATGTGCAAAATCATAAGAGATCCACACCTAGACACATTATAATGAAGATGCCCAACATACAGAATAAGGAGAGAATTTTAAAAGCTACAAGAGAAAGGAGCAGATTACATTTAGGGGTAAACCAATCAGGATAACAGCTGATCTTTCAACACAGACTCTGAAAGCTAGAAGATCCTGGAATAACATATTTCAAAAACTGAAAGAAAATGGGTTCCAACCAAGAATCATGTATCCAGCGAAATTAAGCTTCAGGATGGAAGATGAAATTAAAACCTTCCACGATAAACAAAAGTTAAAAGAATTTGCAGCTAAAAAACCATGTCTTCAAAACATCCTCGGCAAAACATTACAGGAAGAGGAAATGGAAAATACAATGAAAACCAACGGTGGGAGGTAGGAGAGTAAAGGGGGGGAAAATAATCAAAAAGGAAAACAAACCATGTTTAGTAACATAAATAAACAATTATGGCTGGAAGAACAACCCATATCTCAATAATAACCCTAAATGTTAATGGTTAAACTCACCAATCAAGAGACACAGGCTAGTAGAATGGATCACAAAACAAGACCCAACAATATGCTGCCTACAGGAGACGCATTTGATAGGAAAAGACATACATAGACTGAAGGTGAAAGGTTGGGAAAAATCATATCACTCATATGGACTTCGGAAACAAGCAGGAGTGTCCATACTCATATCAAATAAAATAGATTTCAAGCCAAAGTTAGTCAAAAGGGATAAAGAGGGACACTACATACTGCTCAAGGGAACCATACACCAACAAGACATAACTATCATAAATATATATGCCCCAAACAATGGTGCAGCTATGTTCATCAAACAAACTCTTCTTAAGTTTAAGAGTCTAATAGACCAACATACAATAATCATGGGAGACTTCAACACACCTCTCTCACCACTAGACAGATCTTCCAAACAAAAGTTGAATAAGGAAACTATAGACCTCAATAACACAATTAATAACCTAGACTTAATTGATATATATAGAATATACCACCCAACATCAAGCAGTTACACTTTTTTCTCAGCAGCACATGGATCCTTCTCAAAAATAGATCATATATTATGTCACAGGGCAACTCTTAGACAATATAAAGGAGTGGAGATAATACCATGCATCTTATCTGATCATAATGGAATGAAACTGAAAATCAACGATAAAAGAAGGAAGGAAAAAACATGCATCACTTGGAGAATGAACAATTGGTTACTAAATGATCAATGGGTTATAGAAGACATCAAGGAGGAAATTAAAAAATTCTTAGAGATAAATGAAAGCACAGACACAACATATCGGAATCTATGGGACACATTAAAAGCAGTTCTAAGAGGAAAATTCATTGCTTGGAGTTCATTCCTTAAAAAAAGAAAAAACCAACAAATAAATGATCTCATACTCCATCTCAAAATCCTAGAAAAAGAAGAGCAAAACCACAGCAAAAGAAGTAGAATGCAAGAAATTATTAAAATCAGAGCTGAAATTAATGAAATCGAAACAAAAGAAACAATTGAAAAAATTGACAAAACTAAAAGTTGGTTCTTTGAAAAAATAAATAAAATCGACAGACCCTTAGCCATGCTAATGAAGAGAAGAAGAGAGAGAAATCAATTTACTAGCATACGGGATGAAAAAGGCAATATCACAACAGACACTTCAGAAATACAGAAGATAATCAGAAACTATTTTGAATCCTTATACTCCAATAAAATAGAAGATAGTGAAGGCATCGATAAATTTCTTAAGTCATATGATCTGCCCAGATTAAGGCAGGAGGATATAGACAACCTAAACAGACCAATATCAATTGAGGAAATAGAAGAAACCATCAAAAGACTACCAACTAAGAAAAGCCCAGGACCGGATGGGTATACAGCAGAGTTTTACAAAACCTTTAAAGAGTAACTAACACCAATACTTTTCAAGCTATTTCAGGAAATAGAAAAAGAGGGAGAACTTCCAAATTCATTCTATGAGGCCAACATCACCCTGATTCCTAAACCAGACAAAGACACTTCAAAGAAAGAAAACTACAGACCAATATATCTAATGAACCTAGATGCAAAAATCCTCAATAAAATTTTGGCAAATCAGATTCAAAAACATATCAAAAAAATTGTGCACCATGATCAAGTAGGATTCATCCCTGGGATGCAAGGCTGGTTCAATATACGGAAATCAATTAATGTTATTCACCACATCAATAGACTTAAAAATAAGAACCATATGATCATCTCGATAGATGCAGAAAAAGCATTCGACAAAGTACAGCATCCCTTTATATTCAAAACGCTAGAAAAACTAGGGATAACAGGAACTTACCTCAACATTGTAAAAGCAATCTATGCTAAACCTCAGGCTAGCATCATTCTGAATGGAGAAAAATTGAAGGCATTCCCTCTAAAATCTGGAACAAGACAGGGATGCCCTCTCTCACCACTTCTGTTCAACATAGTTCTCGAATCACTGGCCAGAGCAATTAGACAGACGAAAGAAATTAAAGGCATAAAAATAGGAAAAGAAGAACTTAAATTATCACTATTTGCAGATGACATGATTCTATACCTAGCAGACCCAAAAGGGTCTACAAAGAAACTATTAGAGCTAATAAATGAATTCAGCAAAGTGGCAGGATATAAAATCAACACGTATAAATCAAAGGCATCCCTATATATCAGCGACAAATCCTCTGAAATGGAAATGAGGACAACCACTCCATTCACAATATCCCCCCCAAAAATAAAATACTTAGGAATCAACCTAACAAAAGAGGTGAAAGACTTATA
Organism: Callospermophilus lateralis; assembly: GCF_048772815.1. Classification (NCBI taxonomy): domain Eukaryota; kingdom Metazoa; phylum Chordata; class Mammalia; order Rodentia; family Sciuridae; genus Callospermophilus; species Callospermophilus lateralis. The sequence continues at coordinate 221,364 of NW_027517765.1, forward strand.
CAATGAAAACTACAGAACCCTAAAGAGAGAAATAGAAGAAGATCTTAGAAGATGGAAAAATATACCCTGTTCATGGATAGGCAGAACTAACATCATCAAAATGACAATATTACCAAAAGTTCCCTATAGGTTTAATGCAATACCAATCAAAATCCCAATGGCATTTCGTATAGAAATAGAGAAAGCAATCATGAAATTCATATGGAAAAATAAAAGACCCAGAATAGCAAAAACAATGCTAAGCAGGAAGGGTGAATCAGGCGGTATAGCGATACCAGACTTCAAACTATACTACAGAGCAATAGTAACAAAAACAGCATGGTACTGGTACCAAAACAGGCAGGTGGACCAATGGTACAGAATTGAGAACACAGAAACCAACCCACAAAACTACAACTATCTTATATTTGATAAAGGGGCTAAAAGCATGCAATGGAGGAAGGATAGCATCTTCAACAAATGGTGCTGGGAAAACTGGAAATCCATATGCAACAAAATGAAACTGAATCCCTTTCTCTCGCCATGCACTAAAGTTAACTCAAAATGGATCAAGGAGCTTGATATCAAATCAGAGACAAGGCGTCTGATAGAAGAAAAAGTCGGCTACGATCTACATACTGTGGGGTCGGGCTCCAAATTCCTCAATAGGACACCCATAGCACAACAGTTACTAACTAGAATCAACAAATGGGACTTACTCAAACTAAAAAGTTTTTTCTCAGCAAAAGAAACAACAAGAGAGGTAAATAGGGAGCCTACATCCTGGGAACAAATCTTTACTCCTCACACTTCAGATAGAGCCCTAATATTCAGAGTATACAAAGAACTCAAAAAATTAGACAACAAGATAACAAATAACCCAATCAACAAATGGGCCAAAGACATGAACAGACACTTCTCAGAGGAGGACATACAATCAATCAACAAGTACATGAAAAAATGCTCACCATCCCTAGCAGTCAGAGAAATGCAAATCAAAACCACCCTAAGATACCATCTCACTCCAGTAAGATTGGCAGCCATTATGAAGTCAAACAACAACAAGTGCTGATGAGGATGTGGGGAAAACGGTACACTTGTTCATTGTTGGTGGGACTGCAAATTGGTGCAGCCAATCTGGAAAGCAGTATGGAGATTTCTTGGAAAGTTGGGAATGGAACCACCATTTGACCCAGCTATTCCCCTTCTCGGTCTATTCCCTAAAGACCTAAATAGAGCATGCTACAGGGACACTGCTACATCGATGTTCATAGCACCACAATTCACAATAGCAAGACTGTGGAACCAACCTAGATGCCCTTCAATAGACGAATGGATAAAAAAAATGTGGCATTTATACACAATGGAGTATTACTCTGCATTAAGAAATGACAAAATCATAGAATTTGGAGGGAAATGGATGGCACTAGAGCAGATTATGCTAAGTGAAGCCAGCCAATCCCTAAAAAACAAATGCCAAATGTCTTCTTTGATATAAGGAGAGTAACTAAGAACAGAGTAGGGACGAAGAGCATGAGAAGAAGATTAACATTAAACAGGGACGAGAGGTGGGAGGGAAAGGGAGGGAGAAGGGAAATTGCATGGAAATGGAAGGAGACCCTCAGGGTTATACAAAATTACATACAAGAGGTAGCGAGGGGAAAGGGAAAAATAATACAAGGGGGAGATATGAACTGCAGTAGAGTGGGTAGAGAGAGAAGAGGGGAGGGGAGGGGAGGGGAGGGGGGTAGTAACGGATAGGAAAGGCAGCAGAATACAACAGACCCTAGTATGGCACTATATAAATCAATGGAAGTGTAACTGATGTGATTCTGCAATTTGTATACGGAGTAAAAATGGGAGTTCATAACCCACTTGAATCAAAGTGTGAAATATGATATATCAAGAACTATGTAATGTTTTGAACAACCAACAATAAAAAAAATATATATATATATAAAAAAAGATGGAGGCTATCTATTCACTTCACTGATTGTTTCTTTTGCTGAAAAGAAACATTTTAGTTTGAATCCATCCCATTCATTGATTCTTTATTTTAATTCTTGCACTATAGGAATCTTATTAAGGAAGTTGGGGCCTAATGCAACATGATGAAGATTAGGGCCTACTTTTTCTTCTATTAGATGCAGGGTCCCTGACTTAATTCCTTGGTCTCTGATCTTCTTTGAGTTGAGTTTTGTGCATGGTGAGAAATAAGGGTTTAATTTTATTTTGTTGCACATTGATTTCAGTGTTCCCAGCACCATTTGTTGAAGAGGCGATCTTTTCTCCAGTGCATGTTTTTGGCACCTTTGTCTAATATAAGATAACTGTGATTTTGTGGGTTAGTATCTGTGGCCTCTATTCTGTACCATTGGTCTACCAGTCTGTTTTGGTTCAAATACCATTATGTTTTTGTTACTATTCTTCTGAAGTATAATTTAAGGTCTGGTATAGTGATACAACCTGCTTCACTCTTTCTGGTAAGGATTGCTTTAGCTAGTCTGGGTCTCTTTTTGTTCCAAACAAATTTCATAATTGCTTTTTCTATTTCTATGAGGAAAGCCATTTGGATTTCTATTTGATCACTAGACAGCTTTTTTATACATCAAAAATAGTAAGTAGTTCTTTCTCCCCCCGCCTCCAAGCCAAAGAACAACAAAGAGTTAAAAATAATTTGTACACAGGACTGTATTTCTCTATTGAAATTATTTTAATATACAAGTAGCTATTATATCTTGCAGAACTAAAATTAGTCAATAACTAACACTTAGAATTTGGGGATGGTTTCAGATAATTTGAAACTTACTTATTAATAAAAATAATAGAGATTCTTCAAAATAGAACTCTCATTATTTCTTAATGGCATATCTTCAAGGCAGGAAACAGTTGTTCTTACAAGTAATATCTACATTTCATCAGGGAATATTAAAAGTGGTAGATTTTCATTCATTATTTACAAATCCATAGTAGACCTGTTCTAAATGATTCATTCTTCTTAGAGATAAAACTTTTACACCATTTCCATTCCAAAATTTTAGATAACTATCAATTAAAATAAGGTGTAGAACTTTCACAATAGTTTTTACTTATTGAATTACATAAAATTGGAAATGTAAAAAGAAAAGAATTAGAGAAAGCAAAATGTTTAGATTAATAAAGAACTGAAAATCATGACTGATATCAGAAGTAATTCATATTTATGCAGTTACTTAAAAAATTAAAGTCAAGACTCACCACTGAGATACAAAAGAATATTCTTACTGTCTTTTATTATGATTCTGAAATTTGTACTATTAAAAACAAATCCTAATGCCTGACAAATATGTTAATGAGGCACTTACTAAACTAAATTTATGCCTCAGAATACTTAGATATTTCATCATTAAGACTTTGGGTTTTTCAACCGGTTTTTAAAAACTCTATCTACACTAGACTGGGGATGGAGTTAAGTGGCAGAACACTTGCCTAGTGTGTGTGAGAACCTGGGTTCAGTCCCCAGCATGGCAAAAAAAAGATTTATCCCTAAAAATTATATTTACACTTAAGCACCTTGGTGAACTATAAACTTTCAAAAAAATCATCCATAACTGATTTATCAAAGAGGTATGTAATATTGTAATGAGCAAGATAATGGTTTTATCCGGATAAACTTAAGTTATAATGGAAGAGGCTGAAACTTTCACAAAATCTATAAGTTAAAATGTATTTTTCTGTACAGATAGATACACTACGAATCATTTTTCTCATGTCTTAGTTTTTTATTTAACACTTTCACAAGCAATTTATATTTCTTTTCTTTAAAATTCTTCAAAACAAAAAAGAATACTGGGGGTTCCCTTACCTGTTGCTCAGGCACTTAAGAGGTTGAACACAATCACCTTCCATTCCCAATCAAAACAGAAACAAAATCAAAACCTTAAATAACCCAGCTCTACAACAATGACAGCACCAAAAGCTGTGGAGATCAACAGCACCAACGCCAAGCTGGCAAATATAAAAAGAGAAGGAAAATTTCAAAACCCAGCAAATGTCTTGATTTGACACAGAGGACAGGAGAAATCATTATTCTAAAGTATATTACCAGTGTTTTATAACTTCAAAATCAATAGTAGAGAACAATTAAATATAAGAAAAGATCCTTATCCTTATACAACATGGATATGAAAAGTTGGATCCATGTTCTTAGCAATGACAAATTACTGAATTTTTTCAAAGTTGATCAAAATTATTTTTAGGCTGAACACCAAAAAAGTATTTGTTGTCTGTATTAACTATTTCTCCTGATTATAAATCTTAGAATTATATAATTATGTCTCATAAAAGAAAATTGTATAGTCAAGTCTCAATAAAATCATAATTGCTGATAGACCTGATGGTCCCTCGTGAACCACAAAATAGATCACATCTCATATTACATTTAATTTATACAAGATTCCTAAAAAGCTAGGTAGTTGGACTTACATCAATAAGCAATAAAGAACCAATGAAAGTCTATGAGCAAGGAAATAATATGATCAGAGCAGCATGACAGAAAATTTGCAAATGAGATTAATTTGCCTTCCCATATTTAAAAGAAAAAAGGAGGGAGGAGGTAATAGCATCCACAATGATAAAATCAGAGGAAAACTTAAAATATATTTAATTTAGTTAAATATTGGGAAACTTACCAAAAAAATATAAAATGGAAATAATTTTAAAAGCTATTAAAATTACAAAATGGAAAAAAAGTAGGAAAAGGCGTGTTAAAAATAAAACTTGAATGTGAGTTTTTCCCCACATGCTTTGTTTACTTCCTGGTTTGTTCTTTCTATAGCCCAATCCGAAAGGCCATGATAGCAGTCTTTCCATCTGTTAGAATCTGTGAGATGGACAGAGGGAAAGGATAGAGGTTATTGACTATGTAGTCTCAGTTTATCAATGTTTTCTTCATTTGTTTCCTCGCTTAATAGATACTGGAGATGATGAAATGGAGAAAGCTCTATTAAGACTGCTGAAAACAGAAGAGTTGCTTGACTTGTACTGAAGCTGCAGGCTGAGATGGTCTGCCCCCTCCCTTGGAGCACCAGCAGGGTGCCTCCCACTCAAGGTGGAGGGTCCTCCCTGCCTCTTGACTTGGAACTCACCCAAGACACATGCTTTGGATATAGAAATATGACAAAGTAGAGGCTTGAAATGTGTTTGCTGTGTATCTCTGTCATGATCATTAAAACAATATGGCCCTGCTAGCCCACTAGTTCTAGAAAGAGGACCATGGGTTTTTAGTTCAGGAATACCAGCTGAAAGATTTGCAGCCCAAATCAGAGCTTCCCAGTTAACACCTGAGCCTAGAACTTCCTGAATGTGATACCTCAATGCACGTGTTCCCTTGAGGGACTTTCAGACATTCTGGCTCTTTATTACACAGTATTATTACACAGGCCACAGTGATGCATTCATTAACCAAACATCTTATGTAATTTTTGTGTTTTAGACAATGAATTACTGCTCTAAGGTAAGAGTCACAACAAGGGGGGACAGTTTATCTACACCCTGGGTGGTGTGCCTGTGAGATAAGTTCCCTCGCCCTGAACCTCCCCTTCCCACTTTCCACTTCACACTTCACCTCTCCAATCTGTCAACTCAAAACAGGGTACATGGAGCCCGACCCACACAGTGTGAAGATCAGCAGCCAGTGGGAATATCTGACCCAAGAAGAACCAATAAGAGGCTGTGTTCTAGAATTTCTAAAAAGTAGAAAATAATGAAGAGGTGGGGAAGTCCTGTTTCCAGAACTGTGAGCTCTGAAACCATGAGCCAGAACAGAAACCTTCCTCCCTTAAGTTGTTTATGTCAGGTATTTTGGTCACAGCAACTAAAACATGACAAATAGAATCACTTCTATTCCCTTATACTTTTAAACTGCTATGACAAACTTTAAAATCTCATTGTAGAGTTTTTTATCTTTTTTAAATCTCAAACTATAACAGATTTCATTTACATGAAAATGCATATACATGTTCATCCATAAAAATTAATGAATACCACTTTTAAAGGATCTAAATGGTAAAATGTCTTCTGAGAAAATCTTTAACTCATGTGACAGAATAAAAACCTTTTAAAGTGCTCTGTCCATTAATTACCTTCAGAAATTCTATTTCAGCAAACTTAGAAGGTTTCTTTTAGAAGTTTCAAACAAGGAAAATTTAGATTTGCTTCTAGTGTAATGCCTACCATAGAGTCAGCACTTGCTGTATGCCTCCTGGAGGATTTAGAAGCCGATTGGCCCACTGCACTAGCACATTTTATTGTTATACACACACAAATAAAGAGCAGCAGAGAAGAGCTGGAGTAAACCGACAACTAGTAAAACCCATCTCAAGTAATGAAAATCCTCAGAATAAATCCTGGGTGAAGAGAAAACTAGCAGGAGGAAAAAAGTCTAAATGTCAAAAGTAAAGAAACAAAATATTTAAAAAATTATTATTTTTTTAAAAGGTGTTTCTACATGGGATGCTATTTTTTTTAACCTAATTCTCATTGCTGAAGCTTCTGAACTAAAGTTTTTAGTGGAAAAACTATGACAAAAATCATATACATTAAGTATTTCTTTTTTTTGCCTTTTCCAAAATAACATTTTATTTTGAAAGTCATTTGAAGGACGCTGAGGAAGGAAGGAGACCTAAGACTCAATGGTGTATATTCCAAATTTATCTTCTTTCCAAACCCACCAATGGTCTTTGTCATGTCAAAAAGTAGCTTTCTTTGGTAATTCCTACATTTATCTTCCTGGAGGAGATATCTTTTCCTATAAGCCATCTTCATTTTTCCTGTAGAGGAGAGCTTTATTTCCAGGAAACAGCATATTCATTGGAGAGGGGTATTTCTTTAAAAACATCAAGGTAGATCTGATATGTTGAACAAAGTGGGGGGGCTCAGACAAAGGGGAAGTGGAAAGGTTCTCTAGTTCTCTAGTATTTGCTTATCATCTTACTGCAACCAGAAATCCACATATGGAAATGGAATCCAGGAATACGGGCCTATCCGAAGTTGCTCAGTCTTCATCATAAATGCTAATCATGGGGCCTCCAGCTAAAGCTCAGGCAGCTCGCAGCTCCTCCTCGGGGTCTCAATCTTGAAATATGGCTCTGTATATCTCTGCTGTTTTAATGTTGACAGCAATGCCATAAATTATTGGAAAGTGGTTTTCATTTTCTTCTCGGTCATTTCATTCTGTCACACATAATGTCACCAAGTGAATGTCATCTTCTTGTTTGTCAAATTCACTAAGAAGTTGGTGAGTAAGTTCTTGTGACAACTGCCTCTCATCACTGAAGCCTCCCACGAGGTGCACTTTCAGCCTTCCACTTTGAGCGTGATCAGAAGGTCACTGCAAGCTCTCTTTGCTGAACATACAGAAGGCCCTGGGGTCCCACTTGTTGACCTCTGAGAAGTCTGGCTCTTTCCTCCAGAGACGGGTGGGCTCGGACCAGCTCCCTGGCGGACTGCGGCAGGCGCAGTCGCCGCCTGCAGACCAGAAGCAGCATCGCAGTGGCGACCGCCTGGGCAGGCCCAGGGAGGCGGCCTCCCCAGCCCCGTGCCGACGCCGGCCCCACCCCTCAAACCTTAAAAAAATATTTTACGTTGAAGAAATATTTCAATGACTAAAAAAGTGTACTCTCCTGATAGAAATAAAAAAAATGGTGCATAATCAGATACAACACCTTTGTGCTTAGGCAAAACATGACGTTAGTTAAACCAGGTTAGTTTAAAACGTATATTGACTACTTTGAAGTAACATGGTTGACTTTTGGTCCAATACGTTCTTACTCTTTCTCAATATGTTCTTGTGCCTACCTCACCACAAGTAGGATGACATCAATGGATGATTCTTTTTTTATATAAAACACAATTACTTTATTAATTTCTTATAATCAAATACTGCCAACTAACATTACTTCCATTTATGCATCATTAAAAACAAAGGATCATTCCTTAGTATTTTTAAGTCATGCATTATATAAAAAAGAACTTAAAATGCACCCTGATTAATTACGTAAACTGGTATTTTTTTTTTTTTAAAAAAAAGCATAACTGATAATTTGGTTCCTTTCTTCATAAAATGGAAATTTAAATACTTCTCCTGATAGTCTTGAGGTCAGCATTATGTTATTAGTGCAAAATGAGGGTATTATGGTTTCATCTAGAAAGGTGTCTATCCTATACACCTTACTTAAACAAACAAAGTGTGCATAACAAAGGCATACAGTCAATGCATGATGGAAAGCATGTTTCAAATACATGGCAGCCCCTCAGGCCACCATATTATTTAGGTTTTACATTATCATTTATGCAATTATAGATTAATTATACATAACACACTTTTATACATTTTAACCCTGAAGAAAAATAATTGGTGCTTGAGAAAATTATTCTAGGTAGCCATTTGGTTTGCATCGGAAGAAAGTGAACCTCCAAGAGTTTACTGTATGCCATGTGGGAACCATTAGCTCTGGTGGGTAGATCAGATGTGCAATGTATTTCACAGTGACTGTTTCCCACATCCTGGCAATGCTGCTCCTGCCAATCAGCCAGATGGTAAAGCACATCTGGAATTACCCTTGTATGTGGTTTTCCCTTTTTTATTTTTTCTTCTTTCCTGGATTAACTGTGTTGCTGTATTTCTTCTGATCTCTCCAAAAGCCTTCCATTTCAATTATTCATAAGTCCTTTCAGAAAATCCTCAGACAGCTCCATAAGTGGAAGTTGTGGAGATGGAAAATCCAAGGGAGGAAGATTGGGTATTGGAATATCCTTGGCTTTCCCAGTATTTGTTGCAAATTCCTGCCAGGTTGAAGGTGTAGCAGTGTCTGAACGTGGTGGCAAGTTCCATAATGCTGACTTTTCTACAAAATCAGCATCCACATCCAGCTCCTTATCAACTGGAGCTTTTACAAGTCTGGCTTTTTCAGCCTTTAGTGCTTTATTTTCTTTCCTTAATCTTTTATTCTCAGCCACAAGGAACTCCTCATGCATTTTTAAATCTGCAATTTTGGTTGCCTGCTTCTCAATAATTGTTTTATCATCCTTTGGGGCTTTGCTTCCAATACATGGCTGTGTTGGCTCACTCTTTTGCTGAAGTAAAAATAGTAGTGTTTCTGTATTCCTGTCAAAGACTCCCTGAATTTCAGAGAAGGGTTTCTCTGTACAAGGGCTGTAGTTCTGAGAAAGAAGGGGACTCTGACCCTCTGCATCCTCATCAGAGGGTTTGTGAGATGCCTGAAGATGGGTGGCTACATCCTTTTCTGTGTTCTGAGATTTTGATCATTCTTCACACTTTGCCCTTTTCCACCTCTCCTGGATGACGATGAGCTGTTCCATGTGGCTATCCCCTTTTAATTGCAGTGATAAATGAGCCTGCTCAGACTTGGTCAGCTTCAGAGCATCAGAAAGATAGGCCGTAGAGCATTTTTGTGACAAGAAATAGCTCTTGGTATTTCCCTGCAGCTCATAAACGGTCTGCTCTGCTGAGGAGCCAGGTTGAGAGATGCTTCCATGACTTCCAAAGACCCCGGCACCAGCAGCGTCGCCAGGGCACATGGAGGGAAGGAGAAGAAGAGCGCGAGGCAGCCTTGGAGACCTCCGCCCCTCAGCGAGCCCAGAGAGACCGTGGGAGGCAGGCGCAGAAGAGGCAGCCACCCTACTGCTTCCTTCCCCAGCGCCTTGGCCGCCTCCTGAGCTCTGCATGGCCAAGTCCTGACGTCACTGGCCCAGGCTGGTTCCAGGCAGGAGTGAGGACAGGAGTAGGTGGGGCTCCCGGAGGGCAGGGCAGCTGCTGATGTCTGCTTCCAGAGTTTCGTTTTATTTTTTCCCCATGAAATATCTTCTGAAAGGGTAGTGGGATGTTTTGTGAGGAGGTGCAGGCTTTTAGAACCTTAAGATTGCTATCATCCAATACTGACATCTCTCATTTCCTGCTTGCCTGACTTTTTTCAGAATTCACTCTGCTTAGCCACATTCTCTCTTGCACTTGTGTACCCACCTTTATCCTTGTACCTGTTGATGTTTTTCAAAAAGTAGATCTGAGGGCTGGGGTTGTAGCTCAGTGGTCAAGCGCTTGCCTCGCACATCTGAGGCACTGGGTTCAATCCTCAGCACCACAAAAAAAATAAGTACATAAATGAAATAAAGGTATTGTGTCCATGTACAACGGAAAAAAGCAAATTTGAGCAGAGTTAAACCATGTACTGAACTGGGCCATGATGGGAGTTAATTATTCAGCAGGGCTTTGCCTTGAAGTTGAACACAAACTAATAAAATAGCATGTGTTACAAATTGCCAAGTATGATGATGCATTTAACAATGACATTCCAAGCCATGGTGTTACTGGTGCTTACCTGTGAGGAATCCTTGCTTCCCCAATGTTGAAGCATAACACCAGAGAAGCATGCTGAGGCAAGGTCAGAGTGGAAAGTAGAAGCTTTATTAAAGACAGCAGAAAAGACTTCTCCCAGATGAAGAAGGGGACCCAAGAGGTGGAATCCCTTTTTTTTCTTTTTTTTTTTTTTTGCATTGGGGATTGAATGCAAGGGAACTTAACCTCCAAGTGATACCCCCAGCAATCCCCCCTCCTTTTTTTAGAGACAGGGTCACACTAAGTTGGTTAGGGCCTCACTGACTCTGAATTTACAATCCCTATGAGCCATGGGATTATTGTCATGTGCCACTGCACCTGGCAGCAAACACATATTTTTTTGATTTTGTTTTTGAGAGAGAGAGAGAGAGAGAGATAGAGATAGATAGATAGATAGATAGAGAGAGAGAGAGAGAGAGAGAGAGAGAGAGAGAGAATTTTAATAATTAGTTTTTAGTTTTCAGCAGACACAACATCTTTGTTTGTATGTGGTGCCGAGGATCAAACCTCGGGGCCGTACGCATGCCAGACGAGTGCGCTACCACTTGAGCCACATTCCCAGCCCCAGCAAACACATTTTTAAAAAAGAAAAAAAAAACAAAGGTGCTGGGTTGTGGATGAGCAGTGGAGTACTCTTCTCACAGATGCGAGGCCCTGGGTTTGATTCTCAGCACCACATAAAAATAAATAAATAACATAAAGTTGTTATGTTCAACTACAACTACAAAAATAAATATTTAATTTTAAAAATGAAGCATCTCTTATCACTCATCCTGGTGTTTTCGAAACAAAATCAGGAACTCACTTTTCCTGATGTTATGGTTGAAATGTACTTTTATGCATGCTTGCAGAATTAAAATTTCAATTTAAGGAGTGTATATCAGCATTTTTGATAAACGAAAAGTTTCCAGAATTAATTATTCAAAGAGCAAAAACTGTTATTTCTTGAATTATTCGGGATTTTGTTCTGGGTAGTTTTAAATGTTCTTATTGAAAAAGAGTATTAAGGAATGAATTAATCTATTCAACAAGAATTCATTGATCTTTCACTATGTCTCAGGCCTTTGCTTGCTGCTTAGAATCTAAAACTCAACCAGAGCCAATTCTAAGTGTTCAGATTTACTATTTCGTAGTACCCATCACGTAAACCAAAATTCTAGTACAGGTTGCAGTGGTAGAAATCTATCTAGATTCATTAGGAAAACACACACACACACACACAGAGGCAATAAAAAACTAACCCTTTGGGCTTAATCAAAATATAAAACTTTTTTGCATCAAAGAAAAACATTAAATAAATAATTAAAAAACTACAGAATAGGAAAATAAATTTGTAAATCATGTGTTGAACAGGGACTTATATCCAGGCTCCATAAAGAATTCTCACAATTCAAGAATAAAAAGTAAATAACCCAATTTAGAATGATGGAAAGAATGTGAACAGACTTTCCTCCAAAGAGGACATATGAATGGATAAAGAACACATGAAAGATGTTCAAACCATTAGTTAATAAGGATCTGAACATCAAAATCAATGAATGAATAGTTTTAATCCAAGACAGATGATAGCAAGGTTGGAGAGGATTTGAGATGCAATAGGTTGATGAAGCAGTTTATGAATCTTCTAAATATGTGAGAAACAATGACTTCACCACAGGGTCACACTGAGGTGGTCATAATTAAGAATAGCTAACATGCAACCTAGGTGCCAAGTTCTGTGCTCAGAATTTTATAGTCACCACATAATTCTGTCCCCCTTAGGAGCCTGTGATAGAGACATCATCATCCCTATTTCGGAGATGAAGTGAACTGGCCAGCTGAGGTCACAGAGTCAGTAACTGTGAACGTGCCATGTGAACCCAGCTGAGACTCAGACATCTGAAGCACTGAGGGAAGAGGGAGAGAGGCAGGGATTCCTGGGGCCCAGAGTAATTCCTGGGGCTGGAGCTGAGGCTACAAAGGGAGGACCAGGGAGGAGTGAGAGGTTTCAGAAGGTCAGACCTGATTAACAGAACTGGTTAACAGAGAGGAACCAAAGGAAAGGTCTGGTAGGAGGGAGAGAGGGGCGACTTTAGAAATTTGGGGTTCTATGTTCCAAGGAAAAATCCATATAGGGAATTTGAGTGTGTGGAACCCAGTGTGAGAGGCAGAAGGAGAGTCTGCAGAGGAAGACTTCAGGAGTGTGAACTTTGGAACTACTTCTCAGAGATCCATGCTGGGGCCTATGAGCAAAGGAAAGATAAACAGACAAGAACATAAAAACTACAAGAAGCAGCATGCATTCATATGTGTGTGTACATGTGTGTGCACAAAACACACACACAGACAGACACACACACACACACACACACACACACACACACACACACACACACACATTCATTCCCTGAGGACTTGTGTCACATAGTTATGTTTCAGTGTGAATCTTAATCAAATTCGATTTTCCTCTGACAGGTACTTTTCCCTGTTTCTGTGTTCTAGTTTAAGACTCGGTCTTCTTTTATGAAAAACCATATTCATACCAACATGAAAGTTCTTGTTTTCCATATAGAAGGAAAATTAGAAAACAATAGAATTGTAAGAAACAGTTTCATTGTTAGGACTGATAAATCGTACACTACCCATCAGTCCATCTACGGAGTAGCAGAATGTCACAGAGAAGTAGATCATTTGCATTTGAATATATAAGCAGCAGATCCTGTAAAAAAAGATTCCATTTAGCAGGGATGCATGACCCTGGTATTTTGCGGGACCAAATTTGTCTTTAACTGGCATTGCTAGCTTAGGCTTCTGTTCTAGGTAACTCACTTGCTGGGAAAATAACATTGTCTACAGAGTCAAGTCTATTTAATAAATAACAGTAGAGGAGGATTTTTCATATTTGGGCTTAATGTCTTTGGGCAAATTATCTTCACCTGTGACTCACTTTCCTCATTCAGACATGGGGAGAATAAAGAGTTTGCTCCCAGGACTGTGGGGGGCAGTAACTATGCTCCTCTGCTTCCAAGAGCAGAACCAAGGAGGTGCCAAGTGGATCTTGTGCTGCTGCTTCTATTATCCATGGGACATTTGGCTACTCACCCTGGTCACAAATTTCCTATGGACAAATCAGCAATCATGATAAGACTGATGCACAGCTGCTTCTGCCACACAAAACACGACAGAGTGCTTCAGGAAATTTTATTACCAAAGATGTTTATTTGGTTTGCAGTGTGGGAATGCAAGTTCTGGAGAAAGTGACTGCACAGGACCTTCCCTCCCATCTCTCTTTGCCCTCCTTCTTCTTGTGAATCATGACTCCTCAAGCCCATGACCCCTCACCCAATCCTCACCAAGGACAGAAAATGTGAACATAGATGGCAATACAAACTCACCAATCTCACTGTTCAACAGGCAATTTGTCTATAATAACAAGTCTCAACTGTTCAAAAATACAGTTAAAATTAAGCATAATTTTCTTTAAAAATTGGCTAGTATTAGTCAATTGAAGTTTCATTTCTTTTTTTTCCCTAAATACACACTCGTAATAGTAGGCTTTATCCCTCCTGATAGCTGACTTAAAAGAATTTCAGTTGCATTTAGTATTTAGAGGTTAAGTGAGTACAAAGACACTAATACTAAAGGGACAGAGGAAACCACCTGCGGCTCCCTGCAGCATCCAGCAAGCCCTTCCACAGGGAGGGGAAGGCACGGGCACCTCAGGAGCCCAAGGGGCACTGCTCGGATGTGTCGCTCATGGCAGGGCACAATAGCATCCCAGGCAAGCAAGAATCCCCTAGGAGGTGAGCCTTGTGTGAAAACCCCTGATTCAACCCAGCTGCAGGGCGCCTGGCTTACACTTCACTTGTTACACTTAATCTTTGCTGCAATAAGGAGATGAAACATTTTGTTTCTCTTTGATGAAAGAAATAAAATCTGTAAAATGAGCAGTTAAAATAACATCTTGGGTGTCTGTGTGAAAGCCTCATGTTTGCAAATACAGCTGAAATGGTATATGTATCTCATTTAGATAGATGCTAGTGGACACACTAGTAAAATTTCATCAACCCCTTCATTTTGTCATTATTTAAAGGGTCAAAGCTGTCTATGTAATGTGTGGATTAAGATACCAATCTGTACCATCTCTTATTTCATAAAACTCTTTGCTCTGTAGAAATCTGTGTCAACTTAAGTGAACAAATGACAATTTTCTTATGGATCTAGAAAATGTACATCTGCTTAAATTTACCATCTATAATAGCTTTTTCAGACACATTTGTTCTCTAGAAACAAATTTGGCATTTGACTCTGATATCCTGTGACCCCTGAGATGGTCTTAATGCTTTCTTTTGTTTAAGGTTCTCAGAAACACGGACAAGCACATGGTGATGGATTTCATTCATGCAGAACTTGCTCTATATTGTACTGTGCATAATGTTATATGGCACATTCACTTTTATTTTGTGCATTTATAATTGCTATATGTTTTGTATGAAAAGAGGTAATTTGAGCTGTTGAAGGAGCTATGGTGATATTATAAAATAGAACAGCAGATAGTCACACGGTCAAGGAATGTCATTTTTCACATTTTTAAAATCATGAGTGTTCAACATTAAACTACTAGAGTTTTAGTACCATGTCCCATGATCTATTTTGTAGTATATACTTATTGATATATTGACATCTATATCTATTATTGTAATACTATGATATATGTTATATGTTATACATTGATATGGATATGATATCTACTGACATGCTTATCTATATAACATTCATCAGATATTCATTGTATTAGACTCAATTATATCTTGTAACTCAATACATCTTGCTAATATATTTGGTCACGTCACATGTATTACAAAGTCCCTTTGTAAGATAAGTTTTTCATAGGACACTCAGAAACACACAAAGATGGCTCTTGACCCTCAAATCACAAAACAGGAACAACAATACTTAGACCTACTTGTGGAGCACAGTATTCTTAATACGATGGTCTTCTGCATGTATACAAGACTTCTTTGTATATTCCTGCAGCTGGGAGGGAAATAAAAACCCTTTGGATTGTTTAAGTAAATACCAAGCTGTTACACATTAGTTCAAGTAACTGTATGAGATAAATATTGATTCAGACATGTAATAAATCTATGAAGATGACTTCTCCATGCTTACTTTGAAGAGAAATTCCCCAGAAGGGCAAGGATGTCATTTCCTTGGCATGGCAGATGCGGTTTTAAGACTTGTCAAGGAGGAAGCATGTCTCGCTTAGGCACCTCTGCTCTTCTCCACTGAGGAATGCAAGCCAGGGTGCAATATTATTGTTAGACTACAAAGAAGAGACCACCCCAGTGGTTAATGTGAACACTGCCACAGCTGCTCCTCTTCCCTTTGAAATCATTCAGGGTGATGCATGAAGAAGGGGCTGCTTTTATCAGCCTCCCACTCAGGGTATGTTCAGCCCACTGAGGAAAATACTTGTGATACACTGTTGACAGAAAACAAAACACGGCCCACACTGTGGGCTGCTGCCAATCAAGGCCTGCAGCTGTGATGGGGAGCATCCGCTGACTCCACAGGGTTGCCGCAAGGACCTGTGCTTCACTTATCAGTGATCACAGATCTCCATTGTCCCTGAGCAAGGGGAGCCCCTAAAAACCCCTGGATCACCAATGCTGACATGCATACATGGATGGATGGATGGATACAGACAGATAGGCAGAGAGAAAGAGGATGAATGAATATATGTATATATTCCTTTCCATAAAGCACATCTTTGCTCCCATTAGACTGAATCTAATGATTAGCAGAGGGAAAAAGTTTGAGCTGACAACTCCATATCACCCCATTGGAATAGCATCACTCAAGTCCAGACTCCTACTCTCTCTCCCCCAAGCTACCAGGGTGGCCCACCTGCCTCTATGGCCCCTCCAGGGAGTTTCTACTGCTGCCACTCACCCTTCCCCAGGGACTCCAGCCATGCGTGGCTTTACCCGGTAACCCTTCCCAGACAGCTGCTCCAGCCTCCTGTGCCTGGTCTGCACACTCCTTCTCTCATGTGCCTGGCTTCTCCTTGGTCTTCAAGGTTGAGTCACTTTCTATGGTCAAATCTTTATTAAATTCTGTCATGGCATTAGTGAGTCTTCTTCCATTGCACTTACTAATGTGTCAATAAGAAATGATCAACTCTAATTTTCTATGTTAGCAATTCTATCACTGTTTATCATATCAATGAGCACAGGGTATTGAAGTTATGTGTTTCCCATCCCAAATTGCCAAAATATCATGACTTAAGACCTACTGTGAGCACCATGCCAAACTCTGGGTGTGTGCTGAAGAGCAAAACTGCCTCAGTCCTGACCTGCTCTTGTAAATCTTTCGCGGTACTGGGGATAGAACCCAGGGCTTTGTGCATGCTAGGAGAGTGCTCTCCACTGAGCTCTAACCTTGATCTAATGACCTTCCTACCTTGGCTTCCCACGTATCCAGTTACAGATGTGCTCTTTTGATGCTTATAGTTTAAAGAAAAAAAATGACATTAAGTAAGTTTCAAGTTACAAATCTAATAGGTGTGGGATGAGGTCAGGGGAACAGGGTGTGGAGGTTGAGGCTGGTGGGGTCAAAGCCAGGAGAGGGGAGAGGATGAATAGCAAGGGTCAAGGGTTGGGGCCCATAGAAAGGGAAAAGAAAACCTAGTTAAGGCAACAGCACCTGCATGGGCTTGTAGAAATACCCTTGAGCAAAGTGTGGAAGAAAGAACTGTGGAAAAGAGTAAATGCTGGGCTTTGTGAGCTTTTCAATGAAGTGTGGACCTGACCCTGAGGGTTGTAGAGAGCCAATGCCGTACACTGGCAGGTTTCCAGTGCTCAAAACGGTCTTCACAAAACACTGACGCCGTAGATCTGCATCATGAATGAAAGGCACTGATTAAAGAAGATGCTGCTTTAATATTTTAAAGCATTAGGTAAGTGCCAGGCACAGGGGCACACACCTATGATCCCAGCGGCTCAGAAGGCTGAGGCAGGAGGATCGTGAGTTCAGAGCCAGCCTCAGAAACAGTCAAGCGCTTCTCAACTTGGTGAGACCTCTCTCTAAAAAAATCCAACATAGGGCAGCTGTGTGGCTCAGTTGTCCAGTGCCCCTGAGTTCAATCCCAGGTACCCAAAAAATAAAAAAAAAAGCCTTTGATGAAAACTTTAGTAAACTCAGAATTCCCATGTTCAGGTACCTCTCATTATTTCAAAGTCATCTATTTGGGAAAACTTAGACCAAGTAAAACAAGATCCACATTTCTATTCAATTTTATTTTATAATCTATAAAAAGAAAACTCCTCCAAAGTACACATTCATGAATAATGAATAATTTAGAACGTCTAGAACAGATTTTTACATGTTGATATGTGTTTGTGTGTATACATATAATATTCCATTTGAAATAATGCAACAGTGTAGGTTATCAAACTCAGACAAAAATATCAATCAACATATTTAACAACAGCAATATGTTAATGGGTCTGACTTAATATATATATATATATATATATATATATATATATATATATATATATATTATTAAATATCTTTTAATGAAGCTTATGAATTTGAATATATCTTATTAAATATCTTATTAAGAAGCTCATTACTTTGAATATATCTTATTAAGTATTTTTCATTTCTCAGTTTCATTAATATTCAGTCTTATATTCTTAATATTTTCTTTCATTCAGTTTCAAGTGCTTGAGTTAGATGTTCCTGCCTTGAGTCTGAATGCTGACCAGCCCATAGGTGCCTTGCAACTCCAGACTGAGGCAGCCAAGAGCACAGAGGAAGATTTTGAAAGGAAATACATTCATTGCTCTTTTTTTCTTGATATGATGAATTTACTTACTGCCTTTTAAAAAGAGGCTAATTAGCTTTTTAAAAGCTGCTGGAAATAAATTATAAGGAATATACTAATAGATGATACATATTCAGATGGACAGGACAATAATCTTCTCGGAGTTCAAACTGTCACTGTGGAACTGCAGGTTTCCACACACACTCTGGGTCACTTCCTCAGGTTTGGGGAATTAGAAAGACATTTCTCCTGGCTTCACAGCAAAGCAAGCTAGACAAGTCACAAGTTCAAGACTTTTTTGAATCTATCAGAGCGCTGTGGTCACAGGGCCACCATGAAGACCCAACTTCTCTGCAGTTGTGAAGAGAAGCCAGCACTTGTCCTTGGGGCAGAGACCACAGGGATTGGGAGAGATACAGACTGGAGGAGGAAGAGCAGAGTGGAGCCCCAGGGGCCTCAGATAAAAGGGAGGCGGAGGGTTCGCATCCTCCACCTGACCTTCTCTACTGACCCCGCAGGCTTCATCTGTGTCTTCATTGGTTAAACAGCAACAGTCCTGGCTGGGAAGCACTGGGAATGAGTTTCTTCCTCAGACTCTTCCCCACCCACACCCCATGGAAAAGCCTTAGGGGGAAGGGGGAAGAAAAAACTACTGCCCCAGGGAACCATCAAATACGGGGCAGCCACAGCAAGGGAGTGGGCAGGACCGCCAAGACCACCCACCCCCAAGAGCAAAAGGCACAATGTTGGCTTAATTGGAAAGAAGCCCCCACCCTCTCCACTACCCCACTGAGGGGAGGTTTGAGGAAAGAAGGGTTTGAGAGCAGCTAGGAGACAGAGAAGGAGTAAAACCACCTGGAAATCTACCCCACACCAAGCACAAGGTATCACCAGAGGGGGCAGCCGGCAACCATACCAACCCTCAAATCGCCTACCTCCCCCTTCATCCCCACACTGAAGGCCCCACAGGAAAATATGAGGGGCTCACCTACAGGTTCAAGAATGACTTACTTCTACCTCGATTGTTTCCATAACACATTCTGCTTTCAACAAGCAATCATAAAAATCTAAAATGATTAAAATTATTGCAAAAGAGGACAAAAATTGACGAATGTATACTACCCATTTTTGAGGTGTACGATAAATCTAGTGTGATCAAGACAGCCTGGTATTTGCTATAGACACACACAGAGACTGTAGAGACAGGTCAACATTAACACAGGAAAGTAATGTTATATGAAGCTACAAAGGTAGTCAATTGAATAAGGAGAAGTTTTTTCCACAAATAATAACTGGATGCCCAGATGCAAAAAAAAAAAAAAAAAAAAAAAGATGAACCTGAATACCTATCTCACCCTTCATACAAAAATCAGCTCAAAATGGATCAAAACCTTCAGTGTTGAACTATAAAGCATCTAGGAAAATAATTTTGTGATTTTGAGTTAGGTAAAAAGTTTTTAGACCCTACCCCAAAAGTAGGATCCACAAAAGAAAAATAAATTGAAAACTTTTATCTGCATCAAAATTAACTTTCAGACACTGATAGAATAAAAAGTTAAACAAAAGACTGACATAATATATTTCAGAATGAAGACATATTCAGAATACATGAAGAACCCTCAAACAATAATAAAAAAACTACTTTTTTTAAAATAGGAAGAAGACTAAAACAGACACTTCAGAAAATATACAGAGGTGTCATAAAACGCTCAGTGCTACACAAATTAAGGGCAGTGTCACTCCTCTGAGTTCTGAGGAGATTGACTCCTTGCTACACAGTAAGTTGAAGGCTTGGTTTTTCAGAGGCAGATTAGGTTTACTTTATACTTGATATACAGAACAGTTCTCATTCATTCCAGTGTTACATCTTTAAACATAAAAATGTCCAACATTATTAATTAATTAGGGAAATTTATAATTAGGGAAATTTATAATTAGGGAAATTCAAATCAAAACTATCAGGAGATACCATAGACTCTCTGAACTGAATGAATCCTGAAAAGAGAAAGGATCTGGGCCACTACAGAGCATGCACACAGCCACCTCCACCTGCACAATCACTTGTGAGGTTAGAGCTTCCTAACATGCACCTATCAGGGCTCAGCAATGCCCCTTCCTGATATTACTAACTGAAACTTGCAGCCACACACACTCACACATACAAATGTACATAAGTGTTAATAGTAGCTTTATTTATAATCCTCCAATCTGGGAACAACCCAGATTTTCTTCTGCTGGTGAATGGGTAAACAAACTAAGTATCCATACAAGAGAAGGTCACTCTGTCATTAAAGAAAAAACCCCAATACCTCATACAATGTGGATAAATCTTAAATGCATTCTGTAAATGAAAGGACCCACATTCAGAAGACTGCATGTAAGACTGCATGTATATGACACATAGACAAACAAAATTATAAGGACAGGTCAGTGGTTCCAAAGGTTGGCATGAGGGCAGGGTTCTACAAAAGAGAAGCAAATGGGAATGTGGGGGTGACAGCTGCTCTCTATCATCACTGGGAACGATTCATGACTGTGTATCTGTCAAACTTACGGAAGTGTATTCCACAGAGAGTCAATTTCACTGAATGCAAATAAAACTGATAATTTACTACTGTTAATCTGTCTCTGAAAAAACAAAACCTGCAGCTCACTGCGGAGCAGCAAGAAGTCATCCGAGTCAGAACTCAGGGGCTGACACTATCCTTAATTTGTATACCACTGAGCAATTCATTTAGAAAAGAAACTTGTTAATGGGATGTCTTCTTCCCAGTTGGTACCTGGAGGTTCCAATGCTCTTAGACCAGCTCATTTCCATGGTAGGTGCCATCTGCTCCTAGTAGCACACCGAGTCAAAACCCTGCATCTCTGTCTTCTAGAACAGGACCAGCCATTGGCTCGTGGTGAGCATACTCACCTCCTTGGAGAGTTCCTTTCTCTGGGCACAGAGTCCTTCACATTTAGGACCTGCCCAGCTGTCTGCTCCCTGCTACAGTGTTCACCCCTCTTCTCTACTCCCTGGAGCTCAGCCCAGGAGTCACTTACCAGGCAGGTCTTTGCGACACACTGCTCTAAAGCTACCAGGTAAGGATCTCAACATCTATACTGCTAGAACAGCCATCAAGGTTCATAACAACTGTAATTAACTAAGGAACCAAAGAACTGGGGAACAAGGAGCCAACTACATATCACTGACCATTAGATTTTTAGCAGTTAGCAAAGGACCCTGAAAAAAGTGAGGATCGATAAATACTTACTGACTGAATTAATGAACAAGTAGGTTTATTTTAGTGTTGATATCCAGAACAGTGCTCATTCGTTCCAGGGTCACATTTTTAAAAGTAAATTCAACAATTCATTGCTGGCTCACACTCAGCTCCAAGGGAGCTGTTTTAGTTAATTTCATGTGTTAATCTGACTAGGCCAGGGGGTGCTCAGGCACTGGTCAAACATTGCTCTGGGCATGTCAATGAGGGTGTTTCTGAATCAGTGGACCAGTGAGCAGACTGCTCCCCTCCTGTGGGGGGAGTTGAAGCCCTGCCTAGAAGAGAGAGCTGATGTGGCCACATGATGCCTGAGATGGGATACCAGCCTTTCCTGTCTTCAGACTCATAAAACTCAGACCTTCTTGGGTTTAGAGAATGCCGACTTTCAGACTAACACTTCAACTACCAGCTCTGTGGATTCTTAGGCCTCTGAATTCAGATTGGAACTATCTGTTGGTTTTCCAGGTCTGTAGCCTGCTAATGACAGAAGCTGGAACTTCTAACCCTCCATAACTGTCAGCTAATTCCTTATAATAATCTATTTGTTAGTGGTTTCTCAGGAGAACTCTAATATAGGACCTCCTATAAAATTTTTCCCTTACATTAGTTACTTTCTTAAATTCCTGACATACTTGGACTTTTTTAGGTACACTCTGTATCTTGTACCCACAACGCATCCATTTTGCTTCCTACCATCTTTGCCGTGCTGCCCCCACTTCACTGTGCACAAGGACTGAATATGGCCCGCTGTGTGACTTTTTGGTTTTGGTTCTAGGAAGAAACAAACTAAACTGCTCTCCAGGGACCTGCTAAACCTACACAAAAACAAATAAAACAAAAAAAATGTGTCATCATTAGAAAAAGGGTTCTTTTCAAATATGGCAAAACCTAGTGTGGTCACTTCAGAGGAATAGTGGGGACTCAGTATTTTCTTTAGACTTCAGTGGTGCTCTAAAGAAACAACCCTGTACCGACCTGGTATTCCAACTCCGAGTGCAGGGGTCACACCGTTCCTTAGCTGCCATGCTCCTCGTGAGTATTTCAGCGTGTCACCATAAAAATCTCAAAGGCAAAGCTCCCTCCACACACGACCTCACCGTCACTGTCTCTGGCCCACTGTAATATCGAGGGAAGTGCACCTTCTGAGAAAAGTCTGTTTTTTAATATTCATAATAGTTCTATTTCATGCCAGCAAGAGCATTTCCCCAAACCATGTATTTCCAACTAAAAAGTTAAAAATAATAGATATTGATAACTAAAACTTGAACAAAATGTGGCTCAGTACAGCCCTGGCCTACCATGTGAGGCCCTGGGTTTGTCCCCTAACAACACAAAGTAAATGATTTAAAAATTCTAAAAAAGTTGGACAATACAAAAAAACTAAAAATATTTGCAGCTATTTGAAATAAACAGCATTACTTCTTTAAACACTTTTTCAATTGAAGGTCACAGTTTACTCTAACTAACCACCTTAGGCTCCCAACACTTCCCCAATCCTCGAATGCTGTTAGGTCCATTATTTTTGTTCAAATAGTAGTACCGGAGAACTCATTTTCAATTGGAGGCAAAGGTATATTTTATTAAATTCATTGATCTTTGAGAGAGAATGTGAAAGCAATAAAAAAATACAGATAGAAAGAATTTACTGAAGACCACACACCCTAAGCAAATGTATGTCTCCAGCATTTTTTCTGAGATAAACTCTTCAATAATGTTTGTTATTAAATAGCACCAACATGCACTGACTCAACACAAAGCATTTCTTTGTTATGGACTTGGTAGAACACGGTGTAGGAATGTGAGGAGGAGCAACCAGACAGGACTCAGACAGGAGGACAAGCCAGGTGGAAAGGAGCAGAGAAAGGTTCTGGGACTCATACTCTGAACAGGAAGGTAACTCTCCCACTGCACTGCACTTGAGACTCAGAACTCCTCAAGTTTCCTGCACGCACACACACACACACTGTGCCTTCCAGTGATTCTAAAAGTGAGAATACTTCAATATTTAACTCCCTGAATGCTAAAATTCCAGTTATTTCCCTGACCTATGAGCAAAGCAATATTGATGCAATAATCATGAAATGTTACTGAAACACAGTTTTTAGGAGCGATTTCTCATTCTGCTCTAAATATACAAAGATTTTGATTTGTCATTCAATTGTTTACCCCTTCCTAAGTCTCCTAAATAGTGCAGTAAGAAGGAAAAATAGATTTTATCTGAAAAACTGTGTGCATCTGGTGAAATTAAATGGGGGCAGAAGAGAAAATTTTGAATATAATAATAGCAAACCAAAATTACTGATCTACTTGAAAGCAGTGTATTATTTCAAGCTTCTCTACTTCCAAAAGTGGATAAAGAACCAAAATTCTCAAGTAATAAACACAGGGAATCATATTCAAACCCTGAAAAGTATGTCTAAGGAGTGATGTAACTGGCAGCTGTTTTTAGTCAGTGGCTTTCTCCTTGGATGTGATGGTTACAGGGATGTAAGGTATTTGTCTCATAAATCAAATATATTTGGTGTATATGCTAATTCATTTTCTCCTTCAAACACACCTAAAACTTGAACATAAACAACCATCTAGCTATGGTCCAAATGTCTGCATTTCTCCCAAGATTCACAGCTTTAATCCTAGCCTCCAATGTGTCAGGGGTGGCCTCTAGGCAGTGAGTGGGTAGAGGGGCAGAGCCCTCAGGAATGGAATATTAGTTCCCTTGTAAAGGAGACCTCAGAAGCTGCCTCATCCTTTTGCTATCTTGCGAAGAGAAAGCAAGAAAGTGTCAGCAATGATCTTCTGTGATTTATCAGAATGTGTCTTCAATACACAAAGACTGTTGTTGCAGGTTTCATCTTGTTGCTGCATGATACATGCTAGTTACTGCAAAGTCACCAAGGTGCACCCACCCAAAGTACCCTCAGATAAGACACTGTTTAAAGTATCTATACTTTTTTCTACATTCATCACCAATTACCTTGATTTTAAGAAGTTTTAAAAATCAGATTACACTTAGGCTATGTTTTGGATAAATGTCCCATAAAGGCCCATGTGATAAAGGTCAGGTCCCCAACTTGTTGTTACTGGGAAGTAACAGAACCTTAAAAGGTGGGACCTACTTGGAGGTCTTCAGGTCACGAAGGGGGAATTTGAAGGAGATAGTGAGACCCTTGCCCCTTCCTCGTCCTCTTTCACCACCAGACCATGAGAAGAGTCCTTCTACTTTGCCATCAGTCCCACCTGAGGCCTAAAGGCAATGGGTTCACCTCATCAGGGACTGGATACTCTAAAACTGTGAGCTAAAGTAAATCTTTTCAAATTTGATTAGCTCAGACATTTGTTATAGTGACAGTTGACTGACACCAAGTAGCATTAGCAGATTATCTATTTTGAATATTGGAGCTGAAATGTCATTATCATCTGGTGAAATTTAGCATCAAAACAGTATAAATCTAGGGGCTGTGCAGGGGGCTCAGTGGCAGAGTACTTGCCCAGAACATGAGGTCCGCTTGCTCTAAAGAGCAGTTCTGAGGACTGAGTACTTTCTGAAATCATTAACCATCTTTTCATTAACAAATTGTTAAATTCTATAAAAAACCCAGACTTTAAAAATTAAGTTCCTACAGAACATGAGAGTAAAGCAGAAAAATTAAAGTACTAGTAATTTTCCATCAATATATCATGTAATCTCTTGGAAAACAAACTTAGATCTATCTTCTTTTCTTAGAAACAAAATTATCCCAATCATTATCTAAAGCATGTGGAAAAAGAAGAAGAAAAAGAAGTATCATTAGTACTTTCAACCAGTTTGGGATGGAATATTACCTATTAGTTTAAAAGAAAAACCAAAAGAACCTAGTACTAGAAAATTAAAATCAGGAAAAAATTTACCCAAAATGTGGGATAATATGTGTCCCTGAATTTTTGCCTAGTGACTACAATACTTTCACATTTTTTTGAGAGACAGAGAGAGAGAGAGAGAGAGAGAGAGAGAGAGAGAGAGAGAGAGAATTTTAATATTTATTTTTTAGTTATCGGCGGACACAACGTCTTTGTTTGTATGTGGTGCTGAGGATCAAACCCGGGCCACAAGCATGCCAGGTGTGTGTGCTATCACTTGAGCCACATCCTCAGCCCAACTTTCACATTTTTTATGAACTGTCTAGTCCTTGCTAAAACATAGCCCAGAGATATGGAACATGAAAACAAAAAGAAAGATATAACCAAAGAGAAGAAGAGTCAGAAACAGAAAAGCCACATCCTTTGAGTCTTGCTTGCCCCAAAGCGTGCGGTGGCACCTGGGTGCTTGTTGGTGGGAGTAAAGGGACTAGGAGTCCCCAGCCTCCAGACTAGGACTCACTGTCTGAAACCAGAGCTGAGACAGGGGCTGGGCCAATACAACAATAAAAGAAAGATGAAATTAAAATCGTGGGAAGTATGCTCAGTGGAGCACACAGAGCTAGCCGCAGTGGAGACAGCAAGTGACCACTTCAAGTCAATATTGAATCTAGAAGTCAGTAGCTTGCAGGAGAAACTTTACCTTCCCATTTGCAACCCTCATAGTCGGTAACCCTGGGGACAGAATGGTAAGGTGATCAATAACCCCTGGAGTAAGAATAACAGAGTTCCAAGAGGGGGAATAAAACTCAGCACTCAGCAAGAAGACAGCAAACCCAGAAGCGTGTAGTCACGTCTAAGCTAAAGTAACTCAAAAAATTGCTAAGGGCTTAAAACATGCATTTGTATTGTTCAGAGAAATAAGGGGAGGGGCAAAATTGACTTTTTAAAAAGGAAATAACTTAATGAGAAGAGGCCTAAATCCAGTAAAACAAGGAAAGTCAAGGGCCTTCTGCAGGGTGAAGCACAGTAGGCCCCAGCACCAAGCTCCCCTGTAGCAAGTGGCAACTGACAGAGAAAAATGACAACTGTATTTTTACTGACAGGAGAGGGCTGCTAACACAAGAAAATGAGATGAACTGGAACTCCAGAGCAGGAGCTCTTTCAAAGTGAGGAACAAAGTGACTGCTGGTTTCTTCTCAGGGGTCATTTGTTGATTTGGGGACACGTGCTAATTCTACAGGTGCAGACTAAGAATTTTGACTGGGCTGCCTTAAGGGACTCTACCAAGGGGGCCAAGCCAGCAAGGTTTGTAGGAGTCAGTGTGTCCCTTTTAAGGAGCAGAGTGCATGTGTGATGGGTCCTGATCACAAGGTTCATTTTTCCTAAGGGACTTTGCTAAATTGTGGGCTGTGCTTAGAAGCCTGAGAGACCAGGCCAGGTGTGTCTAAAGCCACCTTGAGGGCTCCACTGGTAGCATGTGAGAGAAGAATTCTGCTAAGCCAGAATGCTTGCTTGAAACACAAAACTCCAGGATGTGTAAGGAATCAAGGCCAAAAGCACCACACATTAACATCTCCCAGGGAAGTGAATTAGCAAGTCATCAGAGCTGAGCAGAGCTGACCAGCTAAACCATGCCAAGCACAGACAGGAAGCAGAGGCCTTTCCAAGGTCAGCAAGGACCCCAGCCCAGTTTGCCTCACCTGCACCAGTTCTTCACCAGCCTGGCCAAGCAGGGAGGGGGAAAGCCTTCTCTGCCACCGTGATCATCTATCACCATCTGGCATACAATTAAAAATTTTTAGATAGCAAAAGGCAAAGAATAGGAGATTAGTAATCTAGAGAAAAAAGATAATTAATATAGGCTGAGAAATTACCCAGAGGTAAAAATAACTGTGATTAAAATATTGGAGAAAATAGATGTATATAAAAGGGTGAAAGATGGAGAATTCCAACAACAAATGGAAGCTACAGAAATCAGCAATGAAAATTCCATAAGAGAACTAAAGAACATAATTAATTATTAGACATTAGGGATTCTGGATGCATTTACTACTATCCTGATTACAACACAGACAGAACGGAAACTCACGACACACAGAACCTGACAACAAAGCAAAAGCTGGTGGCCTAGTGGAAAAATGAAAATTCAATACACACTACTACAAGCCCATAAATGGACAGAAGTTCCAAGGGCAGTTGGAGGCCTGTGGCAGAGTGGAAGATGAAAATGCACACCCCACGGCCCTGCAATCTGGCCCCCAGCAAGTGGGCTGCAGTACCTCTGCCTCCTTTACTCCTAGTACAGGTTCAAAAGGATGCTTGACAATGTTCTCAGCAGCATAGCACTGCTTCATGAAGTAAGACAGCTGCACACATGAAGAGTTTGGGCATTCTTTCAGCTAGGCTGCGACAGTCTAGATGGGCAGCAGCATTGTGTGCAGCTCTCCCTCAGAGGACAACTGGCATTATGGTATGTAAAGTGCCACACAAAGCATGAGGGTCCATATAAAAAGTTCATCAGAAATGATGTCATAAAGAAGCATATGCCTAACAGAAGGGATACGAGATACAACATATGCCTAACAGAAGGGATTCGAGGACAACTCAAGGTAGAAGTCGAGAGAGAGAAAAGTGAAGAACCATCAATGCTACAGAAACAGATAAAAAGCTGGGAAAGAACAGTCCATCATTGAGGGACTCTTATTTGACACAACAACAAGTGTCAGGGTGGTCTCCCAGTTTGCCATCTTGTCCTACCAAGCCACGCTGCCTTCCACCATGGACTCTAGTTTTCTGCTGAACTCTCAAAATCTAGACAACTGATCTTAAATTGTCATCACAGTTTTATTCTGTCTATGCTTCATATGGTGTGCCCAGGAGACACTCTTTCTTCCTACTCCACAGGGCGACACAGGAAGCCATGCCACACACAGAAGACTCACTCCTGGTCCTGCAGATGTTGGCCTGAAATGAACACAGGCTCTAACATGACCAGGGTGAGGGTCGGGAGTTCCAGCTCTGTGCCAGACACCTCCCACAAAGACCCCAGGGTTCAAGGCCCAAGAGTAGGTTTACCCGGAGCTCCAACCAGACCCAACCTTCAGGCACCCTCCAGCCCCTCCCCAGGTCCTGGATACTGGAAGGCACCTTACAGTTCCAGGTCACCAGGGAGCTCTACTCTAAGCCAACTCTAGACAAGGGCCATCCAACAAGACACACAAGGCCCTTACAGAAGTGGAAGGGGCAGGAATGGAAGAAGTCAGTCCAAGAATGTGATTGTTTCAACTTAGTTGCACTAACAACAGAACTGGAAAAATCATGAAACTCCAAAATTAGTTAAAAATACAATGAAAAAGCAACAAGAGAAATTAATGTGTTTTATTTACTTCAACTATTCTTGCTCTACAGAAATACGAATTCAAGCTTCATGAAGGTAGGACTCTGCCTACTCTGCTCACTGCTGGATCTCCCACAGACATCAACCTAACACAGCTCACCTGATTTAGTAATAGATACTTTTTTAGCCATTTACTTTTTCTTCAGTTTTTCTTTCTATTTTTCCCTATATTTTACTCTTAATACTAGGTGAAGCACATAATATTGTATGAAATTTTTTTATGAACCGTTCTCAAAAACACACAGCATTTGCTCTCAATATTTGCGCTTAAGAATTAATGATATTAGGGTTAGAGTTGTGGCTCAGTGGTAGAGCACGTGCCTAGCATGTGTGAGGCCCTGGGTTCGATTCTCAGCATTGCATATAAACAAATAAAGGTCCATCAACAACTAAAAGAATATTTGGGCTGGGGCTCAGTGGTAGAGCACTAACCTAGCACATATGAGGGCCTGGGTTTGATCCACAGCACCACAAAAAGGTAAATAAATAAAATAAAAGTATTGTGTCCATATACAACTAAAAAATATTTAAAAAAAATAATTGATATTAAAAAATTTCATGACAACTAAATCTAAGAAATGACATAATGTGCCAAGTCAGAAGGGAACATGACAGTATGGAACTAGATTAATATGAAATTCCTTTTACCTCTCTTTGTTATTCAGGAAAATGGAACTCTGCAAATTGGTACTTAATGTTAATACACAGTCATATCATTGCATGTAAGAAGTCAGCATACAATATTATGTGTTTTACCTAGTATTAAGAGTAAAATATAGGGAAAAACAGAAAGAAAACTGAAGACAAAATAAGTGGCTAAATAAGCATCTATTACTAAATCACTTCTCTGAAAGTTCCCCAGCTTAGTGGATCTGAGAATAAGGGTTTTTTCTTTATCAATTTCTCACTACTAATAAATTGTTTCACATGACTATGTGGAACTATCAACATTATCATATTTTAAATGTTAAGAAAATAACAATATAAAAGCTGGTTTTGGATTTTGTTTTTGTTTAAAGTGAAAAAAAATATTTTGCGTATCTTTGCTTATATTTATATTTCATCTCATCACATAGCTACTTCTACAATTTTATTAAAATACATTATATATTTGACTATTGATTATTATTATCCTGAAGTAACAGAGCCTCTATTATCTTCATAAAACTGTTTTCTTTCTTTGCTTCATGGTATCTAAAATTTCAACAGGTTCTTAAGTCCACTGATCTTTTAAAAGACAATTTTAGCAAAAATTTTACTTAATTTTTATTTCTAGATGTTCCAATGTTTACTTTTTGGTATCTTCAATTTCATTCTCCATGTTTTTGTATATGGATCATATGTGCAATAGCTGTTTTAACACATTTGTCCATTAATTTCATCATCTCTATCATTTTCAGGTCATCTCTTCCATCACTAATATTTTGTATTGTTTTCAATTATTTTGCTATCATAAACTGTTAACACTGTACAGAACTCCCCTGCATATGCAGCTTTGTGTTCTTAAGAAATTACTTCATTAGGAGAAGATACATCAAAGTGGGAATCCTAGGTCACCATGCTCTCTTATATTTCAACTTCTGACTTGCTGTGTATGCTGTGAGAAACCAGGCTTAGAATTATAAATTCAAGAATTCAAAGATCAATACAACTAGTGGTTATAACTTGGGTTTGGATCCCATCTCTGACACACCAAGCTGTATAATTCTGAACAAATTACTTAAATGGGTCTTAATTTATTTACCTTATCTGTTAATTGGGGATCATAATGGTATACCTCAAGGGATTGCTATGAGAATTAACTAAAATACATAAAACATCTGGAATACACTAAGTGCCATTTATATGTTTGCTATTACCATTAAAAAGGAATATGAGTAAATAAAGTGGCTTTACAGAACCAAAGATACCATTTTAAGACATGAACTTATGAACATAACTGTATGTAATTTTAAGCCTCTAGAAAGATGTGTATTACACTTGCGAATTTTTCTCTCTTCATGTATTGCTTCACTACTGGTTTTAAGGGATGGGTAAATATTTTAGCCTTCTGTTAAATGCAGGTGAAAAATTAAACTCAATTTGCATTGAACCAAGAGATCAAGAACCATGACACATGTGCAATCATCATATCTACAATCTCTCCTCCTAGGAGGATTCCAGCTCAAGTCAAGATAAAAACGTCAATACAGGAGGTAATTCAAACTATATTTGTTAAGTCAAAGTAACCATGGTGGATACCTGAAATGCCAGCCACTCAGAGGCTGAGGCAGGAGGATGGTGAGTTCAAAGCCAGCCTCAGCAAAAGCTAGGCATGAAGCATCTCAGACCCTGTCTCTAAATAAAATACAAAATACTACTGGGGCTGTAGCTTAGTGGTTGACTTTCCCCAAATTCAATCCCTAGTACCCCCACTCCTTAAAAATTCTCTTAAGGTTGCCTCCAGTAGCTTGGCACAAGGGTGCATTCCTATAATCTCAGCAGCGCAGGAGGCTGAGGCAGGAGGTTTGTGAGTTCAATGTACCAGCTTCAGCAATTTAGCAAGGCAAGACCCTAAGCAATTCAATGAGACACTGTCTCCACATAAAATATAAAAAAGGGCAGGGGATGAGGTTCATTTGTTAAGTGCCCCTGTGTTCAATCATTGGTAACCAAAAAAAAAGTTTACCAAAATTGGTCCAAGTTAGAGACTAAACTGCCTGGAATAAGGGTTTGGCATTTGGAAGGAAGTGAAAGTAGTCAACTATAATTAGGCTTGGAGTATCAAAGGAACATCAGGGAGGCAACTGTGTGTAAAAACAGAGTAAGCAAGCAGAAAGTTAGAAGAAACATAAGTCTTGGAGTTTTATCTTGAGTGTGATGGTAGAAAAAGTGGAAGGAATCTGAAGTGAGGTGATCTACAAAGGGGACTGACATAACTGTTTAACAAGCCAACTCCATTCCAGCCCAACTGACTGAGTCAGATGCACAACCACTCTATCTTGGGCTCTGGCAAGTTTTTCTGGATCCAAGTTTCCATACCAACTAAGAACTTCTAGCTATCCAATCGACCAAAGGCATGTTGTGAGCATGTTCCCCAGAGCTGCCAAAAGTTCCTGGCATATGATCAATGAAGCACACAATTGGTGAGTGCTCTGCAGTGAATCAGTTAACACATTAAATACCAGGTAACAGAGAAAAACTGGCATGTTAGTGCTCTGTAGAATGCCATGTCAAGGCTAGAATAAGGACAAGGGGAACTTATGTAGGCTGGTCTCCCCAAGAGAATCTGCTCTAAGTCATAGAGTAAGATCTAGTACTCTATCACAGAAAAAAAGTGGAAGTAATCTGAAGATTGCCATCTTTCCATAAAAAAGTGTCAGCATTTTCTGGGAATCTGCTAAAAATATGAACCAAACCATGGGCAATGCATACAAAGGACTCTTGTTTTTCTGCCCCATAGCCTCAGGAATAGCATAGCAATACCTGTGGTACTCTCCCTATCTCATTTATAAAGGGAATTCCAATCTATCTCATAGGTTTAGTGATGATTAAATAAAAATAAAGGGCTTGGCTCATAAAAAGTGTGTAATATATATTATGTATTCTTGATTTTATGACCACAAAAATGACAACTAGCTAAATGGTAAGCATGTCCATAAAAACAGCACTTTTAATGCTCTTCTAGCACAGAATAAAAATAGCTTCATTTTTTGTGTGTGTTTGTGTGTGTGTGAAATATTAGATGATCCAAAGATTTTAAGATTGGTCTAAAATAATTATCATTTTTTCCAAACTCCCCTGCCAAATTTGGACCAATAATGTTATGCAACAATAAAGTAGATTTGTAAATCCTATTAACATAAGATTAACAACATAAATTCTGAATAAATAAAAGCAAAACAACAATCTCTAAGTCTGAAAAATTATTCAACAAGAGTCATTCAAGAGACTGGGGTTGTGTCTCAGTGGTAGAGATTTTGCCTTGCATGTACAAGGCACTGAGGTCAATCCTCAGCACCATATAAATGTAAAATAAAAGA
This sequence comes from Callospermophilus lateralis, assembly GCF_048772815.1. Lineage (NCBI taxonomy): Eukaryota > Metazoa > Chordata > Mammalia > Rodentia > Sciuridae > Callospermophilus > Callospermophilus lateralis. The sequence goes on from NW_027517765.1 coordinate 254,071, forward strand.
TATTGTGTCCACCTAAAATTAAAAAAATAAGTATTTTTTTAAAACATTCATTCAAGATGGAACCATGGTTTTAAATGTCTGTATCTTTTAGTTACAATGTTAACTAAAATTACAAAGGTTGGCAACAGAAGCAAAAAGCCATTCATAAGACTAGCATGGCTATTTTGTTAATGAGAAATTACATACCAGTTTCAGCAAACTACAGAGTTCTCTCCTTACAGTTTTTTATTACTTATAGAAATTGGAGTTCTCATACTAGAGTCTATTATGACACAGAATTTCTATTAATAGGCAGTAATCAATTCTAAATTATTTTAGCTCAATTTCAGAAAGGCTATTTAAGGTATGTTCATTTTATTTATACTAATTAATAAGAGATTAACCATGTCTACAATTTGACCTAAAAGCTCCAGTAACTGAAGAAAACTATATTCAACAATGTCTTAATTCCAAACCACTGAGTCAGAACATTGACATTTTTGTCTCTAGTACACTAACAAAGGGGGAGGGAAAGAGTGGATATGGGAACAATTTAAAGGGCCTGCTTGTATTAAAATAAGGTGCTATACAAAATGATAAAAAAAATATACAAATGCCTTAAAGGAATAAAAAAGAAAGCCTATACTAAGTACTAGGATGAGTTCATGAAGAGCATGCCAGTGTTCAAAGTTGAAATGCCACTCTTCTGTGACCACATTATTTCCTTACATCTCCATTTCATGGAGTCTGGATTCTGAAAGGTAATAATTCTTATTTTTTTCAAAACCCATTACAAAGAAATTTTACCTCCAAATTATAATTCTCAAATCAAGAAACGTTGTTTTTTATTTACTTTAAGTATATTTTGAAATAAATTTAGATTAACAAAATAGATTTATGAACATAGTATAGAATTTCCATACATCGTTTACCCATTTTCCCCTAAAGTTCACGTCTTACAAAATCATAGCAACATTTGTGAGGCCTAAGAAATTAAAATTGATTCATTATTTGAACTAAACTCCTGTTTTTCCATTAACATTTTTTTTCAGGTTCTAGGAACAATAGAAGGTACCTCATTGCACTTAATGATTTTTTAAAGTGTAATATATTTTGGTACATGCTACACATTTATGTTCTATTTATGATATTGTTATTATGATTATTATAGATAATAAACCTGAAGTTCTCTGGGAAACATGATTACTGGGTAGTACAAAAAAGTTACATGAAGTGTCATATAAAAATGATATTTCTACTATTGTATTATTTAAGAGAAAACAAAGTAAATTACTAAGATATAGCCCAATGCCTATTTGTCAAGAACTTATGAGAGCAAATGACATAATATTCTAGAAACAGCTCTTCCAAAGAGCTTTGTCACTCACCTATTTTCCAAGACTCTCATGGTAATAAATAAAGAGTAAATCTGTTCAATTAATTCTGTAATAAAGCATAAAGTGGTATTATACTCATAGATAATCCAGTTGTATCAAATATATATATATATATATATATATATATATATATATAAATTAGTTTCTTGTCATTTTCAAATACTGTGCATTTGTACTAACATAACAGAAAAAAACTAATTTCAGGAAAAATAATTGCATGGTTTATTAGTGTTATTATCTTTACTTTAAAATTGAAATCATGACATGTGCCAGGGTCAGGCCCGGGGGTGAGGAGAGGGATACCTGCGGGTCGCTGGGGTCCGACCCAAACCCAAACCCTACCTTGGCTTGCTGCTGGTTTCAGCCCCGGGCCCACTTGGCCCTCTCCTCCGGTGCCCTGGCGGGGCAGGCTCAGCAAGCAGTAAATTTGTGGCCACATTCTGAGGCTGGGCATGCACAGGATGGCAGAGTTCACATGCATGCGTGCTTGTGTACACCAGTGTGACCTAGAAATATACCAACTCCCTGCATATGGAATTGCTCTCGAGACCTCCAGCTGCTGCTACACTCTCCACACAGTTACTCCTCAGGAAAGTCTCTTCACTTTCCAGCTTCTGAGAACAGGGCCAGCGGCCCGCCGCCGGCGTGGTAGACACATCACCCCAATTGGAGGAGGGGCAGAGCAGAGCTGCCACCCGTGCCTGCAAGGTAGGCAAACCTGCGACCAACCTGCAGAAAAGGCCCAGTGGCCCACCAGCGTGGTAGACACATCACCCCAATTGGAGGAAGGGCCCAGCTGCTGCCTGCAAGGTAGGCAGATGGCGCATCCTGGAGAAGGGGCCCAGCGGCCCGCCAGCCAAGTTGAAAGATCACCCCAATTGGAGAAGAGGCACAGCCACCACCTGCGCCTGAAAGGTAGGCAGACCTGCAACCTGGAGAACAGGCCTAGCGGCCAGCCAGTGTGGTAGACTGATCACCCCTATTGGAGGAGGAGCACAGACGCCGTCTGCCCCTGCAAGGGAAAATTTGCAACTATACAAGAACAATATAGATATATAGGGGGGAAATTCAATAACACAACAGTTTCACCAAGCAGAAAAAAAATGCGAGCAGTATGAAAAGACAAGGAAAGAAAGGACCACAAGCAATGCAGGTCAACTCAACTTTAGAAGAGGTAATATCTGCAGCAGACTGAATGTCAGATAAAGAATTCAGGATTTACATGCTTCAGATGATCTGGAGTCTCAAGGAAGACATTAGACAGCAAAATCAAACAATGAAAGATCACTTCAACAATGAATTACATAAACAAATACAAGAAGCAAAAGATCAACTATTCAGGGAGATAGAGGTTATAAAAAACAAACAACCAGAAATACTATGAATGCAGGAAGCAATAAACCAAATTAACAACTCAAATGAGAATACTACCAGCAGAGTAGAACACTTAGAAGATAGAACATCAGACAATGAAGACAAAGTATTTCAACTTGAAAAGAACATAGTCATCTTGGCGAGACTGTTACGAAACCATAAGGAGACATCTAAAAAATATGGAATAACATAAAGAGACCAAACTTAAGAGTCATTGGAATACAGGAAGGAATAGAGGTCAAAACCAAAGGATTAAGCAATCTGTCAAATGAAATAATATGAGAAACTTCCCAGACTTGAAGAATGAGACAGAATCCCAAATCCTAGAAGCCTACAGGACACCAAATGTGCAAAATCATAAGAGATCCACACCTAGACACATTATAATGAAGATGCCCAACATACAGAATAAGGAGAGAATTTTAAAAGCTATAAGAGAAAGGAAGCAGATTACATTTAGGGGTAAACCAATCAGGATAACAGCTGATCTTTCAACACAGACTCTGAAAGCTAGAAGATCCTGGAATAACATATTTCAAACACTGAAAGAAAATGGGTTCCAACCAAGAATTGTGTATCCAGCGAAATTAAGCTTCAGGATGGAAGATGAAATTAATACCTTCCACGATAAACAAAAGTTAAAAGAATGTGCAGCTAGAAAACCATCTCTTCAAAACATCCTCAGCAAAACATTAAAGGAAGAGAAAATGGAAAATAACAATGAAAACCAACAGTGGGAGGTAGTACAGGAAAGGGAAAAAATAATCAAAGAGGAAAAACAAACCATGTTAAGTAACATAAATAAACAAATATGACTGGAAGAACAATTCATATCGCAATAATAACCCTAAATGTTAATGGCTTAAACTCACTAATTAAGAGACACAGGCTAGTAGAATGGATCACAAAACAAGACCCAACAATATGCTGCCTAAAGGAGACTCATTTGATAGGAAAAGACAAACATAGACTGAAGATAAAAGGTTGGGAAAAATCATATCACTCATATGGAGTTCAGAAACAAGCAGGAGTGTCCATACTCATATCAAATAAGATAGATTTCAAGCCAAAGTTAATGAAAAGGGATTAAGAGAGACACTACATACTGCTGAAGGGAAACATATACAAACAAGACATAACAATCATAAATATAGATGCCACAAGCAATGGTGCAGCTATGTATATCAAACAAACTCTTCTCAAGTTCAAGAGCCTAATAGACCACCATACAATAATTATGGGAGACTTCAACCCACCTCTCTCAACACTGGACAGATATTCCAAACAAAAGTTGAGTAAAGAAACTATAGAACTCAATAATATAATTATTAACCTAGACTTAATTGACATATATAGAATATACCACCCAACAACAAGCAGTTACACTTTTTTTCTCTGCAGCACTTGGATCCTTCTCAAAAATAGATCATATATTATGTCACAGGGCAACTCTTAGATATTATAAAGGAGTAGAGATAATACCATGCATCTTATCTGATCATAATGGAATGAAACTGGAAATCAACAATAAAAGAAGGAAGGAAAAATCATGCATCACTTAGAGAATGAACAATAGGTTACTGAATGATCAATGGGTTACAGAAGACATCAAGGAGGAAATTAAAAAATTCTTAGAGATAAATGAAAACAGACACAACATATCGGAATCTATGGGACACAATGAAAGCAGTTCTAAGAGGAAAATTCATTGCTTGGAGTTCATTCCTTAAAAAAAGAAAAAAACAACAAATAAATTATCTCACACTTCAACTCAAAATCTTAGAAAAAGAAGAGCAAAACAACAGCAAAAGAAGTAGAAGGCAAGAAATAATTAAAATCAGAGGTGAAATTAATGAAATTGAAACAAAAGAAACAATTGAAAAAATTCACAAAACTAAAAGTTGGTTCTTTGAAAAAATAAATAAGATTGACAGACTCTTAGCCATGCTAATGAAGAGAAGAAGAGAGAGAACTCAAATTACTACTATACGGAATGAAAATGCAATATCACAACAGGCACTTCAGAAATACAGAAGATAATTAGAAATTATTTTGAATCCTCATTCTCCAATGAAATAAAAGATAGTAAAGGCATCAATAAATTTCTTAAGTCATATGATTGCACAGATTGAGTCAGGAGGATATAGACAACCTAAACAGACCAATATCAATTGAGGAAATAGAAGAAGCCATCAAAAGACTACCAACTAAGAAAAGCCCAGGACTGGATGGGTATATAGCAGAGTTTTACAAAACCTTTAAAGAAGAACTAATATCAATACTTTCTAAGCAATTTCAGGATATAGAAAAAGAGGGAGAACTTCCAAATTCATGCTATGAGGCCAACATCACCCTGATTCCTAAACCAGACAAAGACACTTCAAAGAAAGAAAATTACAGACCAATATCTCCAATGAACCTAGATGCAAAAATCCTCAATTAAATTCTGGTGAATCGGATACAAAAACATATGAAAAAAAATTGTGCACCATGATCAAGTAGGATTTATTCCAGAGATGCAAGGCTTTTTCAATATACAGAAATCAATAAATGTTATTCACCACATCAATAGACTGAAAGATAAGAGCCATATGATCATCTCAATAGATGCAGAAAAAGCATTCGACAAGAAAGAAATTAAAGGCATAAAAATAGGAAAAGAAGAACTTAAATTATCACTATTTGCAGGTGACATGATTCTATACCTAGCAGACACAAAAGGGTCTACAAAGAAACTATTAGAGCTAATAAATGAATTCAGCAAAGTGGCAGGATATAAAATCAACATGCATAAATAAAAGGCATTCCTGTATATCAGCGACAAATCTTCTGAAAAGGAAATGAGGACAACCACTCCATTCACAATATCCTCAAAAAAATAAAATACTTGGGAATCAAACTAACAAAAGAGGTGAAAGACTTTTACAATGAAAATAAAGAACCCTAAAGAGAGAAATAGAAGATCTTAGAAATGGAAAAATACACCCTGTTCATGGATAGGCAGAACTAACATCATCAAAATGGCGATATTACCAAAAGTTCTCTATAGGTTTAATGCAATGTCAATCAAAATCCCAACAGCATTTCTTGTAGAAATAGATAAAGCAATCATGAAATTCATATGGAAAAATAAAAGACCCAGAATAGCAAAATCAACTCTAAGCACGAAGTGTGAATCAGGCCGTATAGCGATACTAGATCTCAAACTATACTATAGAGCAATAGTAACAAAAACAACATGGTACTGGTACCAAAACAGGCAGATGGACAAATGGTACAGAATAGAGGTCACAGAAACCAATTCACAAAATTACAACTATCTTATATTTCATAAAGGGGCTAAAAGCATGCAATGGAGGAAAGATAGCTTCTTCAGCAAATGGTGGTGGGAAAACTGGAAATCCATATGCAACAAAATGAAACTTAATCCCTTTCTCTCGCCATGCACAAAAGTTAACTCAAAATTGATCAAGGAGTTTGATATCAAATCAGAGACATGGCGTCTGATAGAAGAAAAAGTTGGCTACAATCTACATACTGTGGGGTCGGGCTCCAAATTCCTCAATAGGACACCCATAGCACAAGAATTAATAACTAGAATCAACAAATGGGACTTACTCAAACTAAAAGTTTTTTCTCAGCAAAAGAAACAATAAGAGAGGTAAATAGGGAGCCTACATCCTGGGAACAAATCTGTACTCCTCACACTTCAGACAGAGCCCTAATATCTAGAGTATACAAAGAACTCAAAAAATTAAACAATAAGAAAACAAATAACCCAATCAATAAATGGGCCAAGGACCTGAACAGACACTTCTCAGAGGAGGACTTACAATCAATCAACAAGTACATGAAAAAATGCTCACCATCTCTAGCAGTCAGAGAAATGCAAATCAAAACCACCCTAAGATACCATCTCACTCCATTAAGATTGGCAGCCATTATGAAGTCAAACAACAACAAGTGCTGGTGAGGATGTGAGGTAAAGGGTACATTTGTACATTGCTGGTGGGACTGCAAATTGGTGCAGCCAATTTGGAAAGCAGTATGGAGATTTCTTGTAAAGCTGGGAATGGAACCACCATTTGACCCAGCTATTCCCCTTCTGAGTCTATTCCCTAAAGACCTAAAAAGTGCATACTACAGGGACATGCCGCAGTCTCTGGCTGGGCACAAATCACGAGTCTCCACACAGCTTGTAGATTCAAACAGCAATTCTTTATTCCCGAACTCACACCGGCCGTCTACAAACACGTTCTGGGGAGATCCACGTTCTCTGCCCCAAATCCACACTCTGCCCAAATCCACTACTCTGCCCAAATCCACTCTCTGCCCTAATCCACTCTCTGCCCTAATCCACTCCACATGGGCTTCTGTCTCCTAAAATATACTGTCTGACCCTAAGAACTCAAGAGGAACTCAGCAGCAGGATACGCCCTATTCTAAAGGGGGAACACCCTACTCTCCTATTATGCTAAACTGCCCTATTCTAAAGGGGGAACACCCTACTCTCCTATTATGCTAAACTGCCCTATTCTAAAGGGGGAACACCCTACTCTCCTATTATGCTAAACTGCACTAGTCCTTGAGCAAGGTCACCTTTCAGAAGTCCTTCCACTAGACAGCATGGGAGTAAGCTGGCAAGGAGATTGTCATACCTACTTGGCTGATGGCTCCCAGCATCTCCCCCCTTCTGATTAATTAAACAACAAGTAATGTGGCTTAAGGACCGTGCCTGGTAGGTTGTCCAGTTCAACATATGGCTCTTACCCGTCATTGGAAAACTGACCTTTAGGCGTCAGCTTCCTGTCTTAGGTTGATACCACTGCAACTGGATCATACCCGTCACTGACTACCGGTCCAGCATACAGCCATACTTGTGGATAGGTCTATGCACCAGTGGGGGGGTGAGGTTCTTTGCCTCACCTTTGTTGGCCCCCAACTTTGGCCTTGGTGCCAGTGGGGGAGTGAGGTTAATGTGGCTTAAGGACCGTGCCTGGTAGGTTGTCCAATTCAACATATGGTTCTTACCCATCATCGGAAAACTGACCTTTAGGCAACTGACCTTTAGGCGTCAGCCTCCTGTCTTAGGTGGATACCACTGCAATTGGATCATACCCGTCACTGACTACCGGTCCAGCATATAGCCATTGGCCCCCAAATTTAGACCATCACTAGCAGAGGGGAGGAGGATACAGAAATGCCACGACACCAAGCCAATTGACAGTTCCTTTGGAAAAATTGCATCATTGGTGACACCATCAGCAAAGATATGCCAGCATAACCACAATTAACATGTGGTGCGCTGGCAAGGAAATAAAAATTGCATCACTGGTGACACCATCAGCAAAGATATGCCAGCATTACCACAATTTGCTGCACTAAACGTAGTTACATAGTCTAGGCAAGTTCTGTAAGCAGTTCAAAGTGGAGGAATCTATCAATCTGTCCATCTCCTCCCAAAGTCCATTGCCTCCCAAAGTAAGTTGACTCCTTGATTGAGCATACTTGTTGAGTTATATTCATTGGGATGAAGATAGGAATTCTGGCACTGATGCTAAAGAGACATTATCCTGAAAAGAATTATTAAATATAATGAAAAGGAAAGGTGAAAGTAAACAAACAGATCTGTTAACCTCCTTAAAAAACAATCCTTAACAGCTGTTTACCTGATTTAAATTAGTAAACAAGCAGATCTGTTAACCACCTCTAAAAACAATCCTTAACAGCTGTTTACCTAATTTAAATTAAGCCATTTAAATCACGTGAATAAAAAAAATAATAATTCGGATCCATTTTCTCATGAGCGCTCCTCATATATGAAATATGGACATACGCACACACAGACATATAACACAAAACACAAATGTGCAAACAAACGTACAACACATAAGATAATAATAAAGGCCTTGTAGCTTTACCTAGGTGAAATCTCCATTGCAATGTTTAAAAACTCCAGTCAAAAAATAAAACTGATCAGAAAAACATTAACCTAGGTTTGTATGAGCTCAAAAAATAAAAATAGAACCTTATGATGTGAAAAAAATGCAATAATAAAATAGATATTGAAAAAAGCATCTTGGTTAATCACTGTCGCAGATGTAAGAATGGCCAAGCTGGAGTTCTGGATATCAGCTGTTATGGATTTGAGTCAAATCATCTTCTTTTCGATCTGTAGAAATCGTTTTGGTTAGTCTTTCTGGAATCCAAATCGGTTGTTGTTCTCCCTGTGGAAACACACAGACAGACCGCCGACTCCAGACAATCACTGGGTCAGAATCTTTCCATTGTCCTGTTAGAATATCTTTCCAAAGAACTTTAGGCTTATGCACATCTTTTTGATACATATGCCTTTCCGCAGCACTAAGTCCTGATGAATCCAAATTTAAAAAGTTTAGAGTAAAAAGCGTTATTTTAAGTTTATCTTTGGGGGATATATACCCCTTTCCAATTCCCTCTTTTTGCTTTAATAAGTACATTTTAATAGTTTGATGAGCTCTTTCAACTATTCCTTGTCCCTGTGGATTATATGGAATTCCTGTTATATATGAGTAATACCAAATGATGAGCAAAATTGTTTAAAAGAGGTAGAGGTATAGCCAGGACCGTTATCAGTTTTTAACTGTTTAGGAACGCCCACAGTGGCAAAATTTTGTAAGCAATGAGCTATAACATCTTAGTTTTTTCTCCGGCATGAAGGGAGCCCATCAAAAATCCGGAAGAAGTATCAACTGTAACATGTAAATATTTTAATTTTCCAAATTCTGGCAAGTGTGTGACGTCCATCTGCCAAATATGGTTAGGTATCAGTCTTCTAGGATTGACTCCAAGATTAACTTGTGATAAAAGGTCACACAATTTTGACATTGTTTTATTATATGTCTGGCTTGTTCCTTAGTTATTTTAAAACGCTTTTGTAAAGTATTAGCATTGACATGGAACTTTTTATGAAAATTCGTAGCTTCTTCTAGTGTAGAGAAACTATGAATGTCATGTGTAGTTTTATCTGCTAAATCATTGCCCAAACTAAGGGCTCCAGGCAATCCTGTATGTGCTCTAATATGTCCTATAAAGAATGGATCTTTTCTGTCCCAGATTAGACTTTGTATAGTGGAAAACAAAGAGAAAACAGTAGAGGAAGGGGAAATCCTACCAGCATCTTCAAGAGATACTATAGCATTAACTACATACTGACTATCAGAAAATAAATTAAATACAGAATCTTTAAACATTAAAAAGGCTTGTAATACTGCATTAAGCTCTACCTTTTGAGCTGATTGTTTGGGTACTAAAAATGTAAAAGTTTGATCAGGGGTAACTACTGCTGCTGTACCATTATTTGACCCATCAGTGAATATATTTGGAGCATTCATGATAGGGGTTTTTCTTGTCATTTTTGGAAAAAATACAGGATGCTTAGACCAAAAAGACAACAAAGGATTAGATGGTAAGTGATTATCAAATGAAACATTAGATTTACACATGATTATTGCCCAAGTATTTAACTCATTAGCTAACTCATCAATTTGATCCATAGTATATGGAGTAATAATTTTATTGGGAGAAATTCCAAACACTACCTTCACTGCTTTTATTCCTTTGAGTATTAATTGTCCTACAGCCTCAGGATACCTAGTAAGAATAGTGTTAGGAGAATAAGATAAATGTATCCACAATAATGGACCTTCTTGCCAAAATACTCCTGTAGGAATATTTTTTGTTGGTAGTACAATAAATAATAAAGGCAAACTTATATCAATTCTATCCAAATGTATATTTTCCATATATGTTTCAATAATTTTTAATGCCTTTCTTTCTTTAGGAGTTAACATGCGAGGTGAGTTTGGATCTGATGGACCTTTTAGAATATCAAATAAAGGTCCCAACTCTCCTGTTGGTATGTCTAGATAAGGCCTTATCCAATTTATGTCTCCCAATAACTTTTGAAAGTCGTTAAGTGACTTGAGCTGATCTACTCGTATTTGAATTTTTGGTGGACGGACCATGGTTGAGGATAATAGAACTCCTAAATAATTAATTGGAAAATTTAATTGTACTTTATCTATTGCTATCTCTACATTATAATTTTTTAATAAGTTTGTAAGTGTGGCATAACATTCCAGCAATATGTTTTTATCTTTATGTGCCAATAATAAATCATCCATATAGTGAAATATTTGTAGTTCAGGATTTTGATTTCTAAGTGGCTGGATTGCTTTATTAACATATATTTGACACATAGTTGGACTGTTAGCCATCACTTGAGGGAGTACTTTCCATTCATATCTCTGATCAGGACCTTCATGATTTAATGCAGGGATAGTAAATGCAAAACGTGGACTATCCTCGGGATGAATTGGAATTGAAAAAAAAACAATCTTTAATATCTATGGCTAAAACATGCCAGGTTTTAGGCAAAGCAGACAATTGAGGAATCCCTGATTGAGCAGGTCCCATAATAACCATTTCATTATTAATGGCTCTTAAATCTTGCAATAATCTCCATTTACCAGATTTCTTTTTAATGACAAAAATGGGAGTATTATGGGGAGATATGGAAGGTTGTATATGTCCTTCCGCTAATTGTTGTTTGACCAGATCATGGGCTACTTGTATCTTTTCTTTAGTCAGGGGCCACTGAGGAACCCACACTGGTCTTTCTGATTTCCAAGTAATTTTTATTGTCTCAGTGGCCCTTTCTGAAAATCCAACCCATGTCTGTCTGTTCCTTGATCTATTTGAATTGGTGCTGCTATACCTTCTCCTTGTTTTCCTAATCTTTTTTCTTTCCTAAAACCTTGTCTAGCCCTAGTAGTGGGCGCATTAGGATTGATGTTATTTGTTAACGTCAAACCTAATTGATCTAGGACATCTCGTCCCCATAAATTTATAGGAAGATGATCCAATACATATAGCTGTATAGTTCCCTCACAACCTTCAGGATCCTTCCAATCTAATACCATTGCACTTCTATGGCGATTAGTAGCCACTCCTAGGCCTCGAAGCGTTTGAGTGGCTTGTTGTAATGGCCAATGTTTTGGCCATTCCTTACTAGATATGATGCTAAGGTCTGCACCTGTGTCCAGTAGCCCATTAAAGTCGTGTCCTTGAATATTTAGTTTTAACATTGGGCGAGAATCTAAATTTAAAGACAACATAGCCCAATCTACACCTGTGGAGCCTAATCCCCTGGGACCTCTTTTTACACTATGACTAGGAAATTTATTATGTAGGCTGGGTATTATTAACAACTGTGCTATTCTATCTCCAGGTGAAATTACTGATATACCTCTTGGAGAACTAGCTATAATTTTTATTTCACCTACATAATCGGGATCAATTACCCCAGGACTTATCATAAGTCCTTTTAATGTAGATGAACTATGTCCCAATAATAAGCCTACTGTCCCTTGGGGAAGAGGTCCTTTTATTCCTGTGGGAATGATTTGAATTCCCATCTCTGGAGTTAGTACTGCTCTGGCAGAGGTGCAGATGTCCAACACTGCGCTCCCTCGGGTTTGTCTGATGAGGGATTTAATGGACAATGTGTCCTGGGCACTACTCTGATGGTGTTGCTGGGTTCCTCCACTGCCCCATATATTTGTGGTTGTGGGCCCTGGAGCATTGGGCCCCCTTGTCTGTTTTTTGGCAATGGAGCCTGATGCCTTTCTCCACGATATCGTGGGTAAATACTTGGTCCTTGTCCGTTTTTTGATAAGGGAGTACCCTCTATGGTGGTTTGAGAACGGCATTCATTAGCCCAAAGTCTCCCTCTACAGCATCGTGGGCAAATACCCGGTATTCTATTTCTTTGATACCTAGTTTTGTTAAATCCTCCTCCTATGGGGCAACTCCTTTTAAAATGTCCTGTTTGTTCACAATCATAGCATGTTTTTGGCCTGGCATCTAAAGCCTGTTGTACTGCAGCTGCCAAGACTTGCCCTTGTTCATTAATATCTCTACATAATTTAATATATGTGTTTAAATCTTCATGTCTCCATGGTCTAATAACCTCTCTGCAGCAACGATTTGCTTGGTCATAAGCCAGTTGTTTTATCAATGGCATTGCTTGTTCCGTATCCCCAAATATTTTGGCAGCCGTTTGAATTAGCCTATCTACAAAGTCAGCGTAAGGTTCATTAGCTCTCTGTATTACCTTAGATAGCTGACCTTGTAAATCTCCATGTCCTTGTAAAGTCTTCCATGCCCTAACTGTGTCTGCAGCAATTTGTGCATATATAGCAGGATCATATTCAATTTGTTGCCGCTGACCCTCATAAGGTCCTTTCCCTAGTAACATTTCTAGATTTCTTTGAGGGTAACCGGCTGCTGCATTTCGCCTAGCTGTCTCTGCGCAAAATTCCTCATTGGCAACCTTCCATAACAAATATTGTCCTCCATTTAGCACAGATTTACACATGCTAGCCCAATCTGCTGGCGTCATGTCCAAGTTAGTAATGGACTCAACCATGCTTACCGTGAAGGGAGCTTGGGGACCATAGGTTGTTACAGCCTCCTTTAACTGCTTCACTGTTTTAAAATCTAAAGCACGGTGAATTTGCTGCCCTCCTGCCTGCTCAAGTACAGGACATGCTAATCTTCGAGGTCCTGTCTCAGGATCCCAATTATCAACTAAGGGGTTTGAGGGCCACTCAGCTGTCTCTATCGGTGGGGCTGTTGGTTGAATTAAACCCTCTTGTGATAAAATGGAGTTAGTAACAGCCTCCTGTTGTGGCCTTTTTCCTAACAGCCCCTTTTCCTTTAAATTTTCTTCCTCTGTCTGACTAGCTCGAGAGACCTTCTCTTTTGCTTGATCTAAAATGTCTTTCTCCATGTTCTGAACCTCTAACAATTTACTTAACATCTTTTCAGTTTGTTTTAATCTACTATAAAGATAACGCAACCCAATAAGGTAACACAAAACGAAACCGAAACTGAATGAAACAAAAACGGAATAAAAAATCATTGTATCAATTTTCTCTTCCTCAGGGCCGACAAACTTCAAGCCTTTAGTCAACCATTTTTTCCAGTTTGCCTGAGAAATTTCTAGGGATAGGCAGCTTGAAACAAAAACAAAATAAATCAAAAAGAGAACACATTGTTTTTTGAAATGGTCACCCATTCTCTCACCTTCCCTCAGGGGCGAGCAATTTCACTTACCCCCAAGCTTCAGGCGTTCCGTGTACGAGCCACCAGACAAGGGGGAAGTTAGCCTGGAGAGGCTGAGATCCAGGAAACCACCAACAGCTGTATAGTTTTGTAACTAGGGCTTCCTAGGTGTACTTGGCAGGCATCTGACGATCTCAAGAACTCTAGCAAGCTCCTGATAACATCTCAGCATTTAGCACTGGAACAAAAACCTCAAGGACCCTCAGCCCACTCTCTCGGCTGCCTTTCACAGCCTAGAAACCACCACATCTGTTTGTAGCTGCCTCTAGTGAATAATGATTTCTCTCTATCCCTTACCTTCCAGCTCTCACACAACGGGCTCCACACTGGCATCTGTAACCCAGAACCAGGTGAGGAAAGGTATTCTTGGGATGCTGTTCCTGACTTTCTCTCTCTCTAATTTGTAGGCATCTATAGAAGGAGATACCGTAATGTGAAAATCACAGTACAGCTTTCAGTGATAGAGGTGACATATATAGTTGCACTTTTTAAATAACATTAGAAATTCTTTAAAATACTTTCATTGGTTTCTATGGGCAAGAAAGTAACATGTATAGTGAAAAGGGAAGAGTCTTTGGAATTGATAAACATCTGAATCTTAGATCCACTACACTTTTAGCTTAGTGATCTTGAGTAAGATGTTCTACCTTGGAGCTTTTGTTTTTCAACCATAAGAAGATGAATAATGATGCTCAGTTTGGCATCTTGCTTTGAAAAGTAAATTAAATAACCTATGAAAATCACCAATTAGGCTTTATGGCCTGGCATATGATAAGCAATTGGTCAATGTTACATGGAAGCAATTCAAACTGGAGACTGACATTAAGGTGATAGCAGATTGTCTATTTCTATGCTTTGACCAAATTACAATGTTGTTGCTACATTTGTAATGGCTTGGCTTTTCCCTTGTAGCACATTACTTACAACTTTGGGTATCAATAAGCTTTTCTCTCTTAGGATATTTCTTTTGCAATTTTCTTGTCTAGAAATAGCAGCACAAGGAAGGCAGCTAGGTTTGGAAGCTCTGCCAATAACCAGCTATGTCTCCCTGAACAATGGAGTTACTTTCTCAAAGCCTCAATTTTCTTATGTGTAACATGATGAGCTGAACAGGGGGGGTCCAGGAGGAAGAAGGAATGACTTAGATGGCTTGATTTTTTTCATTCCTTTGGCCAACATTTCCTTGCCTATTTTAGTCACTACTATGTTAGGCACTCTAAGGGGTGATTTAAAAAGATGTGCATAAAAATGTAGCCCTCGCTATTCAGGGTAATAGAATCCCACAAAATAAAAATATATAAATGTGAGACACATAAAATACAACAGAATTAGAGCTTCTGGCCTAAAATTATAAGGTTTTATTGTGATAATAAATCTAGTAAGCATATCAGAAGCTTCATAGAGAGGAAGCCAGCAATACCTGTTTTTTTCAAAAAATTCCAGTTATTCTTTAAGGTGTTGTTTTTCATTGAGAAGAAAAGTCACGTTGTGAACATAAATCATTAGTTGGGTTCTATCTTAATCCTGTTGTTAACAGTTTGGCACATTTTCTGAACAGCTGCACTGAAGTAGGCCCTGGATGTGAGTATAGAGACCAACTATTTTATTTGCCTTCAAGGACTTTGCTTGTTAGCTGTTTGAATTTAACTTTTGCCTATTTGATATATATTCGTTACCAAAATAAATGTTGATCAAGTTTTAAACCTATCAGATGCTGTTCTTTGCCATTATCTTAAAATTTAACTCATTTTTTATTTTCTCTAAAGTTTTGATTGCTATTATTATTCTTCCATTCTCTTATTGATATTTAATTTAGGAATATGGGTGGTGTTTCCTTTTCTAATGTTTCACCAAATTAAATTCAGAGTGTAATTTTGTATGCTGGATACACTAGTCATCATCAGTAAAATGTTAATTAAGGAAGCAATTTAGAAAGCGGGGCTGGTCTCAATTTAAATGCAGTTTTAACTGTGAAAACATATGACCTACATATATAATTGAAATTAAGTTGCACTAAGAAAAATAGGTAAGTTGCATATTATTCAAAAGGTGCTGAAAGGAATTAGAATGTGTACTAAAAGAATGAAAGCACAAAACCCTGAAAGAACAAAGCTACCAGTTAACTACAGCAGTAGTAATTGCAGCCATTGGTATGTTTTTCTCAGCAGGGACAGATTTCATATTTAGACAAGTCTTCTTTTCTAAGACTTGTAGCTGACACTAATGGATGGGCCCTCACTCAGACAGACCAAAATAGTTTAAGGTTTACTAGAACTAGTTAAAGGTTAATGGTATACTAACCATTAGTCCTTAACTTTTCATACCCTGCAAAATGAGATGTTATTAATTATGTACTATCCTGCTACTCATTATTGTTTTGTACAAGCTTCTTTGATGCCATTTCATTTTCAAAAGCACATGGATATAGCTGTTGCTGATGATCTGTAGCCTTGCTATTTATGGCTCAGGCCATGCTTTATAATTAGGACAGGCATTTTCAATTTGGGTGTCCAGTATTAAAATGGGTTTTCGTTTCTACACTAGACTGTCTTGGTAACAGATTATCATAGCTTGCTCCATCAACCATTACACTTGTATTATCTCTAAATGACATGGAGTTTTCTTGGTACTGGAATTTACAGAGATTTGTTACAGAGTAAAAGTAATTCTGAAACTAAAGAGGACAAAATCCTTCAATATCTAATATCTAAAATATTTTTTTTCCAGTTTGGTCATTTTACAGATGTGAAAAGTGAGGCTGACAGATGTTAAAACACATGGAATCATTTTACTTTCCTTCTTATAATCCTTTACAGACTTATTTTTTTTTTCAGCTGAATCTCCTTAATGTTGGCCCAGGCTTCCACTGTCTGAGTCTACTCTGCTTCTCCACCCTCCTCTCCCACCACCCCTCCACCCACCTCCCACCCAAGAGATTCCTTAAGATCCAGTCTTGGCAAAATACTTGCCTATCCTGTCTCTTTTCCTCCTTCACCTGGATTTTTTTTTCTTTTCCTAACTTCTAACCAGAGCTTAGGTGACAACTCCCTTGGAAGCGTTCTTTGACTAACCCTCAGAATTAATTGAAATAAGCACATTTTTAAGGAGAGATACTTTTTAATATCTCACCAAATTTAGTCAGAATATGATGTGATATAACAGACTTTATTCCAGGTTGGGTAAAGGACTCTGTCACAGTATTCTATAACATTATGCTTATCCATCTGTATTTCTATTTCTAGTTATTGATTTACCTTTAATATCTCTGTCTCCAGGGCTTAGCATAGTCCCTGGAACAGAGCAAAAACTAGGAGCTAACATATGTTCAGTAATACTATATGCAAGATACCTTACAAAGTCCCTTGCATGCTTTCATTTAATTCTCATTATGATCCTTTGAATCAAGAGTAATCTCCTTATTTAGATAATGATTTGGTCTGTTTTCTAAGGTCACTTAGTGTGTTAGCTTTTTGTCACTATGATAAAAATACCTAACAAGAACAACTTAGAAGAGAAAAAGGTTATTTTAGCTCATGGTTTGAGAGTTTCAGTCCCTGGTCCATGAATCAATTGCTGTGGGGAAGCAGGGAGAGAGGGAGGGAGGGAAGGAGGAGAGAGAGAGAGAGAGAGAGAGAGAGAGAGAGAGAGAGAGAGAGAGAGAGAGAGAGAGAGAGAGAGATATGCATCTGAGGAGCCAAGGACAAGATAAAATCCCAAAGGGCATGTCCCCAGTGACCTACTTCTTCCAGTCACATCCCACTTGCCTACAGTTAACACATGGTAGTCTGTTCAAATCAACCCACCTAATGGCTGAATCCACTGATGAGGTTATTGCTCTCATAAGGTAATCATTTCATCTCTGAACATTCTTGCATTATCTAACACATGACTTTTGGGCCGACATTAAAGATATAAACCATAACATTCAGTAAGTGACAGAATTAGTATCTAAATAGTATGGTCCTGAAACCCATGCTTTTAACCATAGTATGTATTACCTCTTATGGATGTTGTATTGTTCTTGGATGACTAACAATATAATTAATCAGTGCCATGCATTCAGGAGCAGAGTTTGGGAAGGACTGTGTCTTCACTGTCAGTCCAGTGAGCCTGCTTTGTGCTTTGCAGGTGAGAGGCACAATATAGAAAGTACCCTGTATTAATAGACCAGCCTTCTGGTTAGATCTTTCCATGAACAGACTATATGACATTAGGTTAGTAAGTTTACATATATGGGCCTCAGTTTCCATATGTATGAAAAGAAGGGATTGCAAACAAGCTACTCTAGTTTTATTGTTCTTAGTCATAATGCCATTTACCTCTACAATGTGATTAAGTGGATATTTTAGGTAACTCTACCAAATATCTCAAAATAAGTATATATGTTTTATAAATAACCCTGTCACCTTAAATTATGGTTACTTCATGAATAAGATAAAATGGATTTGCTCCACCAATCCTGATGTGTCCTTGGAGAACTTACTTGACCTTATAATTATTGTACCCTCCTCAGAGAAATCAGAATGACAGTAGTTCTATTGCAGAGGTTGCTGTGAGAATGAGATGAGATCATTCATGTGTTATGGGTTGAATGGTGTACTCCTAAAATTACTATGTTAAAGTTCTAGCTTCTTGTGTCTCGGAATGCTGTATTATTTGAGGATGAAACTTTACAGAGTTAATCACGTTAAAATGAGATCTTTAGGGTGGTCCCTAATCTGCTATGACTGGTGTCCTTATGAAAAGAGAAAATTTGGACATAGAGGTATGTGTGCACAGAGGGAAGATGATGTGAAGAAGCACAGGGAGAAGATGTCTGTAGGCAAGCCAAGAAGACAGGCCTGGAACACATCCTTCCCTTGTAGCCCTAAGAAGGAAACAACTTTGTGGAGACCTTGATTTTGAACCTCCAGCCTCCAGATTTGTAAAATGACAAATTACTATGGTTTGAACCACCCATTGTATGGACGTAGTTACAGCAGCCCTAGGAAACTAATCTAGCATGTAAAGCTTGCTTGCTCCATAAATATTGGTACATTAATGATATAATAAGAATTTCTTCTTGTTGATAGAAAAAAGCAGTTTAGACTTTTTGGTGTGTTCTTCATGCTTTTTTGTTTGTTTGTTTGTTTCTTATGTATCATAACAATTACTGGATTTAGCCTAATGCCTTTTTATTCAATTTTTTAAGAGTTGAAGAGGTATTAACTCTATTTTATAGATGGGAAAACTGAGACAAAGAGAATTGGGAGCTTTTTAAAGGCCATTTGTGTAATTATTTTAACTAGGACTTTTCCTAGAGGAGCTTCAGAATTCAATTTCATTTTAATGCTACACATTGTCCCGTAGATAGAGGCTAGAAGATGAAATAGTATGGCCTTTGGCCTCAAATCTGCCACATTTTACTGGGGAGAAGGACATACAAACTAACATGGTGCTACTACTGGTTATATATTCTATCATCATAGCCCATTCTTCTTCAATTTACAAAATTTCAGTTTGGTTCATGTGCCACTTGGCTCAGGCCTGAGTGATGAATCATGACTGGTCTAACATGTTCTTGTTGACAATTCCTCGTTGACAGAGATTGGTACAAGTATGGTCTGATGACCAGTTTGAACCAATGTAATGCAGAAGAAAGTCCTAGGTGGTATCCTGAAACTAGTGTCTTTCTCATTAAAGAGAAAGCCATTCTTCCCCCTCCCCTCTTAGGACCCATCCTGTGAAGTTATGATGCTTGAGGGCATGAAGGCCATCTTGTAGTTCTAATAAGGAACATCACAGACATATTGAGGATGATGGTGGGGAAAGAGTCTGGACCTATCATGCCTAGTTAACCTACTGCAAATGCTAGAATTGTCTGAACTTCTCAATGTATTTAGGTGTATTATATCTTAATATAGTGATATGTCTTTATTTTTAAAAATTACTCATTGGCATTATGGTTCTGTAGGCCATATAATTATAAAAGTGGAAAAAAGTAGAATTGAAGAGAATATAGAAATAAGTTAAAGGTTTAGGGTCAATATACAGAAGATAGTAGTTAATCCTATTTTGGAAGGTCAAGAAAAGCATTGGAGAAGTTGTCACTGAATTTGATTTTGAAGGATGAAAAGGACATTTCCAGGTAAATAGTGTCAGGAAGTAAATGCAGACCATCAAGGCCTGATATGTAAGGGCAGATGTGACCATGGTCCTTGGATACTAGAGAAACCGCCAGTAAAGCAATTTGTGTGTGTGTCTGTGTATTGAAATCTAAAATGCATGGTGTGAAGCATTGAAGATGAGGCTGAATATGTAGTGGGGTTAGACCTTAGGGCTCTATATAGGAACACTTAATATTAAGCTGGAAAGAAATAGTGGTCATAGTGGTCACATAGAGTGCTCAGTAATGTTATGGCTGAGTTGCCGATCCTCCTGATTGAACCTTGCATATTAAATTTCATCAGCAGGTATGTCCAACACAGAGTTCAGGCTGTTCACCTTATGCTCTTACACAGCCAATATGAGCAGATAACAGAGTAATACTAATTCATCCAAGAATAAATGATAGTGTGTGTGTGTGTGTGTGTGTGTGTGTGTGTGTGTGTGTGTGTGTGTGTTAAGTTAGGATAAGTTATAGAACCATTCAGGTAGAGACAATGAAAACTTGAACTAAGGAAAGCTAAGGAGTCACTAATTAGATCATTTAATTTTTAGTGAATAGCTATTTATTGAACGCCTTTTGTATCAGGATTCTCTAGAGAAATACTACCAATAAGGGACACACACACACACACACACACACACACACACATACACCACAGAGGGTTAAGAGAGATATTTATTTTAATAAATTGAATTCCAAGATTATGGAGGATGAAAAACCCCAATATTTGCAGTCAGCAAGCTGGAGATCCAGGGAAGCCAATGGTATATCTCTAGTCTATGTCTGAAGGCCCCAAAAGCAGGAGAGCTAAGGTTATCAGTTCTAGTCTGAGACTGAGACCAAAGGTAGGAAAAGAAAAAGGACCAGCTTAAAAATAGGCTTAAAGAATGAATTATCCCTTAATCTTTTTTTTTTCTATTTAGGGCTTCAATAGATAGCTGGGTCCACTTCCTATATTCATCTCATCCAGAAACACTCTGACAGACACACACAGAATAATGTTTAACTAAATATATGGGCACCCCAGAGCTCAGTCAAGTTGAAAATCAAGTTAACTATCAGATTTTCTCTGTGTCATTGAAGAATCAGACACTCTTTAGACAATGAAGAATTATATCAGTGAATAAAATAAAATTCTCCACCCTCCTGGTCCTTATGTTCTAGTGGAGAGGGACAAATGATAAAACAAGAAGGGAACGGAGATTCTTCCTGGCTTTGACAACTGTGCTAAACCACGGTCACTTGGGCTAAATCTGGCCAGAATCTGGATGGAACCCTATGGTTTCCACCTTCTCTTTCTCCCTTTTGTCTCCTTAACTGTCATCATCTGTGTGTTCTTCAGAGCCCCACAAGCTCTGCTCTATCATTCAGGTTTATTATCAGTGAAAGAAGAAAGTTACTTTTTGCCTTCGGTCTTTTTCCAGATATCCCGTGGCAGATTGAGGTTGAACAACCTTTTAATTAAAACCAAAATGGAGCCTCTCCTTTGTAAAGCAGTTGTGTAGTATTTTCTGTGTTGCAGTTTACAAAGAGAAAGCACTGCTAAAATATGTCTGTGAGTTGTGAGGAAGAGATCACAGCAGGCTGGCCCAATCAGGGGGCTGCACATAGGGCACTGGATCTCTGTTTTAAAGGATGGGTAGGATTTCAAAACATGAATGGGAGAGCGGAAGATTTCATAAGCCTGTGGTTTACAACCTTGGTTGCTCATTGAAATTACTCCAGGAAGTTGTAAAAAATACTAACATGTGGACTGGACCTCCGGAGGTTTTATTTAATTGGTCTGGGGCTAAACCTGGGTGTCAAGACTTTCAAAACCTTCTCAAGGATTTCTAATGGGCAACCTAAATTAAAAAGCATTGATTGTGGCAGGGGTGATTGAATGAACAAAGATGCCAGGTAAAAACGAATACAAGGCATGTCTGAAAATGGTGATACTAGACTTCTGAGTGTGTGTGTGTGTGTGTGTGTGTGTGTGTGTGTGTGTATGTGTGTACATATGTGGGCCCTCTATCAGAAGACAGGATGAGGAGAGGTCAGACTGTGAGATGCCCTGAGGGCCAAGGTTAGAAATTTGGGAAACCACTGAAGGATTCTGAATAACGAAGAGCTATAATCAAAGTGTGTTTTTCAAAGATATAAAACATCATTTAGAAATTTATTGGTTCTAAATAGAGCTTTGGCAGAATTAAAAATGTTGGCAAACAGTGTACTAGACCAGTGTGCCTCAGATTTTAATGTGCATATGAATCACCTGGGGATCTTGTTAATCTGTAGATTTTGATTCCATACTTCTGAGCAAGGCGTGAAACTCTGCATTTCTACAAACTTCCAGGTGACACTCAGGCTGCTGATCCACAGGCCACTGAGGGGCAAGGCACGACTGGTCAGACTTTTCGCTATGGGAAAACTGAGCCTCAAGAAACACAAGCTAATAAAAAGGACTGACAGTTATGCTCCAAGTTTTCATAAAATCAGAAAAGGGACCATGTCTTAATCATTTTTCTATTCTTATAGTGCCTTGACAGTCCTTCATGGGGACTCTATAATTCCCATGAACTATATTTTCCTTACAGTTAATTCTGTCTTGTTTTTTAAAACAAAGGTTCTAGCTCCCTTCCAGCAGCTCTCGTCATGCTTCCCAGTTCTTTTCTTCTCCCCACCCCCATTCCTTCTACAATAGAACGCACTCTAATTTCCTCTATGTTATCTGAGCTTATGATATTTCCTGGTTAGTTTTCAATATCTTCAATTAAGGGGTTTCCACAGCAGTTGTAGGATTCTGGCAACCTTAGTATTTTTTTAATACTCTGTATAAATTCATTTTTTATTGAATTTTACAAAACAACCACTCTTTTATAAAAGAGCTAATTAAGGGTGTGTGTCACACACACACACACACACACACACACACACACTCATAAATATAAATTCTGTCTGAATTGCATAGATTTCATTTTTCAAGGATAAAGATATAATAGTTCTGAGTTTAATACATGTAGATGAACCACATTTTCAAATATTTTGTACTAACTTCTATACTTTAATATCTAGCAATCTATCCTTCATTATGTTAAATGCATTTTAAAAAAAGTACCCTGTGCAAAATCCACAGATGACTCCCTGGCATACAAAATGGGTTCATGCCCATAAAAATGCAAATTAACTGTGTGCAAATGTAGGCCTTGAACATTTGTATAGAATTTTTTTTTTTTAAAGGCTTCTAACTGAGCCCAAAGGAGCTCTACCAACAATGAGCTGATCAGCAGCTACAGTAATGGCACCGGATACATTACAGTCTTTCTCAGAAGATACTTCCTGAGTATTTAACTAGAAATTCAAAAGTTTTTAATCAGAAAATAGTCTGCTTGAAAAGAAGTAAAGACCTGTTAGGCTTTTGCAGATCAGGTAGCCCTATATTCTGTCAGTCTTATATTATACGAGCATTGTCAATTTCCTGAATGAGAGAAGAAATTGGGCAGTAATTGGATCAAACTCTGAAATGATCAATGAACAAAGAGAAGTAATTATTTAAGCAGTGACAAGCGTGGCCCTCTAAGCCTTTGGTGGTCTTTTATCAGGGATATCTGGAACCGTGTGTGCAGTAGTGTTAGAAAATCTGGTCTATGAGAGTCACACACCCTAGTTGGCAGGGCAAAGCTCTAGCCATTTTTTTTTTTTTTGGCCTTTTGCAGGGGGAACAGTAGTTGAAGCTTTGCACCAAGGCTATGTCAGCTGTGTGTGTTTGCCTCAAAGTCTGATATTAATGTCACATGTGTAATTGTTTTAAACCTCCCTTCCTGGTTTTTAGTGAGTGAAAAGAAACCAGACATATTCTGGCAAACCACTAATCACCTTTCTCACTGTTTCCCCAAACATTTAACTATCTATCAAGTCACAGTTTCTGATGTTTTATGATTGTGGTTATTTATTTTGCTTTTAGGCTTGCTAGAGTCGAGGGGAAGAAAGACCCATACAAATTATTAGGGCTTAGCAGACCCTTCTGGCTGCAGGTCAGGCTGGAGGGCCAGTCTTCTGCGCATGATTTTAGTCAATTTGCCCTCACTGGAGAGTGGACTTTCATTTCTTCCTGTTGGCAGTTTGGGGGTCCTTGCTTCTCTCTCTCCTTTACAATTTCCACGAGAACTCTGTCCTCAATCATTTCTACCTCTGTTATTTCAGAGCTTTGTACCCACTCATATTGTTTTAAAGTGACTCTTGAGTACGTAAGCATAAAGCCATTAGCCTACTTGAAATTTTACTCTGTGCAGTTGAGCATTCCCGAATCATTCTGATGCAATGCAGTTTGCAAATTGGACAATTTCTGTGTTAACATATGTTCTGAAGTCTGAGCCACTTTGGCAGTAGAACTGATGATTTTTCAGGATTTTTCTCCTTTAGCTTTATCTTTCCCTTTTTTTTTCCTATCACTGTCTGCCTTGAGCTTAATAGCTATCAGGAAATGGGGAGTTCAGAAAAAGCTGTGGTCAGAGTAGAGAAGTCCTGTGCCCTTCTTTTGGGGTGGAGTTCTAGGAGGACAAGCTTCCAGTTAGAGATTGTCTAGGTGCTATTAGACAGCCTCCCACAACATGGCTGGAAAACAACAGAGATTTCCTGGTGCAGCACACAGGTTGAGTCGAGGGAGCTACAGGACTGTAGAAGGCCTTGGACAGGATTAAGGAGGATCTGTAGAAAGACAGGTAAGGCCTGAACAGAACCCTTAGCAGATGCTGCTTGGTCAGGTTGCTCAAGAGCCATCCCCCGTGTCCAGATACTCTGAACACCACTGGGAACCTCAAAAGGCACCTGGAGGAGAATGTAGAACCCTCAGTTGGTGGGCTTAAGTTTCCGCCTTCCTGGTAAGAGAAACTATGTTAAACTATTTAGATAATACCTTTCAACACTGGAGTTTGTAGACTTAGATTCATATAGACCTCATGAATAGGTTGATAAAAGTATGTCTTGTAAAAGGCCCACTGTCCTCTTTTTAAAAGTCCCTATGTTGTATTGAGTTCTTTTTATTTTTTTGAGAGTGTTGCCTTCTTTCTCTTTCATCTTTTCCTTCAATAATTAGACAACTTGACACCCCACCTCCTTTTTTTTAAGTGGGGAGGGAAACAAACTCTGTCAAGAAATAAAGTTAGTTATGAGAAGTTTTGTGTCACATCAAATAGGATGGCCAAAGACAATCTCACTAGTAGATGCAGAGACATGGTCAATCCTGCACTGAGGAAGAGTGATAGCTCTTTACACATCAATGTAAAGAAATCTGAAAAAGACCAGGAGCCTTTCTAATTCATATGGGAACATATGAAAAGGGGCAAAATATATTTTGTAGACTACAGAGTCAAAGACTGTTTCTTAGCATGTGGAATAATGATTCTTTGCTTCTGTTCCAGTTAGAACATCTTGGCTGAGTTCCTAGACTTACTTGACATCTAGGGTGAGGCTGGGTGGGTCAAAATCTCTTCTGAGAAAACTTTTGTTTTTGCTGATGTTTGTCCCAAGATCTTAGCAGTCCTGTCACCTACTAAGATTTGAGAATCTCTCAGAAGATTTACTGCTGTACACCCATCAAGTTCCATTTTAGTTTTAACTAAAGATAGTAAATGGGAAGCATATTTAAAAACAGAAATTGAGGGAAAGGAAGGGTAAAAAGAAACACAAGGCTGTCATTGTCTAATTTTATAATGCAAGTGAATGATAAATGTAGGTGTTGATTATCCTGATAAATAGTTATGGCAAACTCAGCGAAGGCTCCGAACGGATTTTAAAAAGTGTTTGGAAAATATAGAGTTCCTTGGCTTGAAGGGAGCCTCGATGATAAAGGGTGGCAGGACCTTGCTGAGGAGCAGACTAATGCAGACTAACTGTTCCCATCTGGTAGGGGAGTTATAGGTGTGGCCAAGAGAGGTGGGCAGCAACACCTTTGTGGACAATCCTCTCTCTGTGGGGGAGCTGACTTCCCCTTAGGAAGGTTACAGGAACAGCCAGAGTATCCAAGAGGAATCCAGTAAGTCTGGAGAAATACCAAAAAAAAAAAAACCCACTTAGGCCAAAGAAATAAGGAAGAAAATAGAGGCAATGGCTAGATGAGACCTTGAATTTCTGACTAACTGATCTATACAGGTAAGGAGTTTTCAAATTCAGCTGAGTGTCTTGTCCCACTGGAAGCTAAGAAAGTTGAGATCATTAGCTACATATTTTGGATCTGATAGAGCAGACTCCAGCTTCCCAGGAGGTAGCATGTTTCTGAGAAGCAATATTTTCTTCTTTTGGTGCCGTTTAACTTTCTTTTCCATTTTTAAAAATATATTTTTTATTTGGCATACTGTAATTGTATACATTGGTTGGGTACAGTGGGCATTGATTGTATTCAACTACCCTTCTTCCATTTTCACCTCTCCCAGTCCCTAATAATCACATTATAGACCTTTTCTAGTTTCCACAGAGGAGAACATGAGGTACTTTTCTGTGTCTGGCTTATTTCACTTAAATAATGCCCTCCAGTATCGTCCATTTTGCTGAAAAATGTCAGTATTTTATTCTTCATTATGGCTAAACAAGACTTTGTTGTATACATATAGAATATTTTCTTTATCCATTTATCTGTTGACAGGCATCTAGGCTGATTCCATGTCTTAGCTGTGGTGAATAGTGCCACAATAAACACCAGCATGCAGATATTTTTTGTATGTTGATTTCCTTTTCTTTGGATATCTACCTAAGAGTAGGATAGCTGGATCACATAATGATTCTATTTTTAGTTTTTTTTAAAAGAACATCCATATTGCTTTCCAAAGTGGCTGCAGTAACATACATTTTCACCAATAGCATATAGGAGTTTCTTTTCTCCATATCCTCACCAGCATTTGTTGTTTTTGTTCTTCTCACAGCCATTCTAACTAGGGTGGGATGGAAACTCATTGTAGTTTTGATTTGTGTTTCCTTAGCTAATGATATTGAACATTTTTCATATATTGGTTATTTATTTTCTTCTTTTAAGCAGTCTCTATTCAGATCATTTTAAAAATTCACATTACTTATTTTTTAATTAAGATTTTGAGTTTTTTAAAAAAATATATTCTGGTTATTAGCTCTCTGTCAAATGAATAGCTGGCAAATATTTTCTCCCATTTTATAGATTGTCTCTTCACTCTGTTGATTGTTTCCTTTTCTGTGCAGAAGATTTTTATTTTGTGATATTTTAATACATGTGTACAATGTGTAATGATCCAATCAGAGTAATTGGCATATCTGTCTACTCAGATATATATCATTTACTTTTGATGAAAACATTAAAAATCCTCATTACTAACTACTTTTAAATATTCAATTTATTGTTGTCATCATAGTTATCCTACTGTGCTACAGAATGTTAGAAAAATTTTTTCCTATCCAATGAGGCCCTGCACCTGTTAACCGTCTTCTCTTCCCCCTTCTTCTTCTTTTTTTTTTTTTTAAGAAATTATTGTTTATTTGTAAGGTGTACAAGATGGTGTTTTTTGATGTACTCATATAATATAATGATATAATATAGAGAAGTGATTTCCTCAGTCAAGTAAATTACATATCCATCATTTATATATTTGCTTTTTATTTTGTGGTAAAAGTACTTAAAACCCCTCTTGACAGATCATCAATGTGCATACAGTATAGCACTATGAACAAGAGTCCTATGTTGTACAATCTATCTCTAGATTTATTCATCCTATATAACTACGTCTTTGTGCTTTTTGATCTACATCTTCCCATTCCCCTGGCCTGGTAACCACTGTTTTACTCCCTATTTCTATGTATTTGTCTGAAAAAAAATGCACACACAGATGAGATTATGCAGTATTGTTTATTCTGCATCTGGATTATTTCACTTTACAAAATGTTCTCTAGGTTCTTTCATGTTCTCACAAAGGGAAGCTTCTGTCTTCTCTTTCCAGGCTGAGTCCTCTAATTCTCTTGCCCAAAATGTCAAGGAATCTCTCCCCTTATCTGGATACTTCATATGATTTCCTCTCCATTTATCTACCAGTATGCTGGGGTTTTTTTCCTGTTTTTATCTTGAAAATCTTATTTTGTCTAGTCCGATATCTGGTATACACAAATCAGGTCTTCAAATTTCATATTTCTAGGAAAAAAACAAAACAATAGAAAAATATTAAGGCATTGGATGGAAACCAAAGGTAACATTTTAAAGAGTAACAAACATATTATCTACCTATTCCTTCTAATTACTTGTTCATAGACATTATAAATGACTGCAATTATTGAAATTCTTTTTTAATCACAACTCTGAGAAACAGCACAGAGAACATCCCCTTTCTCATTGTGTCACATTGCAGTTTAACTTTTTATTTATGAATCAGTCCTCCTCTCAGCTAGAATGTGAACTCCATAAGTTTAGGTACTATATTTTATACTCCCTTGAGTTCTCTTAGTTTCAGGAACAACAAAAATTCCACCTGTGTTTGGTTGTTTGTGCAGCTAAGTTCAAGAGTCTTCTATTAGGACAGATGTGTTGACTGGTATTCCTAGCACAAGGCCAGGTATTTCAGTATTTTCATTCAATAGATAAAATTTGATATTTGATAAACTGAAAAGGCAGCCCATGGAATGGAGAAGTATTTGTAAATCATATATCACATAAGGGTTTAGTATCCATCATATATAAAGAACTCATGACTCAACAACAAAAAGACAGTCCAACTTAATTCTGGGCAAAGGATCTGCATTGCTAACGTAGTGCAGAAGAAATTCATACCTTGTAAAGTCTGGTTGAGGAATACAGGTGTAAAAGTCACAATTGCCCCTTTGAATGAATGTAGGAGGGAGGGGAAGAACTGGATCATTTTTTGAGTACTTTGACATTTCATGATTATATTAAATGATTTGTTTGAGAAGCAGGAATCCTATAGGACCCCCTCTTTCCTTGAACATGTTTTAAGCTCTTCTCCATTTCTGACTTTTTTTTTATAGTATAAAATCAGGAACAATGGCTTTGCTTTTTTCTTTCTTCTACACTGAATAGTTTGGTATTATGTGTATGTGTATATGTGTGTGAGTGTGTGTGTGTGTGTGTGTGTGTGTGTGTGTGTGTACATTAATAAAGACCTTAATAACATTCCAAGTTGTCTGTGCTAAGTAAAGATGATTTCAGATCTATTAGGGATAAAACTCATCAGGCAGCTCAAGAATGGCCTGGGAAGAACCTCCTTAAAAATTATAGGGATAAGAGCTAAGAAAATTACAAATATGAAAAAAAACCCACTCAATGGTGTCCCCAGAGGTAGATGTGAAATAAGTTCTAAATTACCAGAGGAAAAATATTTTAACAGAAGTAACTGGAAGACATTTATCTATATTATCATGTTCTATTATAAAGGGAGAAGGATTACCTATGTATTTATGAGAATCATCTCATTTTAGATTTTTATTTAGGAGAAGAAATATCCTCTCACAAACCCTTGTCAAGTGAAAAGAAAGCAGGAGGGACAGACAGTGTTTGTGATGAGCCCCTCAGCCATGGTGTGGTCCAGATGTTTTATTTCCTAAGATGCCCCTATTTAATTAGTAGCAGATTCAGTATAGTTGCAGATGTGAGTCAGTGAAATGATGATGATGGAGCCATTACACTGTATAATTGTTTTAGCTGTTCCAGTTATTTTTTTCTTCTTCTCTAATGGCCTATTATGCATTCTTATCACAGATAAAATTTGTGCATGTGGGAGAAGCTGCAGCATGTTGTGTTTGATAATGGTTGCATTTGAGACAATTTTTTTCTTAAATGATTTTTTCCTTTCTGGATGTTGTGTGTAAACTTGAAGTTGACGACAATGATTAAAACAAACAAACAAACCCTCAAACGAAAATCCCACACTTGGTTTGGAGAATTATTATACATACAACATGAATTGTTTGATGGAAGTTTGTTGGAGCAACTTCAAAAATGGAAGCATTTCACTTCTTATAATTAAAGAAAAAAAGCAGATGCGTGGTTTTCGATTAGAATTCTAAATAAGGATGCTAGCTACTGGAATAAGGATTCTTAGCTATTTCTGAACAATTTACATTAGTTTGCTGAAACATGCTTTTTTTTCCTCCCTACCTCTGTGCATTGTCTATGCATTCTGTACTTACTATGGCATCAAAGCCTATTTTAGCTATTTTCAAGGGAGTTATGTGTTGTTTCATAAATTTGTTTATTACCAAAGCTATAATTTTATTCTACTGGTTGATAAAATGCAAAAAAAAAAGAAAAGAAAAATAAGTCAAGTACATTATCACAGTCCATAATGATTTACATGGAAATACTTTTGATTTTTACAGAACTGTAGTCATTTTGTGTATTAAGATGTATTAAGTTGAATGATCACCTTAGTAAATGATTTGTTGTGACAGCAGATATGTGTTGGATTCTGTGCAAATAATGATTTTGTTTTATAACATTAGGTATGTATTATCTGTTAATATCTCAACTAATACCTTTCATTTATTGGTAGGCTGTACTGATTTTTAGAACAAATTTGCTTATTTTTAATTGACCGCATATGTGTGTGTTTGATTTTTTTTGGATTCCACGTAGCCTTTGGGTCCAATATCTTAAGACGGCTTCATTTTATCATTTTAATTGACAAAATCAGCATACATATTTTTGGGGCACAATGTAATGTTTATTCACACACACACATATTGTATAATAATCTACTCAGAGTTGTTAGCATATCCATTATCTGAAACATTCATCATTTCTTTGTAGTGAGAACATTCAAAATCTACTGTTAATGATTCTGAAATATATAATATATTATTATTAACTATAGGGACTGTTCTGTGCAGTAGAACACCAAAACTTGCCACTCCCATCTAAATTTAACCTTGTACCCATTGACCAGTCATACCCTTTTCCCTTCCTCCCTCCTCCCTATCTCAGTAACTTCAATTCCATGCTTAATTTCTTTTGAGTTCAACATTTTTAGATTCCACATGTGATATATCATTGTACTTGTCCCTCTGTGCTTGACTTAACATAATATCCTCTAGGTTCATCCATGTTGTTGCAAATGACAGAATTTCCTTCTTTTTTATGGTTTTCTTAATTTTACAAAAGCAATTTTCTTGTTGATGCAGCTATTATTATTGTTGGTGATGATGCATTAGGCAAATGATAGATTTGTCTTTGCAGTAGCTTTCTACCTCTCTTTTCTACACATATGCTCTTCCAGGTACATAACAGAAGCAAGGAGGAAAGGTAATCATGGCTGTGCATTTAGGTGATTCCATGCCCAGTAATAACTATAAATGGACAGCTACAACAATCATGGTCTGACAAATAAGGCAACTGAGGACTCAGGCTCAATCATAAAGGTCTGGATCATCTTCCAGGTAAATAACCCAGGCCAGCTGAAGTGAAGGCTGCAGGTGAGGGTTAGTGCAGGAGGAAAACCATGAGTTTCAAGTGCAGCATTGCCATCAGCTATAGTTCTGAGTGCTAGAGCTTAGTTTCCCAAATATCCTGATGTCTTTTTCAGTAACTGAAATCAACCACCCTTAGAAGTGTCTTTACTGTCGAGAGAAAAGTAATGTCATTTTATTTGTATTTTTTCAGAAGAAGATGTGAGAGAACATGAATGGCCTAAGAGGTACACTGTGTTGGGTCAGATTAAGCAGACCCCTGGGTTTGCTCAGCCAAGATTTTCTGCTTGATGTTAAAGATGAATCTCCAGGAATATAGCTCTTAAAATCTGTTGCATTGTACAGATCTTAGAGTAGCGGTGTCACCCTTCATAAGAGGGAGTCTCATTGATCTTCACTGTTGTCTTTTGTTGGGGGCAGCCGTTCTCTTGTTCCTGGGTTGCCCATGGGCATGACTTTACATTACCTTTTCTTATGCATTAGGCTAAGTGATCACCTCTTTTCTCTGGGCCTTTGTTGATAGTGAAAGTGGGACCTGCTAAACAATCATGTGCAAAGGGTCAGTAGGTTGAGCCTAAGTAGCTGCTGGTGGGAAGGTGGTGAGTAGCCGAGTTTGCATCTACCCTGGACTTGCCCTGCTTGTAGGTCTGCTGTAGGCACTACTAACGTTGCCACTACTGTCTTGGGGTCTGGTTTTCTGAAGGTTAGCTCTTTTTGTATAATCTGGAAGTGTAGGGGATTTGGTGTCCCATGGGGCAAACAAGGGTGCCCCTTCTCCTTCCCACATCTTAGAGAGACTGTTAGGAGAAGCAGTCATTTGTACTTCCTTTCTGAAGATGTGTTAGGAGACTGGGCACTCAACTTGAGTGGAAAGCTGAGACTCTCCCTCCTTTTCTGCCTCAGACCCACTTTTCCTTATTTTTAGGTATCACAATCCTTAAAAGAATATTGGTATGTAAAATTTGACCATAAACTGATTTGTAGAAAAGGGAGCAACAGAAGTAGATTTTCAGACTCTTCAGTATCCCGTAAGGGAATGGGGGTAGCTGTGTTAACCATAGATCATACACAATGCTCTAGTGTACATTAACCACTTAATTTCCAGCCATCCAACAAGAACAATTACAACTGTCTCCAGAGGACATTAGTTACTGCCTAGATGGAGAATCATGTCATGGAACACTGTCTAAACTGCAAGAAGATATTTTTCTAAAGATCAAAACTTCAGTGAATGCAACCAGTAATGCTTTTATTGCTGACAAACTGACAGGAGGGACTCAGAATTACATAGCAGCAACACTTCAAGAATCACAAAGCATTTGTACAGCATGTTAGGGCTTTGATAGGTTCCTGAGTTATCAAATATAAGTTTTGAAGCTTTTCAGACTTCCTTGAAGGAGGTGCTTCCTTCCAAATGCTAGTCCGTTTTAGGAGGTGAAGACTGAAAATCTTATCTGAAGGTGCTTAAGAACTCTAAGTCAACATGGTGACTTAAGATGGAAACAGCTATTTTGATCTTCCCATTTTTTTTGTTTTTTTGCTAGCATAAGCCCAGAAACAACAAAAGTAATAAATTTTAACTGTGAAAAATTCTTGCCTTTTCAGGGTCATTTAATAAGAACCAAGAAAAATGAACATACAAAACTAAATGAAATAAGGTGGAATTAATATATTCAAAATTGGGGCATATCATATAAATTTTGATTTTCAGATTAGACTATTAAGAAAATAAAAAATAACTAATTTTGTAATTTGAATTTTCAAAGCCAATGGCAATTCAGACTACAGTGCTTCTTGCATAGGGGCACCCATTGGAAAAAAATCGATTTTTTAACTTTTGTAATTCCTGTTCTAATAACTATTAAGGAGAAGCACATCCTCAGACATTGAAGCATAGAGTTAGAAAGTTTCCCAACATTGGAGAAGTCTCCATTTTTGTTTTAGCCCAAACAAGGATAGAAAATGAGTGAACCCACATAAGGGGAGCTTAAGAAGGAAAGACAGGTAAACAGACAGACAGACACACACACACACACACACACACACACACACACACACACACAATCACCCTGTTAATGAACACCATTTTAATGTTCTAAGAAGGGTAAAGGAGGCAGCCTCTGTTAATTAACTGAACAGTTTCACTAAGGGAAAATGATCTTGAATGAACATTTATAGTGTTTAGGAACTTTATTTTGTAAGAGTGGATTTGGGTCCAGGGAATATGAAAATATTGGTTTTCTATGGCTGTGTAATAAATGATCAGTGACACAAACTTAGTTCACATTTCTGTAGGTCAGAAGCCCACTTGGGTTCAGCTGGGTTCCTGATATATAAGATTTAGAACAAGATGCTGGTACTCTGGGCTTTTATCTAGATAGCAACTCTAAGGAAAGATCTGCTTCCAATTCACTCCAGTGTTGCCACCATCTAGTCCCTTGCCGTTGCAGTTCCAAGGTCCCTGTTTCCTTGATGTCTCTTACTGTATGACCTCAGCTCCTTGAGTTCCCTTTTTTTCAAAGAAGCAACTGGGTAAGTCCTTCTCATGCTTTAAATACCTCAAACTTTCTTTATTAAACTTCTTCTCTGCCATTAGCCAGATAAATCTCTCTGCTTTTAAAGGTTCATGTGATTAGATCAGGCCCACTTGGATGATCTCTCAGTTTTAAGGCAAACTATGAAATGTAATATGACATGGAACTGAAATCTCATCTACAGGTTCCAGTGATTAGACTGTGGAATCTTAGGGGCCATTCATGGAAATCCTGATGATTGCAACGCTTTTGTAATCTTGGAGGTGGCATGTGTGTTGCAAAAGATTAATTTACAATTTACCTCCTGTCTTGGACTCTTTGCTTTTCTTCTCTTTCACTGAGATTGCATGCCTTCTTCCTGTTGCCCTCAGAGGAGAGGTGTGGAGAAATGGAGAGTAGGAATTGTCTATTATTCTTTCTGGCATTTGCTTTGAGGATTTAAACCTAAGGAAGGTATCTATTGCTAGCTATAAAAATAATTTGTCCCCAGTCATAAAGGTAGTGGATTCTTCCTCATCTTAAGAGATGCCCAGTGAAAAGAACAGGTGAATGTGATCAGAGCAGAGCAGTATGGTCCTCAGGCAGTGCAAGGAAGAGCCAGGTCCTTGTGCTGGGACTGCTGCCAGAACACCAGACAAAGAGGTTTATCATCACCTGTATGAAGGATTGGCCCTCGTGTGCCACAGAAGCACCTGCCAATCATAAATGTCAAGAAATTTTAAGGACTAATGCTAGTGACCCTCTAGTGTTTATACATGAAACTTTACCCATTTTCTCTGACAAGAAGGAGAAGTCAAGTGCTAGGTGGTTGGGCAACAGAGTTATCAAAACTAACGAGATAGAGTCTTAGATTTGTATGCTCCAAAAAGGTTGGTTGGTGCAGAAACCATTGAATTTGGGCTGTATTCTGCAATATGGGTTTGGTGATATCTCCTTGAACTTAACTCATGGGGCAAGAATGAAAGGTGGATGAATTATTTTGGGATTCTGGTACAGAAATAACAAAGAGTTGTAGTATTACAAGTAGAAGTAGTTGTATTTACTAGAATGTAATCACTGGTTCTGATTTTGACCTTGGGAATCTCATCAATACTGTAGTATTCATCCTAGGCTGTTATTCTGCAGTAACAAAACCCCACACATATTGGTAGATTACAAAAAAATGTTGCTTACTTGCTTCTTTCCTTCTTCCCTCCCTCCCTCTTTCCCTTTCCTTCCTTCCCTTCTCTTCTTCTTTTTTTTTCTATTGAACTCAGAATGTTGCTCAGACTAAACATACAACATACCACTGAACTATATCCCAGCTTCACAAATTTCTCTCTTGTTCCTACTACTCGTTTAGTCAACTGGTACTTTGCATTCTGTCAGCGTCATTACAGTATCTGGACTGGAGAAACTGTCCCCATCTGGGGCATGCTAATCTCATGACAGTGCCCAAGAGGAAGTGATACTTAAAACCTCTCTTTGGAATTGGTTCATCTCACTGCTTCCATTTCATTGCACAAGCAAGACATTCAATCAAGGATGGCATCCATAGGGTAGATACATTCAGTCTTTTTAAGGGACAAGTGTAATTATGTTTTTTAAAAATGTGGTCTACTACATGCCCCTCCCTCCCTAAATCTACTGATTTTTTTTTATTCCTAAATAATTCTCTGGAGTGTTTTTTATATTCCAAATTAAAACTGTTCTCTCTAGAAAGAAAATTCTCCTTATTTTTCTAATTCATGATATCATATATTTGTTTTAGATTTTTTTGTTTTTGTTTTACTATTTGGATTTTAAAACACACCAAATAGAGTATTTCTGTGTTCTGCCAGTTTCTCTCTGGGACATTCTTGGATGCTCCCCTTTCCTGGAAGATGTCACTGACACTGATGCTGACTGGATCAGGAGGCTGGTGCATATTGAAAGAGTGCTGTAGCTGGAGGCTCTGCCTCACGTCTGTCTCCTTTCACAGTTTATTAAGTAAGCAGCATGAACATGGGCTCTCTGAGATTCAGTCTTAGGAAATAAGATGGAGTTCATTTGTCCCTGTTGAGGTTAATGAGCTCATAACTTTTTAAATTCTTTTTGTTTTACTTTGTTTATAATATCTTTGCAATCTTAATGATTCACATAATTGCACATACATTAAAAATTAATTTCAACTCAGAAATCTTGAGATACACAATAACTGTGTACATATCTAAGAGGAAGTTTGCCAGAGAAAGAATTATTTCAGATCTTAATATTAGGAAATGGCTATAAAGGTCCCAGAAAAAAGTATAGATTTGAGTTAAGAAATGGACTAATATTTGGATTTAGGGGCCTGAAGAACTTTCTTTATATTGGATATTAAAAAATCATCTGATAGGAGGCTGGGGATGTGGCTCAAGCAGTAGTGCGCTCACCTGGCATGCGTGCGGCCCAGGTTTGATCCTCAGCACCACATACAAACAAAGATGTTGTGTTCGCCGAAAATGAAAAAGTAAATATTAAAATTCTTTCTCTCTCTCTGTCTGTCTGTCTCTCTTTAAAAAAATCATCTGATAATGAGCTTAAGGTATTATTGAAGTTCATTCAGTCCTTTTACTATGTATGGTCTCTTGTCATAGGTTTGGTCACTCACATGGTTTGTGTCTGCCAGCATTTTCTTTTCATTGAAATGGCTGCCTAAATGGATTGAGCAGCTTAAAAAGGCAGAAATAAGTATGGTGCATTTTCAAAAATTTCTGACAAAGATGTTTTTAAGAATCGGTGAGCAAGAAATAATTGATACTTTTATTTTCTTTAAATAGAAAATCCAGTCTCAGTTCCCTCCCTGATGAGGCAGCACCAGATTCTGAGAGTGTGGTAATTAGTAGAAAATGGAAGAAGATAATGGTCACATTTTCCAAGCCCATTATGGGGTTTTAAAAATTTATAACCTTTTGTTGTTGAACATCACACAGGGCACAGGCAGCTTTGGATTTCTGGGAGCCCAGGGGGCAAGGACCTCGTGTCTGGGGTACATCATACAGCCAGTTTTGTCCTTTCTGGGAGTGCTCTTTCTGAAGTACCATAGATCTGACTTCCTTCCTTTCCTTTTCTACTCTTATCTTCCATATCTCTTCCCTCTATGTTTGGTTGTGTGGAAATTGCTGGCCTCTCTCTGGATGTTTAAGACAAAAATCTCTCTCTAACTCTCATTATTGCCCTCAGTTGCAGGATTATCTGTGCAACAGAGGGGAGTTGGCACCCAGGCTGCTGTGTTCCCATGGTCTCCATCTCACTAACACCCGAGTGTAACTACAATGAATGTAACTACATTATAGGTTTGATTCTTCTTTTTTCAACTAGTGAGTGACTCTACTTTGTGATTTGATAAATATTTCTTGTAGGTGTCTTAGAGGAAACTATTCTAGCAATCACATGTCACTTGATTCCACACCAACACGCGAATCAACAGCGTGTCTTGCTTTTATTTGAGCTCTGATGAAGCCAGGCTGTCTGTCTGCATTCCAACAGATGTTCTGCCTTTGTTGATACAGCTTTGGTGATTCTTTCTCTTTTGACAGCCTTCTCCTGGAAAAACAGAATTCAGGGAGTTTCCTGGTGCTTAAATTGTTTTGTTGTTGGCATTCCTTAACCAATTGGTTTCTTGATCTTGATTTTGTAAACTCTCTAAGCTTTGTGTGTCTTAATAGAATTGTCTTGGTGATATATCATGTATCTTTTTGTGTGTCTCTGGCAGGCTGCAGTAATGATTAGTATTATATGATTTTTGAGGTTTTGAAAATGACAGTTAATGGTGGTGCATTTATCAGGCCCAAGACTGGGTAAATAGAACGATTTATCCAAGTGCACATTAACATGAGCCCAGTAGTACCAATGACAGGGAGGTTTGAAGGGCATAATGAGGCTTATGCTTCTATGCAAAATGTGGGAGGTTGATAAAATGCTGCTTTTGTAAGGCATTGGGAAATTAAATTTCTGAATGCTACTAGCATCAGTAGGAAGTAGGTCTCTACCACAGACCAGTATCTGAAGGTAGGAGGGTAAACAGTGCATTTTACAATCAGTAAAGTATAACACAAGTTATGAAGATTAAATTTAGCACATCCTTCAATTATGAATGAAGTCAACAAGCCACTGTATTGACAGCTCCTGTTACTTTGTCATCAGTATAAACCACAGGTGTTTTTATATTGTATCATGGTTGTTGCAAATATTTCAAAATATTATTTACACTCTATTTCTAAAATTGTTTGTGTTATTAGATATGTTGCCTCCTCTTATGATGTAAAAGAAGCCCATATATTACTTTATGACAATAAAAATTTTGACATTTATATTTTATTGGTATTCTTTATTATAATGTTTTTTATTGCCTACATTTAAAAAACATTATTCCAAGAAGAGGTCTGTGGCATGAACGATTAAGAATTTCTACTTTCATAGAAGCCCTGAATCTTGCCAGGCCACCACCAGACTTCTTTTCCTATCTTCTTTCTTTTCCTTATTCTTCAGCAGTATCCAGGATGTTCCTTCCAAAGCTGTGGCATGCCTGCCTGCCCTGAATATGAATATACCCTTTCTATAGTCCTGTTGCAATTTTCAAATTTGCAAATGTGATATGAAATAGGAAAATTCAGCAACTAAAATAATATAAGGCCCCAAATCTTGCAGTGACATAATCTCTGAGCTCCAGAGAATGCTAAGTAACAATTGCCAAATTATAATGCAGATCAGAATATCTAGTATGTGTATTCAATTCACCACTTTTCAACTTTATAGCTATCTGAAAACCCTTCTAAGAGATAGCTCCTTGAGGATGGGGCTTATGATTTGTTCACCATCACATTTATTGCCAAAATCCTGTCATTTAGGAGACATTCAATTGATGTTTCTTAAATTGAATTCTAAATGAGAAATAAAAGCAGTTTTGTAGAAAAACTGTTGTTTTGAGTACTGCATTAGTGGCTAACTTTTTCCAGGTGTTGCTAATACCCATTTTTTTTATAACAATGCAGTCATTAGAGGCATGTAAAACAAAATGAAAGCAGTGAAAGCAACAGTGACCTACAAATATATATGGTTGTATAGCTATGTTGAAACCTTATCAAGCCTATCATAGTTATGACATCCACTGAAATAAATTGGTCCTGTACTAGATTGACAGCTGTTCGGAGGCAGCAGCTGCTTTTCCTAGAGTAATTACAGATATTGTTTTTTAGTGTACAATGTCAGAACACAATTTTATTGATATGACTGACATGATATCATCTTTGGAACTAAATAGATACCATCAGATTTAAGATAACATGCTTCTCTTTCTTACTCTTCTTTTAGCTGTATATTATATGAACTCCAACTACAAATACAATTAAGGGATGTCAATAAAAATGGAAAATTTTGTAGTGTAAAAGTACATGGATATTTAAGAGAAGCAAATGATACATGTACCAGTGGTTTTTAAGCGTTATTTGTTTTCTGGTGAAAAATATATTGACAAGATACAAGTATTTTTCTCTATGCCACCATCTTGATCTTCATCTCCTCCTCCCGCTTCTCCTTCCTCTTGTGTGTGTGTGGCAGGGGATGGGTGGGTTCTGGGGGTTGGACCCAGGGCAAGTGAGCCATATCTGTAGCCCAATTTTCATTGCACTTAAATACTTAAAAACGTCTAAGATACTATATATTTGTTTATTATATGTTTTTTACTGTCTGTCTCTATCTAGAAAATAAGATCTCCTTCAGGGCAAAATTTGGTCAACTTATGTAACCTAATAATCTAAAATGATGCTTGAAATTGAGTGCTTACATAATAGATACTTGTTGAGTAAATAAGTGAGATATATATCTATATCTGTATCTTTATATATAATTTTTGTCAAGTCTAGTTTTACATTATATCCATATCTCCTTATGGTTAGGTATGTCCTGGTAGCTTAACATCATTTCCAGGTACATTTGAATAACTACAATTGATAACTATGGACTCTAAATTTATAAGACTTTGTAATTCTATTAATAGTGACTGATGCATAAAGCAACAGAGAATTTTCCAAGGGTTATTTGAGATCCAATCACTAGTGGTTGTATAATTGTGTCACTATCCCAGTAGTTTTGTAAAATTAGTGAAATGTTAATATTCATATTCGTCTCCTGTTTCCTGCAGCAATGTGAAATGTGAAC
Organism: Callospermophilus lateralis; assembly: GCF_048772815.1. Lineage (NCBI taxonomy): Eukaryota > Metazoa > Chordata > Mammalia > Rodentia > Sciuridae > Callospermophilus > Callospermophilus lateralis. Next base: position 294,240 of record NW_027517765.1, read on the forward strand.
CAGAAAATAAGTATTAACAGCTCAGGCCTTTTAAGAAAATAAGGATTGGCATTGAAGTAGTTGAGTAGATATTATCAACCACTGTAGAAATTCAGGAACCAAGTACTGATGTTAAATAACACAAAAGAAGTTTGTGAAATGGAGATTTATTTTTTGCCTTCTAAAGAGTAATGGCTTTGACTTAATTTCTTTTCCTTGAGTTTCTGAATTCTTTTAATTCCAATCCTAATTTCAAATTTATATTTAAAAATTTATTTTCTCGGCTGTAAATGCCTCTGATTATTGAGAAAAAAAACAAATTTGTTTTTAGACTAGAGTATGAAAGGTCCAATGGACTGTTTATTGACAGGTAAAGATGTCATTATAAATGAAATATGGACCAGAAATTCATGAAAAGTATGAATCATGAGTACCCTGACTCCTGATTACTGTGGAGAGTGGTCACTAATTGCATAATTCTCTGAAAAGACACATGATTTCCTTGGACTTCAGAACCATATGGGATTCACTTGATTATTTGAAAAATCTGTGCTTTTATGAAGGAGATAAAAATAAAGTATGGTTCTTTCCTCCTGGTAATAAAACAAGGAGCTGAGAGGCAAAGTGTTTAGACAAGTGCCATTAATTATATTATTAATAAATCCAAGAGCACAGCTAACTGAATTGAACAACAACGACAAAGAACTGTGGTTAAAAAAATTGTGTGTGCCGACATGCTCACTTTTCTTTTTGCCCATGTGCCAGTGATGATAAAGAAAATAAATGACCAAGTGAAGTAAGAGACATCTTTGATTCAGTTGAAGTCTGACCAGTCTCAAAGGAATTTTGGAAATGGGATAGAGAATATGTGCTAGTTGTTCTAGGTTTATTACCAGAGTCTTCTACTCCATAATTATACCCTCATATAAAATCATTTGATCCTAAAATTAACCCTGTGAAATCAGTATGATTATCGTCTGCATTTTTCTGTCTGAGAATGTGATGTTCAGAGGTAAGAAATTGAATTAAGCTCATTTGGTTAGTACATAGGATCTGAGTCCAAATTCCTGATTGCAAATCCCATGTATTTTTTGTTACTTTATGAAGCAGCTTCTAATTTCAAGCATCTAAGGGCTAAAATCATACTCCCAGACCCCCCTAGAAGGAGCAGCCCTGGTCCTCATGATTCTGGACTTTACATATCCTCAGATTTCATTACCAGTTTTGCCCTGCATGTTATTTTAGTATCTGAGAAGATTATTTTACTGATTTAAGCTTAAACATGGATCTATCTACATTTAAGGATTTCAGAGCTTAATAACTTTAGAGGGAAAACAAGCAGCTGGGAGGATCTTTGGAATGAGGTCAGCTCCACAGATGAATGAGGTACAGTCCACAATGTCTCATATTTCATCAACACACATATAAGAAATAATAATATGTGGGTTTAATATAGCTTGATTCTTCTTTTCACCTACCATTTCTAGGGTACTGATAGGCAGACTGTTATCTCTGAGTCCTGAGAGAAGTAGCTTCCTACACATTCTCAATCCTGACCCACCCACTCTTTCTCTAATCTCCTGGCTTCTCAGTCCACATTGGTCTGGCTGTTCTGCATTAGTGCTCACAGGCTCTCCTTACTGATCAGGCCTGACCACCCAGGATGTGTCTTTCAAGAGGCCTGGGATCATACTTCCATGTAACTGACTATTGCTTCGTGATTTTAGGCAGAAAAAGGATTTCAATCCCTGACTAGAAGCCTTTTGCCCATTATCTGAAACCTACCACAGATCTGGCCTTTATGTAGCCTTCTGCTAAAAGAGTTGCCACATAATTTATTATCCAAAAAGATCTCTTTGAGGGGATACTAATGATGATTATAACAGGATACTATGTATAAACAGGGCTGCTTAAGGCAAAGCAGGACTATGACCATGCTATCAATAAGGAACACTTACCTGAATAAATAAAAATAATGCCCCTCACTCCCTATTAATGTTCTGTGACTGAAATTGAAGATATCTAAGATGCTGTTCTGGGGGCCTGAGCCATGGATGGCTCATCCATCAGTGATTCAGTTTAACCATTTTGTATTTTATTTCAGGTAGGGAACAAGGGCAAGTTCAAAGTATTGTGACTGCCAACTTTTACAATTACTTAAAAGGAGAATTCTAGTAATTATGCAGAACAGAAATGGAAAGGGTCATATTTTGAAACACTTTTCTATTATCATTGGAATCTAGGTAGAAGTTCCTCCTTGGCTTTGAAGAGAAGGTTGATGGTGTTTTGCTGTAAACAGATAAGCACCTGCATCTTTGTGAAGGATATTTTGTCTAAACTTGCATATTCTTTTGTATCCTGTATAATTCAGTGATAAAAGGCAAAAGGTCAGCAACAAATGTGTAACTCCATTCTTATGATCTATTCAGACATGAAAATTTTTTGACTAGACAACCATAATGCTTCTCTGTTCTCTGATTGGAAGCTGTGATGGAATTATACTTTTATGCAAATAAAAAGACATTAACTTTGGAAAAGATATGTAATGAATCCCTTCTGGGGTTCCAGGAAGTCTGTTGAATTCAAATACGTTTTGAATGCTATAAATGATACTGATGTGAGAGGAGATGAACTATGTTCAGAAGAGCAGCTCTGAAATTCCTTTTGATTTGGGGTAAACCACCACTCGGACTCTTTACATACATCATTGTGAAATATTAACCTTTCTGAATTTCTGCGGGTTTGAGAATCAAATTTATTTAAAGCAAAAGTTTCACCAAACATAAACATAACCATCTTCACGTGGAACAAAGTGTCTGATTTATGTAGCTCTCATTGTTTTTTAACATAAGCATGACCTTCAGGTCCTTTCATGCTATTTTATGTTTAGGTGTTATCAACAACCTTAGAATACATATAAATAGGGCTGTTTTGGGCTATCACATTTACAGTTTCTAAAGCAATGGATATGTTGAAAATCATTTCTATTTTTTCAAATTAAAATCCAAATGAGAAGTTGACTACTAAGCAGTTTTGTATTATATATCACTATCAAGTTATTAAGAAAGAGCATATAATAATGTGTATACTGATGCCTTTGAGAGTTGATCCAAAATGGCTTTTGTCTATAACAGAACGTAACCCTCAAGCTACTGTGATATTAAATACATAATCTTAAATGTGTTTGTCAATCATTTTAATAATGTGATGGAAAATACATAAGAGACATCTAAATCATTATACAATAATGACCATTATAATAATAATTATATAATTCAATCATTATAAATAAGCTTGTTGATATATATACTTACATAAAACATGCTGAAACAATAGAAAAATAAACAGGAAATGAGACTTATGTTGAATGATAAGAAAACTAGAAAATATTTCACCATTTCAAGAAACAAAAAGAACATTCAACATTCTATTTTAATTTAGCAGTGGTAGTTAGGGAATGGTTAGGAATGAGGGGTTTATATTAAGCAATACTTTGGTTGTAGATTAGATTGAACTTGATGAAAGCATGTTCTCTGGTAAGGAAGAAGGGAAGGTCCAGAATGCCTCCACATTTTCCAGTTTAAGTGGTTGAGGGAGTAAGGATGCTATGAAAGAACAATATGGAAAAGGAAGAGCAGTAAGGGGCTCACGGGTGTAGGGTAACGAGGTTTGCACAGTGATGGAAGTCAGATGATATTACTGCAGAAAGGATGTCTTAGTGTATGGTTTTAAATCAGAATATCAAGGAAAGAAAGGGATAAAGACTATTGCAGATGCAAAGGGCTTTGGAGAGGACAAATTGTAGAAATGAGCCACCAGAGAAAAGAGGTTTACTTTGTTTCTCTGCAGATCACTTATACACAGTGATGTTCAAAATGATCCCAAAGTAAAAGTACACATTTATATGCACATTCTTCAACTCGATAACACCATGAAAACAATTTGGATGTTTTATGTCAACACAACAGTGATTTATATGTATGTGTAATTATGTATAATAATTGTCTCTTTTTGGTCTTGTTTAGCAGTGGTAAGGAAGAAGAAATTTCTCTTTTTGTCATTTTGCAGGCTGACATAACTTTCTGGTAGAATACAATGATAGATTCTTACTTCTAAATATAACAATAACAAGAAAAACATAATCATCATAGATATCACTGAGAACTTATTAATTTGAGCATTTTGCTAATTGAGAGGCCTTGTTTCATTGGATTCTCAAAACAATAATAGACTTTATCAGTATGCCTTCTGTTCAGATGAGGAAAATGAAACTCAAGGAGGTTGAGTAACTTGTTCAGAATTAGACAGCTACTAGATGGGGAATCTGGGATTCAGATCCAGGAAGTCCAACTCTAGGACTGGTGGTCTTAATTTCTACACTCTTAAGAATAATTGTCCCAAAGAGTAGGCATTTGTATTTAGTCTAATGTAATATATCCTATTAATACACACTCACATACATTTCATAATGTAAGTAGAATATATTCACCCTCAGGAAGTTAAAAGCAATGCACCACATTTTGGAAGGGATACCTATAATATAAAAATTAATCATTTATAATTGTATTTAAGGAATTAGAGAAAGTCAAGTTCCTGCCTAAATATAGTAACAGGGTGTTAGTATTTCCATTGAACTATTTATAAGCTTGGTTTATTATGTCACATAACAGGAAAGAGAATATGATTATAAAGAAATGTGTTTTTATATTTTCATGTGTATTTACATACAATGCACACGTGGAAGAGAAATTGGGTACTGCATATTAAAAAGGTGAATGCAGTGACAACTAGAATGAGTCTGTCTGCTATGCGCTGGCAGCTAAGTCGGAAATTGGGCGAGAGTCTTAAAAGAAGAATTAAAAGTCCCATGAATTGCATTTGCATTGTTGTGTATTAGTCTGTTAAGGAATAACAGGTCAACACCACAGACAGCATAATGCCAACCAGTGGTGTGATGAAGGTCAGTCATGGGCCTGCCCAGAGTCCCAGCAGAAGCCCACTACTGAAAGCCCTAGGATTGTGGAGAGCCCAGATTATAAATTATATCCTTTTAATCTTTTTTCATGATTCTCTAAAGCTGCTTATGTGAACAGCTGATAACTCATGCCTCCTTGTTTATGACAACTATTATATTAAGGGTGGAGTGACTCCAAATTTAATCTATCGTTGACATTTCTGTAAAAAATAACCTTGTCATCTTCCCACGGGGACATTCCCATATATTCTTGGTTCTTCAGTTTAAACCCTCAAACCTCATCAACCTCTTTTGTCTTGTGACAAGGCGCATACTCACTTATTTATATAGCTGCAAATGTATTTTATTATTATTGGGTTTCTTTGTTTTATGTAGGAAGGTCAAAGAAAAGCATAGTATATTTACTCTGATTTTAAGGTTGGAAATTTGTGTACCATTATAAAAGAAGATGAAAAATTAATTTCTTAAATTTTTTATATAGTGAAAGTACTACTGTTTAACACATTTATCATTACTTTAATGAGCAGTGTTGAACAGTATGAGAGAAAAGAGAAAATTATATTATAATAGACTTCCATAACCAGGATAAGAATCCCACATGCCTTACCAATACATGTGGAAAGCAAAAGGTAGCTGCACTATTAAGGAACATTTTGCAAAGTGAGATTATCATATTACTTTTCTTATTAGAAACTTGTATTCACTTTAAGTTACTATATTGTTTTGTCAGGGAGAGACTCAATATGATGTCCATATATTTTGATTCAAAGGTAAGAATTTAACTCGATGAGTAATATTTTCTGTTTTCTTGTGAATGAAAAATTAGTAAGTAGGTGTATTTTGGGGGGGCAATTACAACTTCTGGTTCTTAAAGTAGCTGCAAGCATTCAGAATGTTCATATTCTTCCAATATAGCTTTCCTATTTTCTTAAAATGACAATTATTGTTTTACACTAGAGTTTTCCAAAACTCAATGAAACTTGTATTAGTTAATGGTAGGCAAAGCTGATAAAACAAAAAGACTAGAAACGTGTGGTTTATTTAATTTTGCACAACAGTCTTGACTTAAGTGATCTAGGACTGAGGGATGGCTGTTCCAACCCAGTGTAAGGTTTAAGTGGCAGCCCCTAGTGTTGCTATTTCCAACTATTGGGAAGAAAAGAAAAAGGAAGTACAGGCAGAAACACTCAAGGAAATGACAGAAAGTCATGTCTATTACTTCTGCTCATAATCTAACAATTTAAATTTAGTAACATTTCCCTGCAAGAGATATTGGAAAATGTAATCTGTAGATGGGTGACCATGGCCCAGTTGACATTCTAGGACTTCTATCACTCTAAGGAAAAGGGGTAGCAGAAGACTTCACCATGGTTTACCTCTCTGGTTGCCTGAGTTTAACTCCTGATCCTCTTCTCCTGTATAAAACACATCTCTACAACAGAGATGCATAAATCCAACCCAGTTACTGCAAACAGCTCCAAGTGTAGACTTTGATGCTTGTCTTCTTTAGCAGGTCATGTTGCAGCAGTCCAAGGTTTACCAAACTATATACTAAAAGGTTAGGAATCTTCCCATTGGTTCCCAGTACCTCATGTATAATGTCAAGAAGCAACAAGAAAATCAAATTTCCATGTCCAAGTGGAATATCCAAAAGTTATTGGTTCAGAGTAGTTGCCAAACCCTTTTTATAGAAATTGTAAAGCTTCCCTGCCCTGGTAGGAAGATGAATTCCTTAGAAGACTCATCTTGCTGCTAATGTCCTGGAGTTATTCTCTTGGTCCGTGGCTCTGCTCTCTAGGATGTTCTTCTGTTATCTTCTTTGGTCATAGTTGAAGAAATTGTTGGAGATTATGCTCTCATGGGCACTGTTTGTCTTTTACAGCCAGCTTCTTACTAGTGTAGCCTGGCATTAGAGGTAAATAATTGTCTTCCTAATCTGTGGAATCAATGTTACCCTTATAGGAAAATGGGTCTTTGCAGATGTGCTTAAAGATTTCAACATGTGACTATAACTCTAGATTATTAGGGTGGACTCTAACTCCAATCTCAAGCATACTTATCAGAGAGAGGCTGAGGGAAATGGCCTAAAGAGGAGGGTAAGGGGATGTGAAGATTAAGGCAAAAATCAGAAATTGGGGTGCTATAGTGAAAAGCCAGGGGTTGCTGGCAATCACCAGAAACATGGATGGATTTTCCCTGAGAGTTTCCAGAGGAAAACAACCCTGCTTTATTTGGGGCTTTTATACAGGAGAACTGTGAAAGAAGAAATTTGTGTTGTTTTAAGCCACCAAGTTTGCATTTATAGCCAGCTCTCCTTATCTGTGGATTCCACAACCCCTGATTCAACCAACTCGTGATTGAAAATGCTGGGGGAAAATTATGTTAGTACTCGTCACTGTTCCCTAACAATACAGTGTAGTAGTTATTTCCATAGCATTTACCACATATTAGGTACTTTCAGTACTATAGAGATGATTTAAAATAAAGATGATTTAAAATACAGGAGGGCACACATAGGTTACATGCAAATACTACATTTTATACATGAGTTGAATATATGCAGATTTTGCTATTCTCAGATTTTGATATTCACAATGGACCTTGGAACCAATACCCCATGGATACTGAGGGATGATTGTCATTTGTTATAGCTATCACAAGAACCTTATATGCTTAGGTTGGCATTTATTTGGCAATATAGTTCCTTCAAAAACTTCGTCAGGTCTGTATGTGTTCAGCAATTCCCTGTGAAAATAACCATACACAAAGATTTCTTTTGGTCCTGATTCTTAAACCTGTCAAATCTCCTATTTGTTTACCAGGTTCAGTGCTCAGTCTATCTTTCTCTTTTAATTTAGTGTTAACTATTCTAAGTTCATCAAAGGATAAACTATGTCTTACTTTTGCAGCTGGATTTGTTCTGGGTGACAGTCTCGTTTTTAACTATTTGCTAGAGAATACAAAAGCATTTGATTTTCTCACTGATGAAAAGCTCCAAATATCTGGTTTCTCATTTGATTTTGATTACAGGCTACAGGTATAGAACTTTTTCGAGCAGATTTCCCCTTTCAATATCTGCTTGCCAACTGGAAAATTTTTCCTTTAGATGAACTTTCTCATATATCATAAAAGCAGAAAAATCAACTATCACATGACAATGTTCTGATCTCCTGCCCCTGGGTCCCCATAGCTGTAGACTCAGTAGCTACAATAGCTTGACCTTCCATAGTGTAATAAAGAGTAAATTCCCAGTCACAGTATCTCTGTGTGTATGAGCAGGTGTTACGCTAATCTATTCTCAGTGCTAATTTTTATTTTCATATTATTCACAAGGACCCCCAAATATGGTGGCATAAGATAGAATTTAGTTCTCTGGCAGAACAATATAGAGGGGAGTGGGCTAGCACTACTGGAGCATCTCTAGCATCTTTCAACATCTTTGGCTTCTAAGGTTCTTCCAGTCATTGGTGAGAAGGAAGAACAAGTGTCTTTAAGAAAACAACCTAAGAATTATGCACATTTCTTTTGTTGGCTCATATTTATCCCTTAGCAGCCCCTCAATGCCTGAGGAATGGAATTGGTACCCAGATGGCCACATGTATGACTATATCCTGGGGTTTCTGTTACCATAAGGAACAATAGTAACAGGAGCCAGCTACCACTTCTGCTTTTTTTTTTCCAGTAAACTTATTTGGCCACCTACATAAAGAAAAGACCAGAAAAGATGCAAAAAACTAAACAAACACCAATAGCATTCAGAGATTCAGCAGAGATACTTAAAAATTATACTATAATCTGGAATAGTGCTGTTGCCTATTCAGGCAATGGCAGGGCACATATTCAATTCCTGCAGGCCACATATTCAATTCATGCATGATTTACAGGTCAGAAGTGTGCCTTCCCATTCAGTTATCTAGAATGCTATTTGAAGACCATGCTGCCCTTCATGCCAGCATCAATTTAAACTATTAACTGCTCTTGAGCAGAAGTTTTCTAAATATTTTTCTGCAAATCTTATTCAGCTGTATTCAAGAAGAAAAGTAAGGTGTGGGGGTGGGGAGCAAAGTGAGTTATTGTGGCCTTTGTTTATTCAGCTGACCAACATGCCTTCCAGATCTTTGAGATACTGAATATATATGAAAGCTTTCATGTGAAGTGTTATTATATATATATATTGAATTTAGGAATTTTTCTATCCAGGAATTCTGAGATCACATTGTACCTTGTTAGTCTGTTACCTGTTATAATAACAATTATAGTATAATGTGTTAGAAAAGCAAAGAATCTTTTAAAAATGGTAGTTATCACATTACATTTTTGGCAAATGTTTGTTCCTGGTTTTGCTCAAAGAATGTAGCAATTGGGTGTGGTGGAAAAATTTTGATACTTTCATCTAACCTGCACAAAAGAATGAATCTTCAATAAACTAAAATATATTTTTAACTATTTTTTTGGTTTTCAAGATTATCAAAGTATAAAGAAATAAATAATTTTATAGGCTAACTGGCATATTTCTTTTCCTTAGTGAATACACCAGTGATTCTTTGCAAGACCCTAAGTTTTCATGAATGCAAATTGTATGTTAAATATGTGATGAAAGAGACATTAATTATAACATCAAAATTTTACATAATTATAAATGGAAGTATTTTGCACACACAGGCTTGTCTTTGTTTTGATATAATGAAAATTCACAAAGAAATTGGTGTTTGGATTCTGATCTAAGCACATTTCTAAGCATTTGTTAAATCCTTGAATGACACATTGGATAACATAGTGAAAATTGACTGCAGTTTCTCATATCTAATGATGGTTAATAGTTCAGAAAACAAGCTCAGAATTCACAGTCTCATAATGAGGATGTGCCACTGTCAAATCACTTAGATATAATTATGGTTTCATAGTCATAATGACAAAGTGTGTGTAATTAACAAAACCAAACTTTGAGTGAGTAGAAAATATTGTGAAAATGTATTTGAGTGTTAAAAACAGAAAACATAATATCAATTTGTTCTTTTTTAAAATCAGTATATAGTTAAGGCATACCACACACTATTTTGATAAACATAGTAAAATGGTTACTATTATCTTTCATCTATTTCCCCCTTTAGCATATTTTCAGTATACAGTACAACATTAGAACCCTAGTCCTCTTGGTGCCCCTTAGATCTCTGGTCACTGCCACCCTTTGGTCTCTGTGTTCCCATTTCCTCACCCCACCACAAAACCCTTCCCCTGGTAGCCACTGTGTTACTGAAAGGCAACAGAATACAATTTCCTCTTTCTCTCAAAGAAATATCTAAAAAGCCCAAAATCAAACACTCTAATACAATACCCATAGTAAGAATATAGTGAATGAACTTCTGTTGTGGCTAAACTCACTTCCTTGAGGTGTAATTTTGTATTAAAATATTTCACAAGGCTCCAGTGAGGTATGAAAAATGTGTTTAGCTTTAGATTCTCCATGTTAACATGGGGTGCCTATTTTACTAATTTCTACACATGGGTCTTTGAAACCCATTTTGGATATGAGTGAAAAGAAGAGGAAGGAAAGAAGCTGGGCTTAAGATAATCCTGTACACTCCAGACTTGACCCAAGGTTAATAAAATCATGCATGACTGCCTCCTCCAAGGGAAGCAGAACTACCTTCGATAAAGTGCTTGGTTTGGTAATGTTGTTCTTTATAGTTCAGTTATTTAAATTTGCTTGTTATTGAACTTTAGTCTGATCCTTTGGCTTCCTCTTACTTTTTCCTATTATCAATTTTTACTTACATAATATTTTTTTGATTTTACAACTATAAACTAACATGTTCATGTTTCTAGTAGGTCCCTTTAGGAAACAAAATTCTGAAAGCCAGAAACAAGAATGTTTAGCTCATTCTAATTTCTTAGAAAAATCCCATAGAAGATACTTAATACAAATTCAGTGGATCTTTATGAGTTTAAAAGTTTTTTGTTTTTTTTTCTTAAACAAGGTTCCTTCTGTTCTTGTCCAAAAAAGGCAGGATATGAACCTCTTCACAGAGTACTTTGTTTTCCAAAATACTTAGATACATGTGCTACTTCAAATTCATTAATAGGCTAGATACCCTCAACCTTCATTTCAAGGTACAGGAGACTTGATTATGTACTTCCCCTTTGCCCAGTAAAGTATATTTTACACATACTGAAAAAAAAATTAGCATCTTCACCTTCTCAGAATTCTCACTTCTTTTCTTGGAAGGAAGTTCTTGCGCTCAGATTTTGGCACTGTAATATTTTCCTTACACCTGACGCCAGTTCACTTCACAGGAAGAGAACTGTCTCTATTTCAGAATATACTTCCTAAGGAAGCTTGGGGCAGAAGGCGAAGCTCTGTGGTCATGAGCATCAGCAGGCATGTATTACCACACAGTGTGCCGGGAGGTCAGGACAGTATTCAGATACTGTCGAAAAAGGCACAGTCAAAAGGATGTGCAGGGTTGTCCACCCAGCTCTTTTGTGGGTCTAAGGTCTTTGTTCTAAGTGTTGAGAATGGTTGTTGGGGGAAGAAATCATCTTTGTACTCTTTTTAGGAGATCTCTGATTCATGAAGCAAACTCAGATTAGACTCTGTGTTGAAGTTTTAATAGTTTTATCTACATTCAGCTCCATAGAGACCATGATTATTGTAAATTTCTTGCAGATTGTGACATGACAATGTTAAGTTTCTGTTTCTGGCATTGTGAATATTTTTATCTTCTTTTGTGAAATTATGGGTATTTAGAGAAGAACTGGGAAAGGGATTGATGTGGGGACTAGAGATAATATTTATGGTCACAAAATTACATGAGTCTATTTAAATAAATAAATAAATATATATATATATATATATATATATATATATATATATATATATATATATATATATATATATATATTTTATATATATCCCATGTTTTGAGTGATATTTTTCCCAAGTGTGGCTTTAAAGGTGATTAATTTAAATTTTTAAAATTTTCAATTTATCATAACTATGTTGTGTTTTTTTTTTTTGAAAACTGAGATGTTATCAGGAGACTTGGTTCTTCTAAAATATAAATAAGGTTGCCTGTTCCACACAATATGTTTTTCCAAAGATTTACCTGGGCAAAGGTATATATTCACAAGCTCATCTTTCACTAAAAAGGCTTGTGTCTCCAGAATTCATTTAACAGAGGGACTTTATTCCCTCTGCTTGCTGCTTTCTGCTATTATGTGGGATCTTAAATATGAACTTCAAGTTTTTGCCATATCTCCATAAAATTATTCTCACAGGGCAGCCATGTTCAATTGAATATACTGCCATCTTGAGGAAGGGAAGGGAGAGCTTTATTACATAGCAGTACAATCAATTCAAATTATGTTTTAGTTTTCTAATTCTCTGTAAGGTGGGATTTTTTTTTTGTTAGCTGCTTCACTGTTATAGAGGATGGCCTCATGCCCTCTTGACTACTTCTCTCCTTTGCCCTCCCCAATTTTCCTTTCCACCTTCTTTTGTCCATATATGATACTACAGCATGAAGTATCGTTGGGTGGGTTTTTTGTCTGGTGAATTCAAAGAATAAAATCGGCAAGGAACAAAGAGTATGAGCAAAGTAACAGAATTTATTAGAGTAATAGAAAGCAGAGCTCCCAAAGGGCCAGGGGTCCCATGAGAGGGTTGCCAATAGGAGTTATTGTCTACAGTGGGACTTTGAGCCCAGCACCTGGTGTTCATGCATCCCCTACCCAATCAGGTTACTGTGATATAAATTGTCCTTTTTTTGGAGAGGGTCTGGGTACGAGGCAACAGATATCTCACTACCCGTCAGTTTCTTAGGCTTACACTTGGCTTCTGTGTTCTTTTGCTTTGCTACACAGGAATCTGATCTTGGTAGGCCCCAAGTTTCCTATCTGCCTAGCTCAGCTGTTTCTCTTGCCTCCATAGCACAGACAACTCCAAACTTTTCTCATTCTGTTCTGTAGAGCTGTACAGTTCTTCTCAGTCCTTATCCAGAATTCATTATGCTGCTCAGACCAAAATCACCCCTTCAGAAAGAAATGCTAGAAATTTTGGTTCAAAATAGCCCTTTAGTACTTTCCCTCATTATGCTTCCTTACTTAGAAGAGTAAGGATGAAGATGGTTTTATTCATTTCTACTAGGTTTCTTCCTCCTCCAAAAGGTGCATGATGGAATGTAAGAAAGCAGGCTTTTACCTTGTTCCTTGTTTCTCGTTTTCATGTTCAGTTTGTATTAGATGACCCAAAGACATCAGCCCTTTAGGAATGTAGAGTGATTGTGACACAGCCTGCCTGAGAGCACACAGGTCTGAAAGTTGGGATAGCTATCCCTGGTAGAGTGACATTGTCAGCATGATAGTATAGAAAATTAACAGCTAAACAGAAAGATTTTTCCTTTCCCTTTTGTTCTGATAGTTGAAATTTTAGACACTTTTTATAGGATTTAACTTTAGCAAATTAAAAAAGCAAGTCATGAATTTTTCTAGGTGTGGGTATTACTTTATAATTTTATAAGTGCAAACATATTTCAACCTGTTCTTTCTATTTAATCATGTCTGGATGTATGACCTGTAACAGGTTCAAAGATGGATCAGGTGGATAAGAGTACAAGTATTTCTTAGCAGAATTTATTTGAAAATTTGGTTGGTGATAGGTGAGGTTTCTGCTGCAAGTTGACCTTGATTTGAGATGGTACCTATAACTTTTGTTTCCCAGAACTATTCTGTATATAACTTGCTGTCCACAATGTGATCTGCTAATGTGGTGGCAGAATTTGTGTGACTGATAATTATGTGCTTTTACTTACTACTGTTAGGACATTGAACATGGGGTGTACTTGGGTTCCTGACCCAGACATTCATGGTTTGATGTTATTTCTGGACTATTATTGTTATATCCTCCAGCCTGCATTTTTTTCTTTTATTACTTGGAAGCAACTGATAAAAATCTGTCACCCACTGTCATCTTGCTCTTTTCCTAGTACAATATTTCCCATACTGTGGTGATAAAGCAACATTAGAAATTCAGAGTCCCACCCTCCACCTACTGAATCAGATTTTTCAGGGGAGCAGCCTATTGATGTGTAGAAAATATTAAATTCTGCTATCCAGCTGAACTTGAGGGGGGAAGTTCCTAAGAACTAAGGTCTCCGATATATTCTTGAAGTTCTCATGCTCAAATATGACTTTTGACTTTTGTTTTTTTCTTTTTTAACCAGTTCCCTCCTTACTCTTCTATCTTTCTTTCCCCTTCAGGATGCGAGTTGGAGATGGGAGGGAGGGCAGGTACAGTTTTGCTCCATAAGCCAGTAATATGGCTTCTGAATCCCCTTGGTGTGGTAAGTATTTAAAGTCTACTTGTTCTTTGAGGAGGATATGGCAGAGGTCTGCTCTTTTCTTCATCTGAGTCTGCTAGAACATCTTAGGGAAAGAGGAGCTTATATTTCTTAAACTTGCAAGCAACCAGCTTGAGGTAAGTGGTCAGTATCTCTGACTAATAAATATTCACACTTTCTGAAGCTCTCCTCACCACAATTTAGTTTTGAGTTTGGGGATTACATAAGATGAGGAAGAAATGTTATTATCCCTGATTAGCATGTGTGTACACAGCATTCCCTATTTTCAGCTCTGGACTTCAGCAACAGCTATGACTTCAGCAAAGTTCTACTTAAATTGCATTTACCTAGTAGGTCTTCTCTTGTGGGTTTCACACCGTTACTTTGTATATACATATGATAGAAATCTTTTTCAAATATTTTTTTTCAAGACCTAAAGAGATCATCACTGTTGTTTTTAATTGGAATAAATCTCAATTCTAGATTAAAGTTTCTAATAATTTCTAATTTGAGCCATGCTGTGACCTCCATTAATCAATTCATACTATTAATTAATTATTGATTTTTATTCCTTTTTAATATGCTAAGATTGATTTGTCCACATTTTAATTAGTTTATTACATCCATATTCAATAAGTGAGATATCCCTGGCATTCTATTTTTTTTTCTTTTAACTATTTTTTTTTCATGTCAGAGCTAGATGGTTTCATATATATATATATATATATATATATATATATATATATATATATATATATATATTGCTTTTGTATGTGTTGTAGAAGAATCCATGGAGCACTTGTATTTACTATCTGTAGTTGATAAGTGTGGTGGGTCACAGATGATTCTGAGTCTATGAAGAGAGGAAGCATGGTCTACTTGAGGGAGGATTGGAATAGCCTGAGTTCAAGAGATGACCTATTTTTTCTCTGATACTGAGGATATCCCACTCTTTTTGGTCATTACTCTATATATCTGCAAGTCACTTGGTGAGGATCACAAAGAACTGGATGCTCCTTTTGGATGGAAACAAAGTGTGTCTTTCCCTTCCCAGGAAAAAAGGATGAAAGAGCTCAAGCTTTACTTTGACACATGGTACTGAAAAATTTGAAAGATCATTTTATCCCTACCATGTCACCATGGTAACCTGGGCTTCTGTAGCTAATTGCATGCTTGCTTTATTCTTTCTTTCCTAGTAGAATGAGCTGCACCTCTGCTGAGCATTCTAAAAACAAAGTGAGGCACCCAGAAATATGGACTGATAATTCTGTGTTTGGAAATTTGTATTAAGGAATAATTATTATCTATATGTGGGAGAGAGAAGAAGTAAATTTGTGGCCCTAGAATTAAAATTGAATACTTTGTGTTTGTCTTTATGGATGTTTTGCCCTCCTGCATCATTTGGCTTTTGGGTAAAAGGATGATAGCAACATTATACATTTTGTTCCTTTTGAAGTCAATCAACCAGTAACTGAAGCCATTGGAGTGGATGCTTGTAGCAAATTATGGTTTATTTAGTGAGAAATCTGTCCCACTCAATGGTATCTGAGTATTCTTTTGGTGGGATATGGTAATAAATTAAGAGGGGTCTATATTTTAAAATTTTGAGTAATTAATATTTTACTTCCGATGATTGTGTTATAAATAGGTCTCATTTTAGGCTGATATATATTTTTTAAACCCTCGAAGCACAAAACTAGTGAATATAAACCTCTAATTTTCTCAAGAGAATGTAACACTTATCTCATTTCAGTAAAAGAACAGAAATTTGGAAAAATGCTGCCTATGTATAGGTATGCATATAACTGTAGAATTGTTATGAAACCATCCTGTTCAGTGAATTGCAGTTAGTAAACATGAAAACACATTTAGCAAAGATTTACCATACCAATCTCTCAGCTATTAAGTATATGTCATAGCTAATAGCAATTATACTTCAAATTCATATATCAGTTCTCTCTGAGTACAGATGGGCTTATTTTATTTATTTTAAAATTAGAGAATGAACTATTCTTGGGTAATTAACTTTGAATGCAGAGGAACAAGTGATAGTAATATAATTATCATTTTAGGTAGAGTAGCTAGAGTTTCACTACTGTTCTAGGGAGGTGTTAGTTGTTTCCTGTCATAAGCTGGTTATGCCAGACCTCAATGAGCTATATTCTTCTTTACCATTTTAAGTAACATTTAAGAGAATGTTATTTATGAGAATGTTATTTAAAATGGTAAAAGGAACAATGTGTTTAAGTTGAATAGTTGAGATAGTTTATGAATGGAGGAACATTAATGCCATTTTATCATCATGATAGCTTTGGGATGTTGAGACCAGCATGGCCAATCTAGCAGGTTCCAGTGAGGGGTGAAGGGGCATAAGAAGAACAAATATTCACAGACTCAGATTTGAAGATAAAGCTGGAGTCAGATGGAGTGCTGCTCTCTGATGGAGAAGCAGGTCTAAAGAATTAGCCAGCAATCTTTATTTACATATGTCTCATTATCAGATTAAAGACTATACAAGCATTGCTCTTTGTATTTATGAAAGTTACAGATTTAGCAACATTATGCAGCTTATTCCCCAGATACATTCTACAGTTTCAGTGTGCAATGTTAGGAGCTTTGTGTAGCTCTCAAGAAAGTCCATTGTTTTACTGTTATGCAAGCAGGAGCTGGTGAAACATTGTATTTGTCTAGCAAGAGTTCCTTTATTTCCAAAAGCTATGTGCTTGAGATCAAGGTTAAGACTCTAGCACAGAGCCTCCTCATGGAGGGCATTACCATAGCAGGTCAGCATTCTGCACCTTTGCACAGAAACTTTCCCATGCACCAAACATGCCACAGCCATGAAGTCATCAGAGACCCCAGTTTCAGACACTGTCCTCCCATACTCTGCAACTTCTCTCCATATTGGAAGATAAACAGAATTGAGATCATTTTACAAATCAGTGAACTTGAGGCTCAAGTAATTTGCCAAAGGTCAGAAAGGTAGGAACATCTCAGAAGAGGAATTCAGATGCAAGTCTGCTGGTCTTTAGAATGTGTTGGTGCTTTTCACAAAAGATGGAGTGCACTTGACTTGGGGGGATACCTATAAAAAAGATCAAGATGCTCATTTTGTTCTCCTAAGTCTTGAACACTAAGAAGACAAAGGACAGTTGGGGCCTCAGAGGGAATTGGTTTGAGTCTCTCTTTGTGGCCTTCTTCCCCTCTCTGTGGCTCCTCCATAAGATGAGAAAGTGATCTGAGTTATTATAGTCCACTGATTCAGCTCCATTTTCTAGAAGGGATCTTTCGAAGAGGCCACAAGTCTTCTAAGACTTGAGGGGAAAGTGGCCTAAGAGGCTTTCCAAGATAATAAAAGTGTGACTTCACCCCCAAATACTTACCATTCTGTAACTGAAGATTCCCTAGGATCCACCTAGGACATAGTGATTGCAATCTAGGGACGGATCTCAGGTCCCTTGGTCATACTCCCACTCAGAACTACCTTACCCACACAGCCCCCACTGACAGTGAATGAAAAGTGAAAAATTCAGCAAAAATGTCAATGTGATAGTTTATAGAATGGTGGCTAAAACTCTTAGAAAACAAGACTATTAAAGGGATGCAGATGGTGAAAGAAGTTAGCAGTAACCTGCAAGAGGATGAAAATTCTGCCTACAAAAATTGGACAATAAAAATACAAACTGGCTAAAGAGAATTGTGTGTGGTTGTAACTAATCCTGGGGATATAGGGAGTCAAACCAATCTTCTCTGATAGGTATAGACCAGAGGCCCATATTAAGAGCTATATTAATATAAAAAGGAATTTAGATAAAATTGTGTTGGAAGCTGCTGTTCCTTAGCAAATTTGTCTAGTCTTAAATCTCTGACATCTAAGCAGTAATATAATTTGACTGATTTTTCTTTCTTTTTTTTTGACCCAGAAGTATTATTAACAGTCACATGTCCCCTAACCTTCTGCTATTTGCCTATGTAATCCCTAGGAAAACAAGAGAATAAATACCAAGGAACAAAAAACAAATGTAAATTTTTTTGTTTAATTCAGGATAATTATTAAATTTATTATTTAAAATGGAATACTTAGGAAACACATTATGTAAATATATATATATATATAGTTTTATTTATTAGATTTACCAGAGCTAAATGATTAAGTAAGTCTATGATTGTAGGTGAAGTGCTTCCAAATCAAATATATTAAATGTATAAATCTAATTTAAAATATTGAAAGAAACTTAAATTAAGGACAGATTACTTAAGAGAGTTTGATTGGTTGAACTTTAATGAAATGCTAATGGAGATGAAAAACAATAGGAATCAGACTGGTTTGATTTGAATTTTGGCACTGGCTACCTTTTATTGGTTCTGTGATCTTATACTTGTAACTTCACCATCTTGTGACTCAGTTTCATCTTTGTAAAATGTAGCTGATAACCGTATAAGGTTGTAGGAAGGTTAAAAATTAAACCTGAAGAGTGCTCAGAATACAGCTCATACACAGTAAGCCCTCTGTGCATGCTTGCCTTTGTTAACAGCAAAAACACTTATTCTTGCACTTGACTTACCTTTGGCTTTTCACTTCCCTCAGCAAACTCTCCTATGTTCTCCTCCAGCTCCCAGCCCCACTCACATCAGGGCAGGTCCCTTATGTCCTGATGAGGCTACTACTTCTATTTCCTAACACTTAGAATGGGATTTCAATGTAGTTTGTGTCAAAAACCATTTTGGGATTAAAAGAAGACTGTTCTAAACCCAAATCAATACCCATTTGTGAACATCATTTGCACTTCTTGAATTCCACATGGGTATGCACAACCACAGCAACACTTACTAATTCACTCTTTCCTCCCCAACCTCCTTCCCTCACATGCCCAGCCTGCTCATACTCCTTTCTTCCCCTGAACACTTTCCCCCAGACTTAGAGTCTCTAACTCTGGCTCTTTTCCCTTTCTTCATTTTTGATGCCATAAAAACTCAAATTCCTGTTTTGACAGGAATTTGCCTTTTTCGAAGGATGGGGAGAATAAGAAGCTGAGTGGTAAAATAAAAAGTGCTTAGTGAGTATTTGTTGAATATTTAAGTAGCATTTTCTATTTCACTTAAGTAATGTTTGCATTTTGGTAAAACTTATTTTGCATGATATTTATTGATTACAATAGCAACTATCAAATTAATGCAACTTCATCTGATAAATTTATTTCAAGGAAATAATATTTTTCAATGTTATGTAAACTAGATTGTTATTATCTTCAGGATACAACCAGGGAAATTCTCCTTGTAGTTGAGAGCACTAACACTTTTTCAGATATCTTATGGTGCCTGGATTGCATGTATATTTTGATTTTTTCTTGCCCTAGGGTAGATGTTTTCATTTCCACTTGCAGCTCAGGAACTCAGAGGCTTAGTGATCAGTCAGAGTTCAGGGACTCCAAAACTCTAAGAGATGGTGCAGAGGTCCTAACCTAGGCTTAAGAATCTACAACCTGCAGACCTTCATATCCTATAACCTCTGAGGATGTGGGCATGACTCCTGGAGCCTAAACTTTGCCTGACTTTTGTATGCTAGTCTACTATCAGTGTGAAAATTATTTAGTTAATCTCAGGAAGGCTAAAGTCTGACATAACTTTCTTTCTTTCTTTCTTTCTTTCTTTCTTTCTTTCTTTCTTTGTCTTTTGCATGGACTGAATCACATTGTGTCTTTTCTAAATAATGTGTGAACATTTTTAAGGATTTCTGTATTGTAAGATTTTCTGCTCACATGAAGTTCTTCAAATTTAGCCCTCTTGTAAGTTTTTCAATATAGATACTGCTAAAGCCTTATGTAGTGAAAAGACCTGTGAATATTGGAAAAAAAATGTTAGTAATACACAGAGATTTGGGGATGGTATAATGTGAATTTAATGGAAATTTTATATTTAAGCATATGAGAATAGATGAATGAAGTGTTCTAGGTATGAATGCTCATGAAAAAGAAATATCTTGAGGAATGAGAAAAAGAATACTCTCTTACTTGTTGTTCATACTGTTAAACATTATCAATTCACAATAAATTAAAATAGACTACATAGAAAACATCTGCATTTAGGAAAGGAACTTAATAATACTTTCTTGAAAGAAATTTTTATTTATAACAGGAAAACAATAATCTAATGAACCATATAACTGAAAAAAGTCAATTTGATCCAGAGGCTGAGCCCAATGTAGACAACAGTTGGCAATGTGTTATAGCAGAATTAAGTATTTAAAGATTATTTTATTTTAATTGGTGGGTTTTATCTATTTCTTTTCAGGAGAAGAAAGAGCTGAAACTGAGTGAGGGTACTGTAAGTTTGGGTACCTTCTGTGTATGGTTCACAATGACAGACTGATTAGACCTGACTGGCATGTGGAATAGCTGTATGTATAAAAACATAGTTCTTGAGAGTGGAACAAGGGAGAGAGAGATATTAGAGAGCATCAATGAGATTTATCTCAGAAAATTATTCTTAGAAAAGCAGTGATGGGAAATTAGAAAAATTAAGCTTACATAAACTTATTATTAGAGAAAACTATGGATTTTGATATTTGAGAACTGACATCATTAAAATGAATTTACTGGCTTCCGGAAAACATTTATTTGAAACATCAGACTTTATTGATTTTTCTATTACCTCTCCAAATTCTTATCAATTATATGAAAATTATGCCACTGCTACTGATTGGATGGTTTTAGTGGTTATAATGACAGAAGAAGAATGAATTACAATGTCAAATTCTACTATATTGAGTCATGTATCTTTAGGTATGTTGAAAAGAGAAGAAATGTTAAAAATGTCAACTAAAAATAGTAATCACATATATTTTTAGAAAAAGAATCTTATCTCCCTATTATAGAAAAGAATATGAATGTTTTACATGGGAGAGCTATAGAGATTGCCAAATATTTCCATACTCTACTTTCCTTGGTGAATTTGTAAGGTTTAAAGGCTGGACACCACAGCAGTCTTTTGATTCAGAGAACCAGAGAGTTGTAGTTTGTGGATTTAAATGACTTTGCCAAGTAAAGTGGGGTTCAATATTTGATAGACTTAATTTTCTGTAAGTATAAAAGTTCCACATCAGTGGAATGCCTATTACTTTCAAAAAGTATAGCCTCTCCGAGTGGCCTATCAGTGGACAGATCGGAGAGGGATTTAGAAAGCAGATCAACAGTAATATGAAACTTTTTTGGATGTGTGAGCAAGAAAGGGTTCAAGAATGATTCTAATTTCTAATTTACATTGTTGAAGATTTGCTGATAATGTTTGTAGTAATAAATGCTGCTGCAAAGGGGAAGAGAGGTGTGAACATCAGGAAGGACACAAACTCAGTTTTTCAATTATTACATTTTCAGTGCTTTAGTATTTTTTTCCATAGCCATAATAAAATGTTTGAGACTTTTACATTTTAAAGGAAAGAGCTTCTTTTATCTTACAGTTTGGAGGCTGAACGTTTAAGATCAGATGTCCCCATTCATCTCCTGGTGAGGATCTCATGGGAAATGGCATCAAAATAGTGGGAGCATGTGTGCAAGAGATCACACATTGAGACAGGAAGTCAGATTCAGGGACTACACTGCTCATTATTTATTTATTTATTGCAACTCTTTCTCAGAAACAAATTGGGGTTCTGTGATAAATACATTAATCCCTTCCAAAGGCATCATCTTCCTTTGACCTAACCATTAGGCCCTACCTCTTGAAGGTTCCACCATTTCAAAACTACTACACTTGTAACCAAGCTTCTAGCATACCCAAACTATTGCAGACTCTTTCAATCATTGGCACAGAGCTGTTAAGTATTCCCTAATCCTACATGTGATGGTCCCTGGAAACAAAATGCAAACATTATCTTCACGGAAGTTTATATGGCATTTTTCAAAAAATTGACTGCTTTATTGTCATGTGTCTTGTGTACTTATAAGTAAAGCTATATACTTCTACTCTAATGGATATTAGAAAAAAAAGTTATTTTTAATTGTTGTTTTTTTTCTAATATTCATACATGAGTAAACAAAAATGGAAGGATTACCTTTATTTCTGAAGTTACCTATTGAGAAAAACAAAGTCTTGCTGTTTGGAGCATGAATTATTTGAGGTTGTTAAAAACATATTATTTCATGCTGGGCATGGTGGCACACACCTGTAATCCCAGTAGCTTGGGAGGCTGAGGCAGGAAAATCATGAGTTCAAAGCCAGCCTCAGCAAAAGTGAAGAATTAAGCAACTCAGTGAAACCCTGTCTCTAAATAAAATACAAAATAGGGCTGGGGGTGTGGCTCAGTGGTTGAGTGCCCCTGAGTTCAATCCCTGGTACCCATCCCCAAATACTATTTCATATGATAGAAATAGCTAAACTTTGACATATTGTTTTCAAAGTCTGTGGATTGAGAGTGTCAGAAACAGAATAATTATAATCCAAATTTTATAAGAACTATTATACTTTACCTAACAAATATTATTACATATAATCAATATCATTGATTAACTTCTAAGACTTTGATTTATCAATATCTATTTTTAGATCTTCAATTTCAAAATTCATTAGTGAATATTTCTTTTACTTTTTTAGGCTTAGGTTACTGTTTGTATGTAAAATTTTTACTGTATATTTTGCTTATTTTTTTGCAGGGAGATGGATGACTCAAAACCATGGATTAGAGAGTATCAAAATAATGTATTTTGAAATTTTAAGAAAGTAATGATAAATAAAAAAATATTGTATTTATATACATGTGCTTGAATGTATGTATGTGTGAGTGTGTGTGTTTTCCAAAGTGTGTTTAGAGGCAAGATTTTGATTAAATCTTTTCTGTGACAAGTAGGTGAAGAAAGTAGCCCAGACTTTAAGTTCATTTTTTCAGATCAGAACACTGTGGCTCAAAGTTACCTTCTATCTGGAGTTCAGATGAGTGAGCCACCTCTGTACACTCAGTTCATTTCTATTTCTATTCCAAATGACTGGACTACAGGGTAGAGTGAATTTTTAAAGCAAGAAATGTAATGTGATTTTTTGACATGCTTAGTAGAACAGCTATGCATTGGGGTAGTTAAGCCTTCTATTAACTTTATAAACTCAAAAACCTAGAAGTCTTTATGACTGTGAAGTAATAATAAAATTGGGTGTAAATGGTCACTTGGTAGTTATAATGTGCCTTTAAACTGGGAAACAAACACATTTGCTGTTTCTTCACTGTATTATAGTAAAATGTTCATAAAAATGATTAGGTAAAGTTAGCACTTCAAAGAAAATTAAAGTTTCCCTTAGCTCCAGCTGTTTAAAATTCATCTTGGTAAACAGGTATTATTATTTTGTATAAATGCATAAAGATCATTCTTATGCTTCATACACCTGTCTGTTTCATGTAAATATACATGAGGAAAGAGAAGCAAATACGTCTTAAAGAGCCCTAATCCTTGCAAACCAGGCATTCAATCATGAGATACTCATATCTCTCTTTAAGCCACAGAAGCCCTTCAGTTTTTAACTTTTTGTTCTTTTGATTTACTTTAAAACGGAATTTTAGATTTTGGGGTTGATCCACAAGACTGTTTTAAGTAATATCCTTTTGTATTGACATTATGCTTATTCAAATTTTAAATAGTGAAAAGAATTATTTCTCAGAGATCTATATGTTACATTTAGGGAGCCCAATCAACTGGCCTTTTTTATTTTTAAATGAAATGCTATAATTTTTATGATGATTACAGAATGCTGGTGTGTGTTTTTATGCATAGGTTATTGGAATAACAATGTAGAAGTAGAATACAGCTGTCCTACAAAATACTGCTTAATCATTTTAGTTTGATGGATAAGAAAATTATGCCTCCAAACTATGAATTGCAAAATCTCTTGGGACTAAACAATTTGACACAAATGTGACATTTTAAAATGAAATTGCATCAATAATGTGGTGAGTCCTCCAGGTTTCACTGGAATCATAGATAGTGATTTGGAGAAGAGCTGGGAGTGTCCGTGCACCTGCTTCAGTAACTGTGCTGCTCCTTATCTGGCACAGTGTCAAAT
The DNA here is from genome assembly GCF_048772815.1 of Callospermophilus lateralis. Classification (NCBI taxonomy): domain Eukaryota; kingdom Metazoa; phylum Chordata; class Mammalia; order Rodentia; family Sciuridae; genus Callospermophilus; species Callospermophilus lateralis. The sequence goes on from NW_027517765.1 coordinate 318,576, forward strand.
AAACTTCAGGAAGATTTAAAGCTGCAGAGATAAGTGTGCAATTGAAAATGCATTCCTATTATGCATTTAAAGCAATGTGATACTAACCTGTTCTCTAAACGGAATTTTAAACAGCTGGGGCTATTGGGATTTAATTTCCTGGATTTAATGCTAATTTTCCCTGATTATTCTTATTATACTTCATTGTAATATTCCAATTTAAAACATAAATTTGGAATTATTTTAAGTGATTAGAGAGTTGGGGATTATTAGTAAGAAGTTGAAAAGCGATTTCCATACCACAAGCCTATTTCTATGTTGCTGGTTTTTCTTGTAAGAGTTATAGCCTAGCAAGACAGAAATATGAAAACACCTGGTTCCATGTGGCAAGCCTGAGATCAACTTCTGGCTGAAACCTAGAAACAAATGGTTTTCATAAGCAATTTCCTGCTGTGTGTGCTAAAATGATTTAACACATATATTCTAAAATGTATTGTTTCCATTTGTGTGTCTATGTGTATGTTCATTTTAGACTCCAGGTGATCTGCGTCGTGTGCTGTAGGCCCATTACTCTTGGGGATGATGTTGAATGCAAAACATGGTCCAACAGATTGATGAATACTTGCTGGTCACTTTGGTGGTTTGGGCAATTTTTTAACCGGTTGAGCCTTAGTTTCTTCATTATAAATGGATATAACAGTACCTACCTCATAGAATTTGTGGTAAAATAGTGGCCTGTATATGAAGCTAATTTTACAAACTAGCTAATTTTACGAAAGAACTGGGTTAAGACTGAGTTTCTCCATTGAGTTGCTTAGGAGACATTGGTCAGGTCAGGAGACATTTTGGGTGGTACAACCAGGGTTGGGGAGGGAGGTGAGTTACCAGCATGTAGAGGGTAGAAGCTAGGGGTGTTGCTCAACATCTTACATTGCACAGGACTGTACCCCCCCAAACAAGGAATTACCTGACTCTAAATGACAATAGTGCTATTGTTGAGAAACGCTGGGTTAAAACATAAGAACTTTAAGTATGTAACTCTAAAGGAATTACTTTTCCAGTCTTTCAATCATATTTTAGTAATTAGAATGCCATATTTATTATTGAATTAGTACTTTAATTTCAATTATGCTTACTGGGTAAAAATGGGAGTTCATATCCCACTTGAATCAAAGTGTGAAATATGATATATCAAGAACTATGTAATGTTTTGAACAACCAACAATAAAAATTAATTTAAAAAAATTAAAAATAGTAGTTCTCACTGAAGTACTACAACCTATTGCCTTAAATTTTGATAATACATATACTTTTGTTAAAGTTCATACAAGAAAACATAATTGTGATTAATGAATGTTCTTTTGAATCAATGTTCAGGTTTCCAACATTGATAGATAATTTAGTCATTCTTTAAGATATTTCTAATTGTTTTCATATTATAGGCCCATAATCAATTATTTGACTATCTTTGTTCAGATGTGCTTCAGGGTTTTTAGAATGTTGTGCATTTTAGAGAGGTAATAAAGTGCTCATTTTACATAATATTTATATATTATATCATTTATAAAACCCTGTTGGGGTCTTGGGATGTATCCTATAGTTAACACATTGACTTATTCAATAAAATGTGTAAATAAGCACACTAAGTGAGTTAAATATCTCATATCAATTCAAGTCATGTTTTACTACTAAAGGAATTCAGGTCAGGTCAAATTTTGAAGTCAAATGAATTATAAAACAAGACTTCCAGAGTTTGAAGACTTTGTGAATTTTGGATTGTAAATAAACTACTATGAAAAAATATACCTAATCATATATAAATATGTATATATATGAATACACACACACACACACACACATAATGTATCTTTATTAAGCACAATACCACATATCTGTGAAGCCATGTCACATCACCAAAAGAGTGACAGAGTATATCAATTTTTATTGTACCAAACATATATGCACCCACTCCCAACCAATTCAGTAATTATTGGAAAGGGCATGTATATTTAAAACATGCACTGCCTTAATTAATGTTCCAAGTTATGCCAGACTAAATAAATAAGTGTCCCAGTTAATGAGCAGTTGCATCCAATTTTCACAGTTACAAGGAAAATACACCCTGCAAAATGAAAACACTCATAGAAAGGATGCAATTTATAACACAAGATATTTACAGAACTATAATTGGATATATCCAGTCTGAGAGTGAAAGTATTATTAGTGTCTGTTTTAATTAATAGCGAATAATATGTTCAGAACTTGACAAAGTTTTAGGACAATATCACTTTGATGGTGTATAATTATGCACCCAACTCTCACTGTATTTCCCTTATGGATGCTTAAAATCAAAGACTTATTTAAAGAAGGATATGGTGGTGCAAATACATGAGAAGCTTGGGAAGTAACATTATGAATTGGAAATGCAAGAGAATGCTTCTCAAAAGCAATCTTTACAGACTGGTATGGAAGGTATATAATTCTTACTGAGATTTATAGATGAGTATCTTTCTCCCAAGACAGTTCTTCAAGGCTACTTAACATTGAATCATGCAGATCTGAAGTGTTTCAGAACTATGTCTCATTACATCTTTCATATTTGATAAGTGAATTGGTCCTGCTTCCTACACCTTGTTCAAGTCAAACTTCTTTGATGTAGTTTTCCTTGCAATACACTTACATGCTTGACACCCTTCTTAAATCTCCAGGAATGTAGCAGTAGACAACCTGAAATACTCCCATTATAAAATATTTATAAATACAGTTTTAAATATAAAAAGCTATTTTTAATCCCATATCAAGTAACCCAAAGAAGAACATTTCCAGCAGCTAAAAATGAGGGTGAAAACCAATCCAGGTAGCACAGTTCTAAAAGAGCCATAAATGAGGAATGTAGAGTTTTAAGACCTGGTAGGAGGAGACAAAGCTTCCTATATTGAAAACACATTATCTTCAAAGAAGTATACTTTCATAAAATAGTAAAATAGGGAAAGAAAAGATTATTGGCTAAGAAATATGACATGTTGGCCAAAGTTGGTTTTAACACTAGGCAGTAAATAAGTAACAGATAGACAAACAAAAAAGCAAATAAATGTCTATTTTAAAAATATTGTAATCAGAACTGCCTTTCTATGGATTGGCTTCATGTTTACATATGTGGTAGCTTGGTACCTCTAAATCAGGAAATTAATATCAAAGTTGTCCTTGAGGTGACTGGCAAGTGATTCCACACATTTCTACAGGAATAAACAGATAAAGCCCTATTCAACATGGCTAATAATCCCAAGTTACAAAACATGCAGGGAAAAATAAATCAATTAAGAATGAGTTAGCAGGCATAACAAATATGAGGTTTATTTCCTCAAACTTTTGAAATATCTATCAAAGGCTTTAGTATAAGTATTTACAATTTTTAAAGTAATAAAAATGAAAAATATATGTGTAAGAATGAGATTAAAATATTACCAAGTAAATTTTATTTTTAAAATAAATAGTAGAAAATACTAGGTGCTAAAAAACATTTGATGATCAGCAGCTATCAGTTAATAAAAATACTTCAAATCAAATTTGAGGATTATAGCTAAAATGAATTTCAATAGAAATATATAGCCTAAAATCTTATAATAGGAAGAAAAAGAATGAAAGTCTGGTAATCATAACAAAAAGAGACCCAGAAAAAGCTATAGTAAACACAATAGTGTAAGTTATTATAGCAAAAAAAGCTATAATAAACACAGTAGTTAAATTATTATATAAAAACAATAAATAAATATAAAGTAAATGCATAGTAATGAACATAAACAAAATTAAAAGCTGGTATTCTAAAAATAATATTAAAATAGTCAAATTATTGGCATGCTCCATCAAGAAGAAAGAAAAAGGCACAAGTAGACAACATTAGGAAGGGTGGTTCGTGAAATACAAGGAGATTGACAAGTGGAAAGTTATTTTCAAAGTTCCTGTTAGTTAACAATGAATGGTAAGATCACACACAAAAATACATATTTATTAGATTACATCCATATGAAAGTACATCCATATGAGAATTTATATTTGTAGCAATCTTGTTCTTTCTTATGACCATTTTATTTAAATGTCCTTATGTCCTTATCTACAGAAAATTGGTTTTGGTATATTATTTTTTTAAAGGTATAAGACTGTCTTTGGACAAACTTACTCTTTAGTCTCAAATCCTTATAAACCAATTATTTCTTATGGAAGATGACATCTAATTTGGATCCTAAACTCCTTTCTCTACATGAATGTTAAGAAATCTTTTTCCTCCTCATTTGTTTGATGTGTTTTCCTGGCTATAAAGATGTTAATAAATTAATAGCTTAGTGTTTAAAAACAGCAATGTAAAAGTGACTTATTTTCATCATAATACCATAAGTAGATCAGGACAATATGGGAAGGCAATTTACTAGTGAAACTATTTATCTAACTAAATGTAAAATTCCTAAGTTAAATATTTGGCAATTCAATTTCAGTGGGATGATCAAGCTGGATTTGTTTTAAGAGTGAAAAGGTAATTAAGAATGAAATCTGTTAATTGATTCAAGACAAGTCATTATAGTCTGAATGAATGCAAAAAAAGCTTCCTGTCATGAATGATGGAATCTCTTGCCAAATGGGAGGTGTGACAAATAGCATCTTCCAATGCCATAGAGTAAGGAGCATCTTTCTCAAGAAGGCATAACCCCCCCCCACACACACACACACATACTCCTCCCTTGGAGCCTCAGCAGAAAGGACAGGTTTGCTCCGTTTCTTGGTGTGTATGTTAAAGTTTTACTACTCAACATTTAATGGTGGGTGAAGCCCAGTAGAGTGCCCTGGCTTCTCCATGCAGGGCTTTCAGGCTACAGTTCACCCTGTTGATGCCAAAACCTAATCTTCTATCCTGGATTAGTTATTATTTCCCAAACTGTAAGTTTCAGGTACTGGTTTTTGTCACAGAGTTAGCAAAGTTCTGAGTCCATGATTTTGGCTTAGTCTTACTTTTATCTGGCTCTGAGAGATTTTTCTGTACTCTTTATTGATATTAGAAAAGATTTTAAAAGCATGTTTACTATAATCTATCCAGCATTTTTATGTTTTATGGCAGTTAAGGACATTTAATGCAGTTCCCTGTGTGAATATTAATTTATTAAATAATTTAGAAAACGTTTTTTGTTTTAATAGTTGTAAATATTTTTTCCCAGTTAGACATGTATTTTGGCAAGGAAATAAATATTACTAAATAAAATACAAATCAGCACATATAATAGTATTTGGCACTGAATACATACCCAGTAAATATTTCTTTTTTTTTCTCATTCCTAGCCCTGAAATGCCACTTCACCCCCTTTTCATATGGGGAAATTGGTTCCAGGACCTCTCCATGCCAGCCCCTGTAGAGCCAAAATCTGTGGCTGCCCCAGACTCACATAAAATATCAAAAATTTTTGCATAGAACTTAAGCAATCCTCCTGTATTACGCTTAAATCATCTCTAGATTACTTAAAATACCTGATAAAAGTAAATATTATGTGAATAAGTGCTATGATATAGTTATGTGGTGTCCCCCAAAACCTGATGTGTGACAAAATACAAGAGGTTTAGAGGTAAAATAATTGGGCTATGAGAGCCTTAACTAGGTGGTGTCTGTAGGCAGGTAGGGTGTGGCTAAAGGAGGTGGCTCATTGGGGACATGACTTTGGGGTTTATATTTTGTTTTGGTGAGGGGAGACATCTCTCTCTCCCTCCCTCCCCTCCTCTCTCAAAATGTCCCTAGCTTCTTTCTTCCATCACATACTTCCATCATGATATTCTGTCTCGCTTCTAGCCCTAAGGAATAAAGTCACCCATCTATGGATTGAGACCTTTGAAACCATGAGCCACAGAATAAACTTTTCTTCTTCTAATTGTTCTTGTCAGATCTTTTGGTCACAGTGTAACAGTGGTCTACTTTATGCTTTGAATATAGCCCTTGATGCTCTGCTACTGCAACTTATTTTTGTAAGGACCTGTTTTCTCTCTCTCCCTCCTTCCCGCAATCTCACCCCCACCCTAATCTCCAGGGAAACAGGATTACTTTTCTTCCCTATCCTAAGTAGAGATATCTGTCCTTGAGCATACAAACACCACAGGAAAGAAGTAATTCAGAAACTTTGGTGATGGCATTAGAAGATCTCAAAAATGACTGTCTCCCAAATTAACAAGTGAATTACAACTCTGAACAGAGAACATGGAATGTAGCTTTGAATCACCTTTAAAAACCCTCTGCAGCTCCTGATGGGCAGAATCATAACTTCTGGGAGAGGAAAGTTCCCTGTGTTTCTCATTTGCTAACAAAGCAATAAAACTTCTTTTCCTTTTTATCAAGACCATGTCCTTGTTATTGGATTGGCATTGGGGACAAGGACTGCGCTTTTAGTAACAACAGCAGTGAAAAAGCTGACTAAAACAGAAATTGGTACCACAAAGTAGGGTCATTGCCGTGACTAACCTGACCATGTGTTTTAGAAACTTTTGTAGCTCTTTGGAATTTGTGGGAGGAATTTTGGAAAGTTTAGCAATGGAAGCTGGAAAGGCTTTAGAATGTTGTAAGTAGATCTTGATGGATGATTCTGATGGGAGTTTAGAAGACCAGAATTCCAATTACACTGTGGATAGCAAATATCGGGGTCATGAGATTTCAAAGGAGAAGGAGCACTCTATTGGACATTAGACTAAAGGACATTCATGTTAACATTCTGGCTAAGAAGTTGTCTACATTTTCCCCATGTCCTGAGATTTTCTATGAGGTTGAATTTGAAGGTGTGATGCATGACAGTTTCAGGGTCCTTGATGATGAGTAATCCAGTTGTGGAGGTGGAACTGGCTGGACATAATGGAGGACTAGATGGGAGATGTGATGGAAAAAGAGGAATTAAGAAGGAAGACTTTTTTTTTTGGTATAAGAAACTACTTGAATGTTGACAAGCATGGGAACTTGGAAGACAAGCTCAGAGAAACAACCCAGTTGATGCCTAGATTGTAGCATTCTGAAACCTTAGGGACAAGACCCAGATGTGTCTGGCCTGACTTCTAACCCACAGAAACTGTGAAGTAGTAAACATACATTTGCCTTAATTCATTACAGAGCAAAAGAAAATGAACCCACATGTTTATTTTTTAAAAAAATCTATATTGTTGGAGGAACAATATGTATATTGTCCTGTAAGCATCAGTTAGGTCCAGCTGGTTGCAGTGCTGCTCAAGCCTTTACTTATGTTCCATCTGCTTGTCCTAAAAGAAACATATCTTGAAACCTACAACTATAGTTTTGGATTTATCTATTTGTCTCAGATTGGTTAGTCTTTCCTTCTTTTATTTTAAAGGTGTTTTGTTAGATGTAGGAATATCTATTGAATTGATGTCTCTTTTATCATAAAATGCTTATCTTTATCCTAGTAGTATTTTGTGAGCTGAAATCTAATTTATCCAATATTAATACTGCCAGGCTTGGTTTCTTTCCTTTCTTCTCTTCCCCTTCCCTTCTCTTCCCTTCGCTTGAAGCCAGGGGTGCTTAACTACTGAGCCACATCTCCAACCCTGCCTCCCCTTTTTATTTTTTCTTTTGAGATAGACTTTGGCTAAGTTGCTTAGAGCCTTGCTGAATTGCTGATGGTGACCTTGAGTTTGTGATCCTCCCACTTCAGATTCCTGAGTCGCTGGGATTACTGGTGTGCACCACTGTGTGTGGTTAGTCTTGGATTTCTTTTGATGATTTTTTTATGATATATAATTTTTAAACTTTTAATTTTCAATTTATCTATGTCTTTATGTTTAGAGTATATTTGTTGTAACCAGATTTTTTTAAGTCACTTTTTCCATTGCTGTGACCAAAAAACCCAACAAGAACAATTTTAAAGGAAGAAAGTTTATTTGGGGAATCATAGTTTCATAGGACTCAGTCCATAGAAGGCAGCTGCATTGCTATGGGCCCAAAGGGTGGCAGAACATCATGGTAGAAGAGTATGGTAGAGAAAAGTGGCTTAGGACATGGCCACCAGGAAGCAGAGAGAGGCTAAGCTCAGCTCACAAAATATATACCCCAATGGCAGACCCACAAGGAGCCATGTCCTCTAGCCAGTTACTACCCAGTTAACCCCTACTGGGGGATTAATGCACTGATTAGGTTGAGGCTCTGATAACCAAATTATTTTACCTCTAAACTTTCTTACATTGATCCACACATGAGCTTTTGGGGGACCCCTAATATCTAATCCATAACATCAGAGTATAGTAAACTCTTACTTTTTTTAATGTATTAAAATGTTTGCCTTTTAATTAGAATGTTCAGGGCATTTACCTTTGACAAAATTTCTCATATAGTAGTATTTAAATGTGTCATATTTTTGTTTGTTTTCTTTTTGTCATGTCATTTTTCTCATTTCCTGCTTTTTGAACATTGTTGAATATTTTTGTATCAATTATTTTATCTCAATTACTTTTTAGTTATATTTCTCTTCTTTATTCACAATTGTTCTAGCATTTGTAACATATACTTTTATACTTACCATTCTCTACCTTTAAATCATATGCTACTTAATATATGATGTAAAGCTTTTCTTTTTCCTGTCCTTTCTTCTATTTTGCCATGCATTTTGTTTGTATGTATGTTATCAATATCATAATATATCTGCATCAATTATTTATTGCTGTGTAATAAATCACCATACTTAGTGACTTGTGCAATATAAATCTATTTCACATTGGTATGACTGGAATGCATCCTACCGGGCTAAGATCAAGGTTTCAGTGGACTTTTCTCCTCTCATGAGGCTCTAAGGACAATATGATTCCACATGTTTGGGTTGGCGACAGACTCAGCTCCTTGAGTTTCTAGAATCCAAGTCCCTGTTCTCTTTTTGGCTGCAAAGTGAGGCTCCTAAGCCAAGCTTCTCCAGAGTGCTGCATTTTTTAGGTCCTGACCCAAGATAGGTCAACTCCTAAAGTCTAATCTATCTCACCCTTGGCTTCTATCATTGTGGGTTTTCTCTAACCACAGGGAAAGGCTCTTTGTTTTTAAGGATTCATGTAATTGTATTTGACCTCCATGGATAATCCAGGATAATCTCTCCATGTTTAGGTCTATGAGCATAGTCACATCTATGGTGTCTCTTTAGTCATGCACTATACCATAATCAAAGCTTGAGACTTAAGGCAAGGGCAACTTTGAGGGAGCTGTTATTCTCCTGCTATATCGTTAACATTTGTGCTTTCCTCAGTCAATTATTTTTAAATAAAACTATTCCTTAATATTTACCTCTGTATTTATCATTTCTGTCACTCTTATTTGTTTAGCTCCAAGGTTCCATCTTATATGATGTTCCTTCAGTGTGAAGAATTTCCTTCACAATTTTTTTCAGTGTTTTGTCTGCTGCTGAACAAAATTATTCAGCTTCTGTTTGAAAATAATTTTATTTTCCATTGATTTTGGAAAAATATTCTCCCCAGTTATAGAATATTAGATTCATGTACTTTTCTTTCAGGACTTGAAAGACGTTGCTTCTTTGTCTTTTGGCTTGCATTGTTTTTGATGAAGAGTCAATGATAATTCTCATTTTTGTACCTCTGTTGTGTCTTTTATCTCTGGCTGCTTTAAAGATTTTTTTCACATGGATTTAAGCCATGTTTGGGTTTGTTTTCTTTTCATATTTTATCATGTTTGAGGTTTGTTGAGTTTCTCTGATCTATAGTTTTATAGTTTACATCAAATTTGGAACATTTCTGCTGCTTTTTGTTCAAAAATATTTTTACCACTTCCCTTCCTATTTAGGCTCCAATTGAGATATTTTAGATGTTTGCCATTTTGCCACATGTCACCAAGAGTATGTTCATTATTTTTAGCCATTTTCCCTTCTGTACTTAGTTCTACTTAGTTTCTATTGCTATGTCTTTGGTTCACTAATCTTCATTAATCTTTTCTCCTATAATGTTTTACAATTGGTGAAATTTTTATTTCAGATATTATACTTTATTTTTCTTCAAGAAGTTGTATTTGGCTATTTTAACCTATTTTCTCTTTTTTGTGTTCAGATTTTAATTTAAATCATTGAAAGTATTTATAATGGTTATTTTAAAGTTCCTGTGCATTTTATCATTCATATATTTTTTCCTGCTGAATTACTTTTCTCCTAGTTATAGATCATAGTTTCCTTTGTTGAATTTCTAGTAATTACTGCTTAGATGTAGTCAATTGCTAATTATCTAAATTTGGTTTTCTTCTTTTAAGTGTTGCTTTTTGTTTTAGTGGGCAAGGTAAGTTATTTGGAGTTCATTTTATTCTTTCAGGACTTCTTTGTAGTGTTTTAAAATGAGGATCCAGAGTGTCCTATACTCTGGTGCTAGTCAAGTCCTACTAGTAACTTGTGGTTCTTTTGATATTTCTACTAATTGACCTGAGGTCTCTCTTCTCTGGCTTGTTGAAACTCAGATACACCTCAACCCTGTTTGACATGTAGAAATTTACATCTTCTGCCTCCACAGTATATGTTCTTTTCCTGGTGATTGTCTTTTACTAAGCCTCACTGAACCTCACTCTACCCATAGGAAGCTGTCTGTATATTTGACCAAAGTCTCAATTCAATTCTAGCCATCATATAATTTCTTAATTTGTTTCTCTATCTCTTCAAATCAGCAAAGGTGCTATACTTTGCTTAGATTCTCCTTTTTTACGCTGCAGCCCAATAAATGCACCTAGGAAAAAAGCCATGGTAATTATCAGAACCATCTTGTTATTTATTTATTTATTTTCTCTTAGGGACTATGGTTCTCTACTTTCTGGTCTCCATTCCAGTTGTTGAGAGGGTAATTCTAATCTATATGCAGTAATCAATAGGAAAGCAACTCTGGTAATAGGCACTTCTTCGTGTTTAGGTGCAGAAATGCAAATAATTAATTTTGAAAATCTATCTTATAGCAACAGATTTCATATATACTCTACTGTATATATGTCATAGATAATG